>NC_135234.1:434880091-435188147 GCF_051348905.1 Ranitomeya variabilis
TGTAGAAGTAGGAGAATTAAGTGATTTTTCGCAAAACCTGAAAACGTCAAAAAATCTAATACCCGGCCAAGCCAAAAATGTTTGATTTTCAGCCAAAATTTTTTTTTCCACAAATCAAACACGCACTATACCCCCTCTTTATGAACGCTTTTGGGATGCTTTACAACATAGTTTTAACCCTCTAGATGTAGAAGTAGGAGAATTAAGTGATTTTTCGCAAAACCTGAAAACGACAAAAAATCTAATACCTGGCCAAGCCAAAAATGGCTGATTTTCAGCCAAAATTTTTTTTCCACAAATCAAACACTATACCCCCTCTTTGGGAACTCTTTTGGGATGCTTTCTAACATATTTTTAACCCTCTAGATGTAGAAGTAGGAGAATTAATTGATTTTCCGCAAAACCCGAAAACGTCAAAAAATCTAATACCCGGCAATACCAAAAATGGCTGATTTTCAGCCAAAATTTTTTTTCCACAAATCAAACATGCACTATACCCCCTCTTTGGGAACGCTTTTGGGATGCTTTACAACATAGTTTTAACCCTCTAGATGTAGAAGTAGGAGAATTAAGTGATTTTTCGCAATACCTGAAAACGTCAAAAGATCTAATACCCGGCCAAGCCAAAAATGGGTGATTTTCAGCCAAAATTTTTTTTCCACAAATCAAACAAGCACTATACCCCCTCTTTGGGAACTCTTTTGGGATGCTTTCCAACATAGTTTTAACCCTCTAGATGTAGAAGTAGGAGAATTAATTGATTTTCCGCAAAACCTGAAAACGTCAAAAAATCTAATACCCGGCAAAGCCAAAAATGGCTGATTTTCAGCCAAAATTTTTTTTCCACAAATCAAACACGCACTATACCCCCTCTTTGGGAACTCTTTTGGGATGCTTTCCAACATAGTTTTAACCCTCTAGATGTAGAAGTAGGAGAATTAAGTGATGTTTCGCAAAACCTGAAAACGTCAAAAAATCTAATACCCGGCCAAGCCAAAAATGGCTGATTTTCAGCCAAAATTTATTTTTCCACAAATCAAACATGCACTATACCCCCTCTTTGGGAACTCTTTTGGGATGCTTTACAACATAGTTTTAACCCTCTAGATGTAGAAGTAGGAGAATTAAGTGATTTTCGCAAAACCGGAAAACGTCAAAAGATCTAATACCCGGCCAAGCCAAAAATGGCTGATTTTCAGCCAAATTTTTTTTTCCACAAATCAAACCTGCTCTATAACCCCTCTTTGGGAACTCTTTTGGGATGCTTTCTAACATAGTTTTAACCCTCTAGATGTAGAAGTAGGAGAATTAAGTGATTTTTCGCAAAACCTGAAAACGTCAAAAAATCTAATACCCGGCCAAGCCAAAAATGGCTGATTTTCAGCCAAAATTTTTTTTTCCACAAATCAAACATGCACTATACCCCCTCTTTGGGAACTCTTTTGGGATGCTTTACAACATAGTTTTAACCATGTAGATGTAGAAGTAGGAGAATTAAGTGATTTTTCGCAAAACCTGAAAACATCAAAAAATCTAATACCCGGCCAAGCCAAAAATGGCTGATTTTCAGCCCAAAATTTTTTTCCACAAATCAAACACGCACTATACCCCCTCTTTGGGAACTCTTTTGGGATGCTTTCCAACATAGTTTTAACCCTCTAGATGTAGAAGTAGGAGAATTAAGTGATTTTTCGCAAAACCTGAAAACGTCAAAAAATCTTACCCGGCCAAGCCAAAAATAGCTGATTTTCAGCCAAAATTTATTTTTCCACAAATCAAACATGCACTATACCCCCTCTTTGGGAAATCTTTTGGGATGCTTTCCAACATAGTTTTAACCCTCTAGATGTAGAAGTAGGAGAATTAAGTGATTTTTCGCAAAACCTGAAAACGACAAAAAATCTAATACCCGGCCAAGCCAAAAATAGCTGATTTTCAGCCAAAATTTATTTTTCTACAAATCAAACATGCACTATACCCCCTCTTTGGGAACTCTTTTGGGATGCTTTACAACATAGTTTTAACCCTCTAGATGTAGAAGTAGGAGAATTAAGTGATTTTTCGCAAAACCTGAAAACGTCAAAAAATCTAATACCCGGCCAAGCCAAAAATGTTTGATTTTCAGCCAAAATTTTTTTTTCCACAAATCAAACACGCACTATACCCCCTCTTTATGAACGCTTTTGGGATGCTTTACAACATAGTTTTAACCCTCTAGATGTAGAAGTAGGAGAATTAAGTGATTTTTCGCAAAACCTGAAAACGACAAAAAAATCTAATACCTGGCCAAGCCAAAAATGGCTGATTTTCAGCCAAAATTTTTTTTCCACAAATCAAACAAACACTATACCCCCTCTTTGGGAACTCTTTTGGGATGCTTTCTAACATATTTTTAACCCTCTAGATGTAGAAGTAGGAGAATTAATTGATTTTCCGCAAAACCCGAAAACGTCAAAAAATCTAATACCCGGCAAAACCAAAAATGGGTGATTTTCAGCCAAAATTTTTTTTCCACAAATCAAACATGCACTATACCCCCTCTTTGGGAACGCTTTTGGGATGCTTTACAACATAGTTTTAACCCTCTAGATGTAGAAGTAGGAGAATTAAGTGATTTTTCGCAATACCTGAAAACGTCAAAAGATCTAATACCCGGCCAAGCCAAAAATGGCTGATTTTCAGCCAAATTTTTTTTTCCACAAATCAAACCTGCTCTATAACCCCTCTTTGGGAACTCTTTTGGGATGCTTTCTAACATAGTTTTAACCCTCTAGATGTAGAAGTAGGAGAATTAAGTGATTTTTCGCAAAACCTGAAAACGTCAAAAAATCTAATACCCGGCCAAGCCAAAAATGGCTGATTTTCAGCCAAAATTTTTTTTTCCACAAATCAAACATGCACTATACCCCCTCTTTGGGAACTCTTTTGGGATGCTTTACAACATAGTTTTAACCCTGTAGATGTAGAAGTAGGAGAATTAAGTGATTTTTCGCAAAACCTGAAAACATCAAAAAATCTAATACCCGGCCAAGCCAAAAATGGCTGATTTTCAGCCCAAATTTTTTTTCCACAAATCAAACACGCACTATACCCCCTCTTTGGGAACTCTTTTGGGATGCTTTCCAACATAGTTTTAACCCTCTAGATGTAGAAGTAGGAGAATTAAGTGATTTTTCGCAAAACCTGAAAACGTCAAAAAATCTAATACCCGGCCAAGCCAAAAATAGCTGATTTTCAGCCAAAATTTATTTTTCCACAAATCAAACATGCACTATACCCCCTCTTTGGGAAATCTTTTGGGATGCTTTCCAACATAGTTTTAACCCTCTAGATGTAGAAGTAGGAGAATTAAGTGATTTTTCGCAAAACCTGAAAACGACAAAAAATCTAATACCCGGCCAAGCCAAAAATAGCTGATTTTCAGCCAAAATTTATTTTTCTACAAATCAAACATGCACTATACCCCCTCTTTGGGAACTCTTTTGGGATGCTTTACAACATAGTTTTAACCCTCTAGATGTAGAAGTAGGAGAATTAAGTGATTTTTCGCAAAACCTGAAAACGTCAAAAAATCTAATACCCGGCCAAGCCAAAAATGTTTGATTTTCAGCCAAAATTTTTTTTTCCACAAATCAAACACGCACTATACCCCCTCTTTATGAACGCTTTTGGGATGCTTTACAACATAGTTTTAACCCTCTAGATGTAGAAGTAGGAGAATTAAGTGATTTTTCGCAAAACCTGAAAACGACAAAAAATCTAATACCTGGCCAAGCCAAAAATGGCTGATTTTCAGCCAAAATTTTTTTTCCACAAATCAAACAAACACTATACCCCCTCTTTGGGAACTCTTTTGGGATGCTTTCAAACATAGTTTTAACCCTCTAGATGTAGAAGTAGGAGAATTAAGTGATTTTTCGCAAAAACCGAAAACGACAAAAAATCTAATACCCGGCCAAGCCAAAAATGGCTGATTTTCAGCCAAATTGTTTTTTCCACAAATCAAACACACACTATACCCCCTCTTTGGGAACTCTTTTGGGATGCTTTCTAATATAGTTTAAACCCTCTAGATGTAGAAGTAGGAGAATTAATTGATTTTTCGCAAAACCTGAAAACGACACAAAATCTAATACCCGGCAAAACCAAAAATGGCTGATTTTCAGCCAAAATTTTTTTTTCCACAAATCAAACACGCACTATACCCCCTCTTTGGGAACGCTTTTGGGATGCTTTACAACATAGTTTTAACCCTCTAGATGTAGAAGTAGGAGAATTAAGTGATTTTTCGCAAAACCTGAAAACGACAAAAAATCTAATACCTGGCCAAGCCAAAAATGGCTGATTTTCAGCCAAAAATTTTTTTCCACAAATCAAACAAACACTATACCCCCTCTTTGGGAACTCTTTTGGGATGCTTTCAAACATATTTTTAACCCTCTAGATGTAGAAGTAGGAGAATTAATTGATTTTCCGCAAAACCCGAAAACGTCAAAAAATCTAATACCCGGCCAAGCCAAAAATGGCTGATTTTCAGCCAAAATTTTTTTTCCACAAATCAAACATGCACTATACCCCCTCTTTGGGAACGCTTTTGGGATGCTTTACAACATAGTTTTAACCCTCTAGATGTAGAAGTAGGAGAATTAAGTGATTTTTCGCAATACCTGAAAACGTCAAAAGATCTAATACCCGGCCAAGCCAAAAATGGGTGATTTTCAGCCAAAATTTTTTTTCCACAAATCAAACAAGCACTATACCCCCTCTTTGGGAACTCTTTTGGGATGCTTTCCAACATAGTTTTAACCCTCTAGATGTAGAAGTAGGAGAATTAATTGATTTTCTGCAAAACCTGAAAACTTCAAAAAATCTAATACCCGGCAAAGCCAAAAATGGCTGATTTTCAGCCAAAATTTTTTTTCCACAAATCAAACACGCACTATACCCCCTCTTTGGGAACTCTTTTGGGATGCTTTCCAACATAGTTTTAACCCTCTAGATGTAGAAGTAGGAGAATTAAGTGATGTTTCGCAAAACCTGAAAACGTCAAAAAATCTAATACCCGGCCAAGCCAAAAATGGCTGATTTTCAGCCAAAATTTATTTTTCCACAAATCAAACATGCACTATACCCCCTCTTTGGGAACTCTTTTGGGATGCTTTACAACATAGTTTTAACCCTCTAGATGTAGAAGTAGGAGAATTAAGTGATTTTCGCAAAACCTGAAAACGTCAAAAGATCTAATACCCGGCCAAGCCAAAAATGGCTGATTTTCAGCCAAATTTTTTTTTCCACAAATCAAACCTGCTCTATAACCCCTCTTTGGGAACTCTTTTGGGATGCTTTCTAACATAGTTTTAACCCTCTAGATGTAGAAGTAGGAGAATTAAGTGATTTTTCGCAAAACCTGAAAACGTCAAAAAATCTAATACCCGGCCAAGCCAAAAATGGCTGATTTTCAGCCAAAATTTTTTTTTCCACAAATCAAACATGCACTATACCCCCTCTTTGGGAACTCTTTTGGGATGCTTTACAACATAGTTTTAACCCTGTAGATGTAGAAGTAGGAGAATTAAGTGATTTTTCGCAAAACCTGAAAACATCAAAAAATCTAATACCCGGCCAAGCCAAAAATGGCTGATTTTCAGCCCAAAATTTTTTTCCACAAATCAAACACGCACTATACCCCCTCTTTGGGAACTCTTTTGGGATGCTTTCCAACATAGTTTTAACCCTCTAGATGTAGAAGTAGGAGAATTAAGTGATTTTTCGCAAAACCTGAAAACGTCAAAAAATCTAATACCCGGCCAAGCCAAAAATAGCTGATTTTCAGCCAAAATTTATTTTTCCACAAATCAAACATGCACTATACCCCCTCTTTGGGAAATCTTTTGGGATGCTTTCCAACATAGTTTTAACCCTCTAGATGTAGAAGTAGGAGAATTAAGTGATTTTTCGCAAAACCTGAAAACGACAAAAAATCTAATACCCGGCCAAGCCAAAAATAGCTGATTTTCAGCCAAAATTTATTTTTCTACAAATCAAACATGCACTATACCCCCTCTTTGGGAACTCTTTTGGGATGCTTTACAACATAGTTTTAACCCTCTAGATGTAGAAGTAGGAGAATTAAGTGATTTTTCGCAAAACCTGAAAACGTCAAAAAATCTAATACCCGGCCAAGCCAAAAACGTTTGATTTTCAGCCAAAATTTTTTTTTCCACAAATCAAACACGCACTATACCCCCTCTTTATGAACGCTTTTGGGATGCTTTACAACATAGTTTTAACCCTCTAGATGTAGAAGTAGGAGAATTAAGTGATTTTTCGCAAAACCTGAAAACGACAAAAAATCTAATACCTGGCCAAGCCAAAAATGGCTGATTTTCAGCCAAAATTTTTTTTCCACAAATCAAACAAACACTATACCCCCTCTTTGGGAACTCTTTTGGGATGCTTTCTAACATATTTTTAACCCTCTAGATGTAGAAGTAGGAGAATTAATTGATTTTCCGCAAAACCCGAAAACGTCAAAAAATCTAATACCCGGCAAAACCAAAAATGGCTGATTTTCAGCCAAAATTTTTTTTCCACAAATCAAACATGCACTATACCCCCTCTTTGGGAACGCTTTTGGGATGCTTTACAACATAGTTTTAACCCTCTAGATGTAGAAGTAGGAGAATTAAGTGATTTTTCGCAATACCTGAAAACGTCAAAAGATCTAATACCCGGTCAAGCCAAAAATGGGTGATTTTCAGCCAAAATTTTTTTTCCACAAATCAAACAAGCACTATACCCCCTCTTTGGGAACTCTTTTGGGATGCTTTCCAACATAGTTTTAACCCTCTAGATGTAGAAGTAGGAGAATTAATTGATTTTCCGCAAAACCTGAAAACGTCAAAAAATCTAATACCCGGCAAAGCCAAAAATGGCTGATTTTCAGCCAAAATTTTTTTTCCACAAATCAAACACGCACTATACCCCCTCTTTGGGAACTCTTTTGGGATGCTTTCCAACATAGTTTTAACCCTCTAGATGTAGAAGTAGGAGAATTAAGTGATGTTTCGCAAAACCTGAAAACGTCAAAAAATCTAATACCCGGCCAAGCCAAAAATGGCTGATTTTCAGCCAAAATTTATTTTTCCACAAATCAAACATGCACTATACCCCCTCTTTGGGAACTCTTTTGGGATGCTTTACAACATAGTTTTAACCCTCTAGATGTAGAAGTAGGAGAATTAAGTGATTTTCGCAAAACCTGAAAACGTCAAAAGATCTAAAACCCGGCCAAGCCAAAAATGGCTGATTTTCAGCCAAATTTTTTTTTCCACAAATCAAACCTGCTCTATAACCCCTCTTTGGGAACTCTTTTGGGATGCTTTCTAACATAGTTTTAACCCTCTAGATGTAGAAGTAGGAGAATTAAGTGATTTTTCGCAAAACCTGAAAAAGTCAAAAAATCTAATACCCGGCCAAGCCAAAAATGGCTGATTTTCAGCCAAAATTTTTTTTTCCACAAATCAAACATGCACTATACCCCCTCTTTGGGAACTCTTTTGGGATGCTTTACAACATAGTTTTAACCCTGTAGATGTAGAAGTAGGAGAATTAAGTGATTTTTCGCAAAACCTGAAAACATCAAAAAATCTAATACCCGGCCAAGCCAAAAATGGCTGATTTTCAGCCCAAATTTTTTTTCCACAAATCAAACACGCACTATACCCCCTCTTTGGGAACTCTTTTGGGATGCTTTCCAACATAGTTTTAACCCTCTAGATGTAGAAGTAGGAGAATTAAGTGATTTTTCGCAAAACCTGAAAACGTCAAAACATCTAATACCCGGCCAAGCCAAAAATAGCTGATTTTCAGCCAAAATTTATTTTTCCACAAATCAAACATGCACTATACCCCCTCTTTGGGAAATCTTTTGGGATGCTTTCCAACATAGTTTTAACCCTCTAGATGTAGAAGTAGGAGAATTAAGTGATTTTTCGCAAAACCTGAAAACAACAAAAAATCTAATACCCGGCCAAGCCAAAAATGGCTGATTTTCAGCCAAAGGTTTTTTTTCCACAAATCAAACACGCACTATACCCCCTCTTTGGGAACTCTTTTGGGATGCTTTCCAACATAGTTTTAACCCTCTAGATGTAGAAGTAGGAGAATTAAGTGATTTTTCGCAAATCCTGAAAACGTCAAAAAATCTAATACCCGGCCAAGCCAAAAATGGCTGATTTCAGCTAAAAAAATTTTTTCCACAAATCAAACACGCACTATACCCCCTCTTTGGGAACTCTTTTGGGATGCTTTACAACATAGTTTTAACCCTCTAGATGTTGAAGTAGGAGAATTAAGTGATTTTTCGCAAAACCTGAAAACGTCAAAAAATCTAATACCCGGCCAAGCCAAAAATGGCTGATTTTCAGCCAAAATTTTTTTTTCCACAAATCAAACATGCACTATACCCCCTCTTTGGGAACTCTTTTGGGATGCTTTACAACATAGTTTTAACCCTGTAGATGTAGAAGTAGGAGAATTAAGTGATTTTTCGCAAAACCTGAAAACGTCAAAAAATCTAATACCCGGCCAAGCCAAAAATGGCTGATTTTCAGCCCAAAATTTTTTTCCACAAATCAAACACGCACTATACCCCCTCTTTGGGAACTCTTTTGGGATGCTTTCCAACATAGTTTTAACCCTCTAGATGTAGAAGTAGGAGAATTACGTGATTTTTCGCAAAACCTGAAAACGTCAAAAAATCTAATACCCGGCCAAGCCAAAAATAGCTGATTTTCAGCCAAAATTTATTTTTCTACAAATCAAACATGCACTATACCCCCTCTTTGGGAACTCTTTTGGGATGCTTTACAACATAGTTTTAACCCTCTAGATGTAGAAGTAGGAGAATTAAGTGATTTTTCGCAAAAACCGAAAACGACAAAAAATCTAATACCCGGCCAAGCCAAAAATGGCTGATTTTCAGCCAAATTTTTTTTTCCACAAATCAAACACACACTATACCCCCTCTTTGGGAACTCTTTTGGGATGCTTTCTAATATAGTTTTAACCCTCTAGATGTAGAAGTAGGAGAATTAATTGATTTTTCGCAAAACCTGAAAACGACAAAAAATCTAATACCCGGCCAAGCCAAAAATGGCTGATTTTCAGCCAAATTTTTTTTCCACAAATCAAACATGCACTATACCCCCTCTTTGGGAACACTTTTGGGATGCTTTACAACATAGTTTTAACCCTCTAGATGTAGAAATAGGAGAATTAAGTGATTTTTCGCAAAACCTGAAAACGTCAAAAAATCTAATACCCGGCCAAGCCAAAAATGGCTGATTTTCAGCCAAAATTTTTTTTTCCACAAATCAAACACGCACTATACCCCCTCTTTGGGAACTCTTTTGGGATGCTTTCCAACATAGTTTTAACCCTCTAGATGTAGAAGTAGGAGAATTAAGTGATTTTTCGCAAAACCTGAAAACGACAAAAAATCTAATACCCGGCCAAGCCAAAAATGGCTGATTTTCAGCCAAAATTTTTTTTTCCACAAATCAAACACGCACTATACCCCCTCTTTGGGAACTCTTTTGGGATGCTTTCCAACATAGTTTTAACCCTCTAGATGTAGAAGTAGGAGAATTAAGTGATTTTTCGCAAAACCTGAAAACGACAAAAAATCTAATACCCGGCCAAGCCAAAAATGGCTGATTTTCAGCTAAAATTTTTTTTCCACAAATCAAACACGCACTATACCCCCTTTTTTGGGAACTCTTTTGGGATGCTTTCTAACATAGTTTTAACCCTCTAGATGTAGAAGTAGGAGAATTAATTGATTTTCCGCAAAACCTGAAATTGTCAAAAAATCTAATACCCGGCCAAGCCAAAAATGGCTGATTTTCAGCCAAAATTTTTTTTTCCCCAAATCAAACACGCACTATACCCCCTCTTTGGGAACTCTTTTGGGATGCTTTCTAACATAGACCCTCTAGATGTAGAAGTAGGAGAATTAATTGATTTTTCGCAAAACCTGAAAACGTCAAAAAATCTAATACCCGGCCAAGCCAAAAATGGCTGATTTTCAGCCAAAATTTTTTTTTCCACAAATCAAACACGCACTATACCCCCTCTTTAGGAACTCTTTTGGGATGCTGATTTTTCGCAAAGCCTGAAAACGTCAAAAAATCTAATACCCGGCCAAGCCAAAAATGGCTGATTTTCAGCCAAAATTTTTTTTTCTACAAATCAAACATGCACTATACCCCCTCTTTGGGAACTCTTTTGGGATGCTTTCCAACATAGTTTTAACTCTCTAGATGTAGAAGTAGGAGAATTAAGTGATTTTTCGCAAAACCTGAAAACGACAAAAAATCTAATGCCCGGCCAAGCCAAAAATGGCTGATTTTCAGCCAAAATTTTTTTTCCACAAATCAAACACGCACTATACCCTCTTTTTTGGGAACTCTTTTGGGATGCTTTCTAACATAGTTTTAACCCTCTAGATGTAGAAGTAGTAGAATTAATTGATTTTCCGCAAAACCTGAAAACGTCAAAAAATCTAATACCCGGCAAAGCCAAAAATGGCTGATTTTCAGCCAAAATTTTTTTTTCCACAAATCAAACATGCACTATACCCCCTCTTTGGGAACTCTTTTGGGATGCTTTCCCACATAGTTTTAACCCTCTAGATGTAGAAGTAGGAGAATTAAGTGATTTTTCGCAAAACCTGAAAACGTCAAAAAATCTAATACCCGGCCAAGCCAAAAATGTCTGATTTTCAGCCAAAATTTTTTTCCACAAATAAAACACGCACTATATCCCCTCTTTGGGAACTTCTTTGGGATGCTTTCCAACATAGTTTTAACCCTCTAGATGTAGAAGTAGGAGAATTAAGTGATTTTTCGCAAAACCCGAAAACGACAAAAAATCTAATACCCGGCCATGCCAAAAATGGCTGATTTTCAGCCAAATTTTTTTTTTACACAAATCAAACACACACTATACCCCCTCTTTGGGAACTCTTTTGGGATGCTTTCTAAAATAGTTTTAACCCTCTAGATGTAGAAGTAGGAGAATTAATTGATTTTTCGCAAAACCTGAAAACGACAAAAAATCTAATACCCGGCCAAGCCAAAAATGGCTGATTTTCAGCCAAAATTTTTTTTTCCACAAATCAAACACGCACTATACCCCCTCTTTGGGAACTCTTTTGGGATGCTTTCCAACATAGTTTTAACCCTCTAGATGTAGAAGTAGGAGAATTAAGTGATTTTTCGCAAAACCTGAAAACGACAAAAAATCTAATACCCGGCCAAGCCAAAAATGGCTGATTTTCAGCCAAAATTTTTTTTCCACAAATCAAACACGCACTATACCCCCTTTTTTGGGAACTCTTTTGGGATGCTTTCTAACATAGTTTTAACCCTCTAGATGTAGAAGTAGGAGAATTAATTGATTTTCCGCAAAACCTGAAAATGTCAAAAAATCTAATACCCGGCAAAGCCAAAAATGGTTGATTTTCAGCCAAAATTTTTTTTTCCACAAATCAAACATGCACTATACCCCCTCTTTGGGAACGCTTTTGGGATGCTTTACAACATAGTTTTAACCCTGTAGATGTAGAAGTAGGAGAATTAAGTGATTTTTCACAAAACCTGAAAACGTCAAAAAATCTAATACCCGGCCAAGCCAAAAATGGCTGATTTTCAGCCAAATTTTTTTTCCCACAAATCAAACCTGCTCTATAACCCCTCTTTGGGAACTCTTTTGGGATGCTTTCTAACACAGTTTTAACACTCTAGATGTAGAAGTAGGAGAATTAATTGATTTTTCGCAAAACCTGAAAATGTCAAAAAATCTAACACCCGGCCAAGCCAAAAATGGCTGATTTTCAGCCAAAATCTTTTTTTCCACAAATCAAACACGCACTATACCCCATCTTTGGGAACTCTTTTGGGATGCTTTACAACATAGTTTTAACCCTCTAGATGTTGAAGTAGGAGAATTAAGTGATTTTTCGCAAAACCTGAAAACGACAAAAAATCTAATACCCGGCCAAGCCAAAAATGGCTGATTTTCAGCCAAAATTTATTTTTCCACAAATCAAACACGCACTATACCCCCTCTTTGGGAACTCTTTTGGGATGCTTTCCAACATAGTTTTAACCCTCTAGATGTAGAAGTAGGAGAATTAAGTGATTTTTCGCAAAACCCGAAAACGACAAAAAATCTAATACCCGGCCAAGCCAAAAATGGCTGATTTTCAGCCAAATTTTTTTTTCCACAAATCAAACACACACTATACCCCCTCTTTGGGAACTCTTTTGGGATGATTTCTAACATAGTTTTAACCCTCTAGATGTAGAAGTAGGAGAATTAAGTGATTTTTCGCAAAACCTGAAAATGACAAAAAAATCTAATACCCGGCCAAGCCAAAAATGGCTGATTTTCAGCCAAAAATTTTTTTTCCACAAATCAAACACGCACTATACCCCCTCTTTGGGAACTCTTTTGGGATACTTTACAACATAGCTTTAACCCTCTAGATGTAGAAGTAGGAGAATTAAGTGATTTTTCGCAAAACCTGAAAACGTCAAAAGATCTAATACCCGGCCAAGCCAAAAATGGCTGATTTTCAGCCAAAATCTTTTTTCCACAAATCAAACATGCACTATACCCCCTCTTTGGGAACTCTTTTGGGATGCTTTACAACATAGTTTTAACCCTCTAGATGTAGAAGTAGGAGAATTAATTGATTTTTCGCAAAACCTGAAAACGTCAAAAAATCTAATACCCGGCCAAGCCAAAAATGGCTGATTTTCAGCCAAAAATTATTTTTCCACAAATCAAACACGCACTATACCCCCTCTTTGGGAACTCTTTTGGGATGCTTTCCAACATAGTTTTAACCCTCTAGATGTAGAAGTAGGAGAATTAAGTGATTTTTCGCAAAACCCGAAAACGACAAAAAATCTAATACCCGGCCAAGCCAAAAATGGCTGATTTTCAGCCAAATTTCTTTTTTCCACAAATCAAACACACACTATACCCCCTCTTTGGGAACTCTTTTGGGATGATTTCTAACATAGTTTTAACCCTCTAGATGTAGAAGTAGGAGAATTAAGTGATTTTTCGCAAAACCCGAAAACGACAAAAATTCTAATACCCGGCCAAGCCAAAAATGGCTGATTTTCAGCCAAATTTTTTTTTTCCACAAATCAAACACACATTATACCCCCTCTTTGGGAACTCTTTTGGGATGATTTCTAACATAGTTTTAACCCTCTAGATGTAGAAGTAGGAGAATTAAGTGATTTTTCGCAAAACCTGAAAATGACAAAAAAATCTAATACCCGGCCAAGCCAAAAATGGCTGATTTTCAGCCAAAAATTTTTTTTCCACAAATCAAACACGCACTATACCCCCTCTTTGGGAACTCTTTTGGGATACTTTACAACATAGTTTTAACCCTCTAGATGTAGAAGTAGGAGAATTAAGTGATTTTTCGCAAAACCTGAAAACGTCAAAAGATCTAATACCCGGCCAAGCCAAAAATGGCTGATTTTCAGCCAAAATCTTTTTTCCACAAATCAAACATGCACTATACCCCCTCTTTGGGAACTCTTTTGGGATGCTTTACAACATAGTTTTAACCCTCTAGATGTAGAAGTAGGAGAATTAATTGATTTTTCGCAAAACCTGAAAACGTCAAAAAATCTAATACCCGGCCAAGCCAAAAATGGCTGATTTTCAGCCAAAAATTATTTTTCCACAAATCAAACACGCACTATACCCCCTCTTTGGGAACTCTTTTGGGATGCTTTCCAACATAGTTTTAACCCTCTAGATGTAGAAGTAGGAGAATTAAGTGATTTTTCGCAAAACCCGAAAACGACAAAAAATCTAATACCCGGCCAAGCCAAAAATGGCTGATTTTCAGCCAAATTTCTTTTTTCCACAAATCAAACACACACTATACCCCCTCTTTGGGAACTCTTTTGGGATGATTTCTAACATAGTTTTAACCCTCTAGATGTAGAAGTAGGAGAATTAAGTGATTTTTCGCAAAACCCGAAAACGACAAAAATTCTAATACCCGGCCAAGCCAAAAATGGCTGATTTTCAGCCAAATTTTTTTTTTCCACAAATCAAACACACATTATACCCCCTCTTTGGGAACTCTTTTGGGATGATTTCTAACATAGTTTTAACCCTCTAGATGTAGAAGTAGGAGAATTAAGTGATTTTTCGCAAAACCTGAAAACGACAAAAAAATCTAATACCCGGCCAAGCCAAAAATGGCTGATTTTCAGCCAAAATTTTTTTTTCCACAAATCAAACACGCACTATACCCCCTCTTTGGAAACTCTTTTGGGATGCTTTCCAACATAGATTTAACCCTCTAGATGTAGAAGTAGGAGAATTAAGTGATTTTTCGCAAAACCCGAAAACGACAAAAAATCTAATACCCGGCCAAGCCAAAAATGGCTGATTTTCAGCCAAATTTCTTTTTTCCACAAATCAAACACACACTATACCCCCTCTTTGGGAACTCTTTTGGGATGATTTCTAACATAGTTTTAACCCTCTAGATGTAGAAGTAGGAGAATTAAGTGATTTTTCGCAAAACCCGAAAACGACAAAAATTCTAATACCCGGCCAAGCCAAAAATGGCTGATTTTCAGCCAAATTTTTTTTTTCCACAAATCAAACACACATTATACCCCCTCTTTGGGAACTCTTTTGGGATGATTTCTAACATAGTTTTAACCCTCTAGATGTAGAAGTAGGAGAATTAAGTGATTTTTCGCAAAACCTGAAAATGACAAAAAAATCTAATACCCGGCCAAGCCAAAAATGGCTGATTTTCAGCCAAAAATTTTTTTTCCACAAATCAAACACGCACTATACCCCCTCTTTGGGAACTCTTTTGGGATACTTTACAACATAGTTTTAACCCTCTAGATGTAGAAGTAGGAGAATTAAGTGATTTTTCGCAAAACCTGAAAACGTCAAAAGATCTAATACCCGGCCAAGCCAAAAATGGCTGATTTTCAGCCAAAATCTTTTTTCCACAAATCAAACATGCACTATACCCCCTCTTTGGGAACTCTTTTGGGATGCTTTACAACATAGTTTTAACCCTCTAGATGTAGAAGTAGGAGAATTAATTGATTTTTCGCAAAACCTGAAAACGTCAAAAAATCTAATACCCGGCCAAGCCAAAAATGGCTGATTTTCAGCCAAAAATTATTTTTCCACAAATCAAACACGCACTATACCCCCTCTTTGGGAACTCTTTTGGGATGCTTTCCAACATAGTTTTAACCCTCTAGATGTAGAAGTAGGAGAATTAAGTGATTTTTCGCAAAACCCGAAAACGACAAAAAATCTAATACCCGGCCAAGCCAAAAATGGCTGATTTTCAGCCAAATTTCTTTTTTCCACAAATCAAACACACACTATACCCCCTCTTTGGGAACTCTTTTGGGATGATTTCTAACATAGTTTTAACCCTCTAGATGTAGAAGTAGGAGAATTAAGTGATTTTTCGCAAAACCCGAAAACGACAAAAATTCTAATACCCGGCCAAGCCAAAAATGGCTGATTTTCAGCCAAATTTTTTTTTTCCACAAATCAAACACACATTATACCCCCTCTTTGGGAACTCTTTTGGGATGATTTCTAACATAGTTTTAACCCTCTAGATGTAGAAGTAGGAGAATTAAGTGATTTTTCGCAAAACCTGAAAACGACAAAAAAATCTAATACCCGGCCAAGCCAAAAATGGCTGATTTTCAGCCAAAATTTTTTTTTCCACAAATCAAACACGCACTATACCCCCTCTTTGGAAACTCTTTTGGGATGCTTTCCAACATAGATTTAACCCTCTAGATGTAGAAGTAGAAGAATTAAGTGATTTTTCGCAAAACCTGAAAACGTCAAAAAATCTAATACCCGGCCAAGCCAAAAATGGCTGATTTTCAGCCAAATTTTTTTTTTCCACAAATCAAACACGCACTATACCCCCTCTTTGGGAACTCTTTTGGGATGCTTTCCAACATAGTTTTAACCCTCTAGATGTAGAAGTAGGAGAATTAAGTGATTTTTCGCAAAACCCGAAAACGACAAAAAATCTAATACCCGGCCAAGCCAAAAATGGCTGATTTTCAGCCAAATTTTTTTTTTCCACAAATCAAACACACACTATACCCCCTCTTTGGGAACTCTTTTGGGATGATTTCTAACATAGTTTTAACCCTCTAGATGTAGAAGTAGGAGAATTAAGTGATTTTTCGCAAAACCTGAAAACGACAAAAAAAATCTAATACCCGGCCAAGCCAAAAATGGCTGATTTTCAGCCAAATTTTTTTTTTCCACAAATCAAACACACACTATACCCCCTCTTTGGGAACTCTTTTGGGATGATTTCTAACATAGTTTTAACCCTCTAGATGTAGAAGTAGGAGAATTAAGTGATTTTTCGCAAAACCTGAAAACGACAAAAAAATCTAATACCCGGCCAAGCCAAAAATGGCTGATTTTCAGCCAAAATTTTTTTTTCCACAAATCAAACACGCACTATACCCCCTCTTTGGGAACTCTTTTGGGATGCTTTCCAACATAGTTTTAACCCTCTAGATGTAGAAGTAGGAGAATTAAGTGATTTTTCGCAAAACCCGAAAACGACAAAAAATCTAATACCCGGCCAAGCCAAAAATGGCTGATTTTCAGCCAAATTTTTTTTTTCCACAAATCAAACACACACTATACCCCCTCTTTGGGAACTCTTTTGGGATGCTTTCTAACATAGTTTTAACCCTCTAGATGTAGAAGTAGGAGAATTAATTGATTTTCCGCAAAACCTGAAAACGTCAAAAAATCTAATACCCGGCCAAGCCAAAAATGGCTGATTTTCAGCCAAAAATTTTTTTTCCACAAATCAAACACGCACTATACCCCCTCTTTGGGAACTCTTTTGGGATGCTTTCTAACATAGTTTTAACACTCTAGATGTAGAAGTAGAAGAATTAATTGATTTTTCGCAAAACCTGAAAATGTCAAAAAATCTAATACCCGGCCAAGCCAAAAATGGCTGATTTTCAGCCAAAATTTATTTTTCCACAAATCAAACATGCACTATACCCCCTCTTTGGGAACACTTTGGGGATGCTTTCCAACATAGTTTTAACCCTCTAGATGTAGAAGTAGGAGAATTAAGTGATTTTTCGCAAAACCTGAAAACGTCAAAAAATCTAATACCCGGCCAAGCCAAAAATGGCTGATTTTCAGCCAAAAATTATTTTTCCACAAATCAAACACGCACTATACCCCCTCTTTGGGAACTCTTTTGGGATGCTTTCCAACATAGTTTTAACCCTCTAGATGTAGAAGTAGGAGAATTAAGTGATTTTTCGCAAAACCCGAAAACGACAAAAAATCTAATACCCGGCCAAGCCAAAAATGGCTGATTTTCAGCCAAAAAATTTTTTTCCGCAAATCAAACACGCACTATACCCCCTCTTTGGGAACTCTTTTGGGATGCTTTCTAACATAGTTTTAACACTCTAGATGTAGAAGTAGAAGAATTAATTGATTTTTCGCAAAACCTGAAAATGTCAAAAAATCTAATACCCGGCCAAGCCAAAAATGGCTGATTTTCAGCCAAAATTTCTTTTTCCACAAATCAAACACGCACTATACCCCCTCTTTGGGAACTCTTTTGGGATGCTTTCTAACATAGTTTTAACCCTCTAGATGTAGAAGTAGGAGAATTAAGTGATTTTTCGCAAAACCTGAAAACGTCAAAAAATCTAATACCCGGCCAAGCCAAAAATGGCTGATTTTCAGCCAAAAATTATTTTTCCACAAATCAAACATGCACTATACCCCCTCTTTGGGAACTCTTTTGGGATGCTTTCCAACATAGTTTTAACCCTCTAGATGTAGAAGTAGGAGAATTAAGTGATTTTTCGCAAAACCCGAAAACGACAAAAAAACCAATACCCGGCCAAGCCAAAAATGGCTGATTTTCAGCCAAATTTTTTTTTTCCACAAATCAAACCTGCTCTATAACCCCTCTTTGGGAACTCTTTTGGGATGCTTTCTAACATAGTTTTAACCCTCTAGATGTAGAAGTAGGAGAATTAAGTGATTTTTCGCAAAACCTGAAAACGTCAAAAAATCTAATACCCGGCCAAGCGAAAAATGGCTGATTTTCAGCCAAAATTTTTTTTTCCACAAATCAAACATGCACTATACCCCCTCTTTGGGAACTCTTTTGGGATGCTTTCTAACATAGTTTTAACACTCTAGATGTAGAAGTAGGAGAATTAATTGATTTTTCGAAAAAAACCTGAAAATGTCAAAAAATCTAATACCCGGCCAAGCCAAAAATGGCTGATTTTCAGCCAAAATTTTTTTTTCCACAAATCAAACATGCACTATACCCCCTCTTTGGGAACACTTTTGGGATGCTTTACAACATAGTTTTAACCCTCTAGATGTAGAAGTAGGAGAATTAAGTGATTTTTCGCAAAACCTGAAAACGTCAAAAGATCTAATACCCGGCCAAGCCAAAAATAGCTGATTTTCAGCCAAATTTTTTTTTACACAAATCAAACACGCACTATGCCCCCTCTTTGGGAACTCTTTTGGGATGCTTTCCAACATAGTTTTAACCCTCTAGATGTAGAAGTAGGAGAATTAAGTGATTTTCGCAAAACCTGAAAACGTCAAAAAATCTAATACCCGGCCAAGCCAAAAATGGCTGCTTTTCAGCCAAAAATTTTTTTTCCACAAATCAAACACGCACTATACCCCCTTTTTGGGAACTCTTTTGGGATGCTTTACAACATAGTTTTAACCCTCTAGATGTAGAAGTAGGAGAATTAAGTGATTTTTCGCAAAACCCGAAAACGACAAAAAATCTAATACCCGGCCAAGCCAAAAATGGCTGATTTTCAGCCAAATTTTTTTTTTCCACAAATCAAACACACACTATACCCCCTCTTTGGGAACTCTTTTGGGATGCTTTACAACATAGTTTTAACCCTCTAGATGTAGAAGTAGGAGAATTAAGTGATTTTTCTCAAAACCTGAAAACGACAAAAAATCTAATACCCGGCCAGCCAAAAATGGCTGATTTTCAGCCAAAAATTATTTTTCCACAAATCAAACACGCACTATACCCCCTCTTTGGGAACTCTTTTGGGATGCTTTCCAACATAGTTTTAACCCTCTAGATGTAGAAGTAGGAGAATTAAGTGATTTTTCGCAAAACCCGAAAACGACAAAAAATCTAATACCCGGCCAAGCCAAAAATGGCTGATTTTCAGCCAAATTTTTTTTTTCACAAATCAAACATGCACTATACCCCCTCTTTGGGAACTCTTTTGGGATGCTTTCCAACATAGTTTTAACCCTCTAGATGTAGAAGCAGGAGAATTAAGTGATTTTTCGCAAAACCTGAAAACGACAAAAAATCTAATACCCGGCCAAGCCAAAAATGGCTGATTTTCAGCCAAAAATTATTTTTCCACAAATCAAACATGCACTATACCCCCTCTTTGGGAACTCTTTTGGGATGCTTTCCAACATAGTTTTAACCCTCTAGATGTAGAAGTAGGAGAATTAAGTGATTTTTCGCAAAACCCGAAAACGACAAAAAAACCAATACCCGGCCAAGCCAAAAATGGCTGATTTTCAGCCAAATTTTTTTTTTCCACAAATCAAACCTGCTCTATAACCCCTCTTTGGGAACTCTTTTGGGATGCTTTCTAACATAGTTTTAACCCTCTAGATGTAGAAGTAGGAGAATTAAGTGATTTTTCGCAAAACCTGAAAACGTCAAAAAATCTAATACCCGGCCAAGCGAAAAATGGCTGATTTTCAGCCAAAATTTTTTTTTCCACAAATCAAACATGCACTATACCCCCTCTTTGGGAACTCTTTTGGGATGCTTTCTAACATAGTTTTAACACTCTAGATGTAGAAGTAGGAGAATTAATTGATTTTTCGAAAAAAACCTGAAAATGTCAAAAAATCTAATACCCGGCCAAGCCAAAAATGGCTGATTTTCAGCCAAAATTTTTTTTTCCACAAATCAAACATGCACTATACCCCCTCTTTGGGAACACTTTTGGGATGCTTTACAACATAGTTTTAACCCTCTAGATGTAGAAGTAGGAGAATTAAGTGATTTTTCGCAAAACCTGAAAACGTCAAAAGATCTAATACCCGGCCAAGCCAAAAATGGCTGATTTTCAGCCAAATTTTTTTTTTCACAAATCAAACATGCACTATACCCCCTCTTTGGGAACTCTTTTGGGATGCTTTCCAACATAGTTTTAACCCTCTAGATGTAGAAGCAGGAGAATTAAGTGATTTTTCGCAAAACCTGAAAACGACAAAAAATCTAATACCCGGCCAAGCCAAAAATGGCTGATTTTCAGCCAAAAATTATTTTTCCACAAATCAAACATGCACTATACCCCCTCTTTGGGAACTCTTTTGGGATGCTTTCCAACATAGTTTTAACCCTCTAGATGTAGAAGTAGGAGAATTAAGTGATTTTTCGCAAAACCCGAAAACGACAAAAAAACCAATACCCGGCCAAGCCAAAAATGGCTGATTTTCAGCCAAATTTTTTTTTTCCACAAATCAAACCTGCTCTATAACCCCTCTTTGGGAACTCTTTTGGGATGCTTTCTAACATAGTTTTAACCCTCTAGATGTAGAAGTAGGAGAATTAAGTGATTTTTCGCAAAACCTGAAAACGTCAAAAAATCTAATACCCGGCCAAGCGAAAAATGGCTGATTTTCAGCCAAAATTTTTTTTTCCACAAATCAAACATGCACTATACCCCCTCTTTGGGAACTCTTTTGGGATGCTTTCTAACATAGTTTTAACACTCTAGATGTAGAAGTAGGAGAATTAATTGATTTTTCGAAAAAAACCTGAAAATGTCAAAAAATCTAATACCCGGCCAAGCCAAAAATGGCTGATTTTCAGCCAAAATTTTTTTTTCCACAAATCAAACATGCACTATACCCCCTCTTTGGGAACACTTTTGGGATGCTTTACAACATAGTTTTAACCCTCTAGATGTAGAAGTAGGAGAATTAAGTGATTTTTCGCAAAACCTGAAAACGTCAAAAGATCTAATACCCGGCCAAGCCAAAAATAGCTGATTTTCAGCCAAATTTTTTTTTACACAAATCAAACACGCACTATGCCCCCTCTTTGGGAACTCTTTTGGGATGCTTTCCAACATAGTTTTAACCCTCTAGATGTAGAAGTAGGAGAATTAAGTGATTTTCGCAAAACCTGAAAACGTCAAAAAATCTAATACCCGGCCAAGCCAAAAATGGCTGCTTTTCAGCCAAAAATTTTTTTTCCACAAATCAAACACGCACTATACCCCCTTTTTGGGAACTCTTTTGGGATGCTTTACAACATAGTTTTAACCCTCTAGATGTAGAAGTAGGAGAATTAAGTGATTTTTCGCAAAACCCGAAAACGACAAAAAATCTAATACCCGGCCAAGCCAAAAATGGCTGATTTTCAGCCAAATTTTTTTTTCCACAAATCAAACACACACTATACCCCCTCTTTGGGAACTCTTTTGGGATGCTTTACAACATAGTTTTAACCCTCTAGATGTAGAAGTAGGAGAATTAAGTGATTTTTCTCAAAACCTGAAAACGACAAAAAATCTAATACCCGGCCAGCCAAAAATGGCTGATTTTCAGCCAAAAATTATTTTTCCACAAATCAAACACGCACTATACCCCCTCTTTGGGAACTCTTTTGGGATGCTTTCCAACATAGTTTTAACCCTCTAGATGTAGAAGCAGGAGAATTAAGTGATTTTTCGCAAAACCTGAAAACGACAAAAAATCTAATACCCGGCCATGCCAAAAATGGCTGATTTTCAGCCAAAAATTATTTTTCCACAAATCAAACATGCACTATACTCCCTCTTTGGGAACACTTTTGGGATGCTTTACAACATAGTTTTAACCCTCTAGATGTAGAAATAGGAGAATTAAGTGATTTTTCGCAAAACCTGAAAACGTCAAAAAATCTAATACCCGGCCAAGCCAAAAATGGCTGATTTTCAGCCAAAATTTTTTTTTCCACAAATCAAACACACACTATACCCCCTCTTTGGGAACTCTTTTGGGATGCTTTCTAACATAGTTTTAACCCTCTAGATGTAGAAGTAGGAGAATTAAGTGATTTTTCGCAAAACCTGAAAATGTCAAAAAATCTAATACCCGGCCAAGCCAAAAATGGCTGATTTTCAGCCAAAATCTTTTTTCCACAAATCAAACATGCACTATACCCCCTCTTTGGGAACTCTTTTGTGATGCTTTCTAACATAGTTTTAACCCTCTAGATGTAGAAGTAGGATAATTAAGTGATTTTTCGCAAAACCTGAAAATGACAAAAAATCTAATACCCGGCCAAGCCAAAAATGGCTGATTTTCAGCCAAATTTTTTTTTTCCACAAATCAAACATGCACTATACGCCCTCTTTGGGAACACTTTTGGGATGCTTTACAACATAGTTTTAACCCTCTAGATGTAGAAATAGGAGGATTAAGTGATTTTTCGCAAAACCTGAAAACGTCAAAAAATCTAATACCCGGCCAAGCCAAAAATGGCTGATTTTCAGCCAAAAATTATTTTTCCACAAATCAAACACGCACTATACCCCCTCTTTGGGAACTCTTTTGGGATGCTTTCCAACATAGTATTAACCCTCTAGATGTAGAAGTAGGAGAATTAAGTGATTTTTCGCAAAACCTGAAAACGACAAAAAATCTAATACCCGGCCAAGCCAAAAATGGCTGATTTTCAGCCAAATTTTTTTCCCACAAATCAAACCTGCTCTATAACCCCTCTTTGGGGACTCTTTTGGGATGCTTTCTAACATAGTTTTAACCCTCTAGATGTAGAAGTAGGAGAATTAATTGATTTTCCGCAAAACCTGAAAACGTCAAAAAATCTAATACCCGGCCAAGCCAAAAATGGCTGATTTTCAGCCAAAATTTTTTTTTTCCACAAATCAAACATGCACTATACCCCCTCTTTGGGAACTCTTTTGGGATGCTTTACAACATAGTTTTAACCCTGTAGATGTAGAAGTAGGAGAATTAAGTGATTTTTCGCAAAACCTGAAAACGTCAAAAGATCTAATACCCGGCCAAGCCAAAAATGGCTGATTTTCAGCCCAAAATTTTTTTCCACAAATCAAACACGCACTATACCCCCTCTTTGGGAACTCTTTTGGGATGCTTTCCAACATAGTTTTAACCCTCTAGATGTAGAAGTAGGATAATTAAGTGATTTTTCGCAAAACCTGAAAACGTCAAAAAATCTAATACCCGGCCAAGCCAAAAATGGCTGCTTTTCAGCCAAAATTTTTTTTTCCACAAATCAAACACGCACTATACCCCCTCTTTGGGAACTCTTTTGGGATGCTTTCCAACATAGTTTTAACCCTCTAGATGTAGAAGTAGGAGAATTAAGTGATTTTTCGCAAAACCTGAAAACGACAAAAAATCTAATACCCGGCCAAGCCAAAAATGGCTGATTTTCAGCCAAATTTTTTTTTCCACAAATCAAACCTGCTCTATAACCCCTCTTTGGGAACACTTTTGGGATGTTTTCTAACATAGTTTTAACCCTCTAGATGTAGAAGTAGGAGAATTAATTGATTTTCTGCAAAACCTGAAAACGTCAAAAAATCTAATACCCGGCCAAGCCAAAAATGGCTGATTTTCAGCCAAAATTTTTTTTTCCACAAATCAAACATGCACTATACCCCCTATTTGGGAACTCTTTTGGGATGCTTTACAACATAGTTTTAACCCTGTAGATGTAGAAGTAGGAGAATTAAGTGATTTTTCGCAAAACCTGAAAACGTCAAAAGATCTAATACCCGACCAAGCCAAAAATGGCTGATTTTCAGCCCAAATTTTTTTTCCACAAATCAAACACGCACTATACCCCCTCTTTGGGAACTCTTTTGGGATGCTTTCCAACATAGTTTTAACCCTCTAGATGTAGAAGTAGGAGAATTAATTGATTTTCCGCAAAACCTGAAAACGTCAAAAAATCTAATTTTTTTTTCCACAAATCAAACATGCACTATACCCCCTCTTTGGGAACTCTTTTGGGATGCTTTCCAACATAGTTTTAACCCTCTAGATGTAGAAGTAGGAGAATTAAGTGATTTTTCGCAAAACCCGAAAACGACAAAAAATCTAATACCCGGCCAAGCCAAAAATGGCTGATTTTCAGCCAAATTTTTTTTTTCCACAAATCAAACACGCACTATACCCCCTCTTTGGGAACTCTTTTGGGATACTTTACAACATAGTTTTAACCCTCTAGATGTAGAAGTAGGAGAATTAAGAGATTTTTCGCAAAACCTGAAAACGTCAAAAAATCTAATACCCGGCCAAGCCAAAAATGGCTGATTTTCAGCCCAAATTTTTTTTCCACAAATCAAACACGCACTATACCCCCTCTTTGGGAACTCTTTTGGGATGCTTTCCAACATAGTTTTAACCCTCTAGATGTAGAAGTAGGAGAATTAAGTGATTTTTCGCAAAACCTGAAAACGTCAAAAAATCTAATACCCGGCCAAGCCAAAAATAGCTGATTTTCAGCCAAAATTTATATTTCCACAAATCAAACACGCACTATACCCCCTCTTTGGGAACTCTTTTGGGATGCTTTCCAACATAGTTTTAACCCTCTAGATGTAGAAGTAGGAGAATTAAGTGATTTTTCGCAAAACCTGAAAACGTCAAAAAATCTAATACCCGGCCAAGCCAAAAATAGCTGATTTTCAGCCAAAATTTATATTTCCACAAATCAAACACGCACTATACCCCCTCTTTGGGAACTCTTTTGGGATGCTTTACAACATAGTTTTAACCCTCTAGATGTAGAAGTAGGAGAATTAAGTGATTTTTCACAAAACCTGAAAACGTCAAAAAATCTAATACCCGGCCAAGCCAAAAATGGCTGATTTTCAGCCAAAAATTTTTTTCCACAAATCAAACACGCACTATACTCCCTCTTTGGGAACTCTTTTGGGATGCTTTCCAACATAGTTTTAACCCTCTAGATGTAGAAGTAGGAGAATTAAGTGATTTTTCGCAAAACCTGAAAACGACAAAAAATCTAATACCCGGCCAAGCCAAAAATGGCTGATTTTCAGCCAAAATTTTTTTCCACATATCAAACACGCACTATACCCCCTCTTTGGGAACTCTTTTGGGATGCTTTCTAACATAGTTTTAACCCTCTAGATGTAGAAGTAGGAGAATTAATTGATTTTCCGCAAAACCTGAAAACGTCAAAAAATCTAATACCTGGCAAAACCAAAAATGGCTGATTTTCAGCCAAAAATTTTTTTTCCACAAATCAAACATGCACTATACCCCCTGTTTGGGAACGCTTTTGGGATGCTTTACAACATAGTTTTAACCCTCTAGATGTAGAAGTAGGAGAATTAAGTGATTTTCGCAAAACCTGAAAACGTCAAAAAATCTAATACCCGGCTAAGCCAAAAATGGCTGATTTTCAGCCAAAATTATTTTTTCCACAAATCAAACATGCACTATACCCCCTCTTGGGGAACGCTTTTGGGATGCTTTACAACATAGTTTTAACCCTCTAGATGTAGAAGTAGGAGAATTAAGTTATTTTTAACAAAACCTGAAAACGTCAAAAAATCTAATACCCGGCCAAGCCAAAAATATCTGATTTTCAGCCAAAAATTTTTTTTTCCACAAATCAAACACGCACTATACCCCCTCTTTGGGAACTCTTTTGGGATGCTTTACAACATAGTTTTAACCCTCTAGATGTAGAAGTAGGAGAATTAAGTGATTTTTCGCAAAACCTGAAAACGTCAAAAAATCTAATACCCGGCCAAGCCAAAAATGGCTGATTTTCAGCCAAAATTTTTTTTTCTACAAATCAAACATGCACTATACCCCCTCTTTGGGAACTCTTTTGGGATGCTTTACAACATAGTTTTAACCCTCTAGATGTAGAAGTAGGAGAATTAAGTGATTTTTCGCAAAAACCGAAAACGACAAAAAATCTAATACCCGGCCAAGCAAAAAATGGCTGATTTTCAGCCAAATTTTTTTTTCCACAAATCAAACACACACTATACCCCCTCTTTGGGAACTCTTTTGGGATGCTTTCTAATATAGTTTAAACCCTCTAGATGTAGAAGTAGGAGAATTAATTGATTTTTCGCAAAACCTGAAAACGACACAAAATCTAATACCCGGCAAAACCAAAAATGGCTGATTTTCAGCCAAAATTTTTTTTTCCACAAATCAAACACGCACTATACCCCCTCTTTGGGAACGCTTTTGGGATGCTTTACAACATAGTTTTAACCCTCTAGATGTAGAAGTAGGAGAATTAAGTGATTTTTCGCAAAACCTGAAAACGACAAAAAATCTAATACCTGGCCAAGCCAAAAATGGCTGATTTTCAGCCAAAATTTTTTTTCCACAAATCAAACAAACACTATACCCCCTCTTTGGGAACTCTTTTGGGATGCTTTCTAACATATTTTTAACCCTCTAGATGTAGAAGTAGGAGAATTAAGTGATTTTCCGCAAAACCCGAAAACGTCAAAAAATCTAATACCCGGCAAAACCAAAAATGGCTGATTTTCAGCCAAAATTTTTTTTCCACAAATCAAACATGCACTATACCCCCTCTTTGGGAACGCTTTTGGGATGCTTTACAACATAGTTTTAACCCTCTAGATGTAGAAGTAGGAGAATTAAGTGATTTTTCGCAATACCTGAAAACGTCAAAAGATCTAATACCCGGCCAAGCCAAAAATGGGTGATTTTCAGCCAAAATTTTTTTTCCACAAATCAAATAAGCACTATACCCCCTCTTTGGGAACTCTTTTGGGATGCTTTCCAACATAGTTTTAACCCTCTAGATGTAGAAGTAGGAGAATTAATTGATTTTCCGCAAAACCTGAAAACGTCAAAAAATCTAATACCCGGCAAAACCAAAAATGGCTGATTTTCAGCCAAAATTTTTTTTTCCACAAATCAAACATGCACTATACCCCCTCTTTGGGAACGCTTTTGGGATGCTTTACAACATAGTTTTAACCCTCTAGATGTAGAAGTAGGAGAATTAAGTGATTTTTCGCAAAACCTGAAAACGTCAAAAGATCTAATACCCGGCCAAGCCAAAAATGGCTGATTTTCAGCCAAAAATTTTTTTCCACAAATCAAACAAGCACTATACCCCCTCTTTGGGAACTCTTTTGGGATGCTTTCCAACATAGTTTTAACCCTCTAGATGTAGAAGTAGGAGAATTAATTGATTTTCCGCAAAACCTGAAAACGTCAAAAAATCTAATACCCGGCAAAGCCAAAAATGGCTGATTTTCAGCCAAAAATTTTTTTTCCACAAATCAAACACGCACTATACCCCCTCTTTGGGAACTCTTTTGGGATGCTTTCCAACATAGTTTTAACCCTCTAGATGTAGAAGTAGGAGAATTAAGTGATGTTTCGCAAAACCTGAAAACGTCAAAAAAATCTAATACCCGGCCAAGCCAAAAATGGCTGATTTTCAGCCAAAATTAATTTTTCCACAAATCAAACATGCACTATACCCCCTCTTTGGGAACTCTTTTGGGATGCTTTACAACATAGTTTTAACCCTCTAGATGTTGAAGTAGGAGAATTAAGTGATTTTTCGCAAAACCTGAAAACGTCAAAAAATCTAATACCCGGCCAAGCCAAAAATGGCTGATTTTCAGCCAAAATTTTTTTTTCCACAAATCAAACATGCACTATACCCCCTCTTTGGGAACTCTTTTGGGATGCTTTACAACATAGTTTTAACCCTGTAGATGTAGAAGTAGGAGAATTAAGTGATTTTTCGCAAAACCTGAAAACGTCAAAAAATCTAATACCCGGCCAAGCCAAAAATGGCTGATTTTCAGCCCAAAATTTTTTTCCACAAATCAAACACGCACTATACCCCCTCTTTGGGAACTCTTTTGGGATGCTTTCCAACATAGTTTTAACCCTCTAGATGTAGAAGTAGGAGAATTACGTGATTTTTCGCAAAACCTGAAAACGTCAAAAAATCTAATACCCGGCCAAGCCAAAAATAGCTGATTTTCAGCCAAAATTTATTTTTCTACAAATCAAACATGCACTATACCCCCTCTTTGGGAACTCTTTTGGGATGCTTTACAACATAGTTTTAACCCTCTAGATGTAGAAGTAGGAGAATTAAGTGATTTTTCGCAAAAACCGAAAACGACAAAAAATCTAATACCCGGCCAAGCCAAAAATGGCTGATTTTCAGCCAAATTTTTTTTTCCACAAATCAAACACGCACTATACCCCCTCTTTGGGAACTCTTTTGGGATGCTTTCCAACATAGTTTTAACCCTCTAGATGTAGAAGTAGGAGAATTAAGTGATGTTTCGCAAAACCTGAAAACGTCAAAAAAATCTAATACCCGGCCAAGCCAAAAATGGCTGATTTTCAGCCAAAATTTATTTTTCCACAAATCAAACATGCACTATACCCCCTCTTTGGGAACTCTTTTGGGATGCTTTACAACATAGTTTTAACCCTCTAGATGTAGAAGTAGGAGAATTAAGTGATTTTCGCAAAACCTGAAAACGTCAAAAGATCTAATACCCGGCCAAGCCAAAAATGGCTGATTTTCAGCCAAATTTTTTTTCCACAAATCAAACCTGCTGTATAACCCCTCTTTGGGAACTCTTTTGGGATGCTTTCTAACATAGTTTTAACCCTCTAGATGTAGAAGTAGGAGAATTAAGTGATTTTTCGCAAAACCTGAAAACGTCAAAAAATCTAATACCCGGCCAAGCCAAAAATGGCTGATTTTCAGCCAAAATTTTTTTTTCCACAAATCAAACATGCACTATACCCCCTCTTTGGGAACTCTTTTGGGATGCTTTACAACATAGTTTTAACCCTGTAGATGTAGAAGTAGGAGAATTAAGTGATTTTTCGCAAAACCTGAAAACGTCAAAAAATCTAATACCCGGCCAAGCCAAAAATGGCTGATTTTCAGCCCAAATTTTTTTTCCACAAATCAAACACGCACTATACCCCCTCTTTGGGAACTCTTTTGGGATGCTTTCCAACATAGTTTTAACCCTCTAGATGTAGAAGTAGGAGAATTAAGTGATTTTTCGCAAAACCTGAAAACGTCAAAAAATCTAATACCCGGCCAAGCCAAAAATTGCTGATTTTCAGCCAAAATTTATTTTTCCACAAATCAAACATGCACTATACCCCCTCTTTGGGAAATCTTTTGGGATGCTTTCCAACATAGTTTTAACCCTCTAGATGTAGAAGTAGGAGAATTAAGTGATTTTTCGCAAAACCTGAAAACGACAAAAAATCTAATACCCGGCCAAGCCAAAAATGGCTGATTTTCAGCCAAATTTTTTTTTTCCACAAATCAAACACGCACTATACCCCCTCTTTGGGAACTCTTTTGGGATGCTTTCCAACATAGTTTTAACCCTCTAGATGTAGAAGTAGGAGAATTAAGTGATTTTTCGCAAATCCTGAAAACGTCAAAAAATCTAATACCCGGCCAAGCCAAAAATGGCTGATTTCAGCCAAAATTTTTTTTTCCACAAATCAAACACGCACTATACCCCCTCTTTGGGAACTCTTTTGGGATGCTTTGCAACATAGTTTTAACCCTCTAGATGTTGAAGTAGGAGAATTAAGTGATTTTTCGCAAAACCTGAAAACGTCAAAAAATCTAATACCGGCCAAGCCAAAAATGGCTGATTTTCAGCCAAAATTTTTTTTTCCACAAATCAAACACGCACTATACCCCCTCTTTGGGAACTCTTTTGGGATGCTTTCCAACATAGTTTTAACCCTCTAGATGTAGAAGTAGGAGAATTAAGTGATTTTTCGCAAATCCTGAAAACGTCAAAAAATCTAATACCCGGCCAAGCCAAAAATGGCTGATTTCAGCCAAAAAATTTTTTTCCACAAATCAAACACGCACTATACCCCCTCTTTGGGAACTCTTTTGGGATGCTTTACAACATAGTTTTAACCCTCTAGATGTTGAAGTAGGAGAATTAAGTGATTTTCGCAAAACCTGAAAACGTCAAAAGATCTAATACCCGGCCAAGCCAAAAATGGCTGATTTTCAGCCAAATTTTTTTTCCACAAATCAAACCTGCTCTATAACCCCTCTTTGGGAACTCTTTTGGGATGCTTTCTAACATAGTTTTAACCCTCTAGATGTAGAAGTAGGAGAATTAAGTGATTTTTCGCAAAACCTGAAAACGTCAAAAAATCTAATACCCGGCCAAGCCAAAAATGGCTGATTTTCAGCCAAAATTTTTTTTTCCACAAATCAAACATGCACTATACCCCCTCTTTGGGAACTCTTTTGGGATGCTTTACAACATAGTTTTAACCCTGTAGATGTAGAAGTAGGAGAATTAAGTGATTTTTCGCAAAACCTGAAAACGTCAAAAAATCTAATACCCGGCCAAGCCAAAAATGGCTGATTTTCAGCCCAAATTTTTTTTCCACAAATCAAACACGCACTATACCCCCTCTTTGGGAACTCTTTTGGGATGCTTTCCAACATAGTTTTAACCCTCTAGATGTAGAAGTAGGAGAATTAAGTGATTTTTCGCAAAACCTGAAAACGTCAAAAAATCTAATACCCGGCCAAGCCAAAAATTGCTGATTTTCAGCCAAAATTTATTTTTCCACAAATCAAACATGCACTATACCCCCTCTTTGGGAAATCTTTTGGGATGCTTTCCAACATAGTTTTAACCCTCTAGATGTAGAAGTAGGAGAATTAAGTGATTTTTCGCAAAACCTGAAAACGACAAAAAATCTAATACCCGGCCAAGCCAAAAATGGCTGATTTTCAGCCAAATTTTTTTTTTCCACAAATCAAACACGCACTATACCCCCTCTTTGGGAACTCTTTTGGGATGCTTTCCAACATAGTTTTAACCCTCTAGATGTAGAAGTAGGAGAATTAAGTGATTTTTCGCAAATCCTGAAAACGTCAAAAAATCTAATACCCGGCCAAGCCAAAAATGGCTGATTTCAGCCAAAAATTTTTTTTCCACAAATCAAACACGCACTATACCCCCTCTTTGGGAACTCTTTTGGGATGCTTTGCAACATAGTTTTAACCCTCTAGATGTTGAAGTAGGAGAATTAAGTGATTTTTCGCAAAACCTGAAAACGTCAAAAAATCTAATACCCGGCCAAGCCAAAAATAGCTGATTTTCAGCCAAAATTTATTTTTCCACAAATCAAACATGCACTATACCCCCTCTTTGGGAAATCTTTTGGGATGCTTTCCAACATAGTTTTAACCCTCTAGATGTAGAAGTAGGAGAATTAAGTGATTTTTCGCAAAACCTGAAAACGACAAAAAATCTAATACCCGGCCAAGCCAAAAATGGCTGATTTTCAGCCAAAATTTTTTTTTCCACAAATCAAACACGCACTATACCCCCTCTTTGGGAACTCTTTTGGGATGCTTTCCAACATAGTTTTAACCCTCTAGATGTAGAAGTAGGAGAATTAAGTGATTTTTCGCAAATCCTGAAAACGTCAAAAAATCTAATACCCGGCCAAGCCAAAAATGGCTGATTTCAGCCAAAAAATTTTTTTCCACAAATCAAACACGCACTATACCCCCTCTTTGGGAACTCTTTTGGGATGCTTTACAACATAGTTTTAACCCTCTAGATGTTGAAGTAGGAGAATTAAGTGATTTTTCGCAAAACCTGAAAACGTCAAAAAATCTAATACCCGGCCAAGCCAAAAATGGCTGATTTTCAGCCAAATTTTTTTTTTCCACAAATCAAACATGCACTATACCCCCTCTTTGGGAACTCTTTTGGGATGCTTTACAACATAGTTTTAACCCTGTAGATGTAGAAGTAGGAGAATTAAGTGATTTTTCGCAAAACCTGAAAACGTCAAAAAATCTAATACCCGGCCAAGCCAAAAATGGCTGATTTTCAGCCCAAAATTTTTTTCCACAAATCAAACACGCACTATACCCCCTCTTTGGGAACTCTTTTGGGATGCTTTACAACATAGTTTTAACCCTCTAGATGTAGAAGTAGGAGAATTAAGTGATTTTTCGCAAAACCTGAAAACGTCAAAAAATCTAATACCCGGCCAAGCCAAAAATGTTTGATTTTCAGCCAAAATTTTTTTTTCCACAAATCAAACACGCACTATATCCCCTCTTTGGGAACTCTTTTGGGATGCTTTCAAACATAGTTTTAACCCTCTAGATGTAGAAGTAGGAGAATTAAGTGATTTTTTGCAAAAACCGAAAACGACAAAAAATCTAATACCCGGCCAAGCCAAAAATGGCTGATTTTCAGCCAAATTTTTTTTTCCACAAATCAAACACACACTATACCCCCTCTTTGGGAACTCTTTTGGGATGCTTTCTAATATAGTTTAAACCCTCTAGATGTAGAAGTAGGAGAATTAATTGATTTTTCGCAAAACCTGAAAACGACACAAAATCTAATACCCGGCCAAGCCAAAAATGTTTGATTCTCAGCCAAAATTTTTTTTTCCACAAATCAAACACGCACTATACCCCCTCTTTATGAACGCTTTTGGGATGCTTTACAACATAGTTTTAACCCTCTAGATGTAGAAGTAGGAGAATTAAGTGATTTTTCGCAAAACCTGAAAACGACAAAAAATCTAATACCTGGCCAAGCCAAAAATGGCTGATTTTCAGCCAAAATTTTTTTTCCACAAATCAAACAAACACTATACCCCCTCTTTGGGAACTCTTTTGGGATGCTTTCTAACATATTTTTAACCCTCTAGATGTAGAAGTAGGAGAATTAATTGATTTTCCGCAAAACCCGAAAACGTCAAAAAATCTAATACCCGGCAAAACCAAAAATGGCTGATTTTCAGCCAAAATTTTTTTTCCACAAATCAAACATGCACTATACCCCCTCTTTGGGAACGCTTTTGGGATGCTTTACAACATAGTTTTAACCCTCTAGATGTAGAAGTAGGAGAATTAAGTGATTTTTCGCAATACCTGAAAACGTCAAAAGATCTAATACCCGGCCAAGCCAAAAATGGGTGATTTTCAGCCAAAATTTTTTTTCCACAAATCAAACAAGCACTATACCCCCTCTTTGGGAACTCTTTTGGGATGCTTTCCAACATAGTTTTAACCCTCTAGATGTAGAAGTAGGAGAATTAATTGATTTTCCGCAAAACCTGAAAACGTCAAAAAATCTAATACCCGGCAAAGCCAAAAATGGCTGATTTTCAGCCAAAATTTTTTTTCCACAAATCAAACACGCACTATACCCCCTCTTTGGGAACTCTTTTGGGATGCTTTCCAACATAGTTTTAACCCTCTAGATGTAGAAGTAGGAGAATTAAGTGATGTTTCGCAAAACCTGAAAACGTCAAAAAATCTAATACCCGGCCAAGCCAAAAATGGCTGATTTTCAGCCAAAATTTATTTTTCCACAAATCAAACATGCACTATACCCCCTCTTTGGGAACTCTTTTGGGATGCTTTACAACATAGTTTTAACCCTCTAGATGTAGAAGTAGGAGAATTAAGTGATTTTCGCAAAACCTGAAAACGTCAAAAGATCTAATACCCGGCCAAGCCAAAAATGGCTGATTTTCAGCCAAATTTTTTTTTCCACAAATCAAACCTGCTCTATAACCCCTCTTTGGGAACTCTTTTGGGATGCTTTCTAACATAGTTTTAACCCTCTAGATGTAGAAGTAGGAGAATTAAGTGATTTTTCGCAAAACCTGAAAACGTCAAAAAATCTAATACCCGGCCAAGCCAAAAATGGCTGATTTTCAGCCAAAATTTTTTTTTCCACAAATCAAACATGCACTATACCCCCTCTTTGGGAACTCTTTTGGGATGCTTTACAACATAGTTTTAACCCTGTAGATGTAGAAGTAGGAGAATTAAGTGATTTTTCGCAAAACCTGAAAACATCAAAAAATCTAATACCCGGCCAAGCCAAAAATGGCTGATTTTCAGCCCAAAATTTTTTTCCACAAATCAAACACGCACTATACCCCCTCTTTGGGAACTCTTTTGGGATGCTTTCCAACATAGTTTTAACCCTCTAGATGTAGAAGTAGGAGAATTAAGTGATTTTTCGCAAAACCTGAAAACGTCAAAAAATCTAATACCCGGCCAAGCCAAAAATAGCTGATTTTCAGCCAAAATTTATTTTTCCACAAATCAAACATGCACTATACCCCCTCTTTGGGAACTCTTTTGGGATGCTTTCCAACATAGTTTTAACCCTCTAGATGTAGAAGTAGGAGAATTACGTGATTTTTCGCAAAACCTGAAAACGTCAAAAAATCTAATACCCGGCCAAGCCAAAAATAGCTGATTTTCAGCCAAAATTTATTTTTCTACAAATCAAACATGCACTATACCCCCTCTTTGGGAACTCTTTTGGGATGCTTTACAACATAGTTTTAACCCTCTAGATGTAGAAGTAGGAGAATTAAGTGATTTTTCGCAAAAACCGAAAACGACAAAAAATCTAATACCCGGCCAAGCCAAAAATGGCTGATTTTCAGCCAAATTTTTTTTTCCACAAATCAAACACGCACTATACCCCCTCTTTGGGAACTCTTTTGGGATGCTTTCCAACATAGTTTTAACCCTCTAGATGTAGAAGTAGGAGAATTAAGTGATGTTTCGCAAAACCTGAAAACGTCAAAAAAATCTAATACCCGGCCAAGCCAAAAATGGCTGATTTTCAGCCAAAATTTATTTTTCCACAAATCAAACATGCACTATACCCCCTCTTTGGGAACTCTTTTGGGATGCTTTACAACATAGTTTTAACCCTCTAGATGTAGAAGTAGGAGAATTAAGTGATTTTCGCAAAACCTGAAAACGTCAAAAGATCTAATACCCGGCCAAGCCAAAAATGGCTGATTTTCAGCCAAATTTTTTTTCCACAAATCAAACCTGCTCTATAACCCCTCTTTGGGAACTCTTTTGGGATGCTTTCTAACATAGTTTTAACCCTCTAGATGTAGAAGTAGGAGAATTAAGTGATTTTTCGCAAAACCTGAAAACGTCAAAAAATCTAATACCCGGCCAAGCCAAAAATGGCTGATTTTCAGCCAAAATTTTTTTTTCCACAAATCAAACATGCACTATACCCCCTCTTTGGGAACTCTTTTGGGATGCTTTACAACATAGTTTTAACCCTGTAGATGTAGAAGTAGGAGAATTAAGTGATTTTTCGCAAAACCTGAAAACGTCAAAAAATCTAATACCCGGCCAAGCCAAAAATGGCTGATTTTCAGCCCAAATTTTTTTTCCACAAATCAAACACGCACTATACCCCCTCTTTGGGAACTCTTTTGGGATGCTTTCCAACATAGTTTTAACCCTCTAGATGTAGAAGTAGGAGAATTAAGTGATTTTTCGCAAAACCTGAAAACGTCAAAAAATCTAATACCCGGCCAAGCCAAAAATTGCTGATTTTCAGCCAAAATTTATTTTTCCACAAATCAAACATGCACTATACCCCCTCTTTGGGAAATCTTTTGGGATGCTTTCCAACATAGTTTTAACCCTCTAGATGTAGAAGTAGGAGAATTAAGTGATTTTTCGCAAAACCTGAAAACGACAAAAAATCTAATACCCGGCCAAGCCAAAAATGGCTGATTTTCAGCCAAATTTTTTTTTTCCACAAATCAAACACGCACTATACCCCCTCTTTGGGAACTCTTTTGGGATGCTTTCCAACATAGTTTTAACCCTCTAGATGTAGAAGTAGGAGAATTAAGTGATTTTTCGCAAATCCTGAAAACGTCAAAAAATCTAATACCCGGCCAAGCCAAAAATGGCTGATTTCAGCCAAAATTTTTTTTTCCACAAATCAAACACGCACTATACCCCCTCTTTGGGAACTCTTTTGGGATGCTTTGCAACATAGTTTTAACCCTCTAGATGTTGAAGTAGGAGAATTAAGTGATTTTTCGCAAAACCTGAAAACGTCAAAAAATCTAATACCCGGCCAAGCCAAAAATAGCTGATTTTCAGCCAAAATTTATTTTTCCACAAATCAAACATGCACTATACCCCCTCTTTGGGAAATCTTTTGGGATGCTTTCCAACATAGTTTTAACCCTCTAGATGTAGAAGTAGGAGAATTAAGTGATTTTTCGCAAAACCTGAAAACGACAAAAAATCTAATACCCGGCCAAGCCAAAAATGGCTGATTTTCAGCCAAAATTTTTTTTTCCACAAATCAAACACGCACTATACCCCCTCTTTGGGAACTCTTTTGGGATGCTTTCCAACATAGTTTTAACCCTCTAGATGTAGAAGTAGGAGAATTAAGTGATTTTTCGCAAATCCTGAAAACGTAAAAAAATCTAATACCCGGCCAAGCCAAAAATGGCTGATTTCAGCCAAAAAATTTTTTTCCACAAATCAAACACGCACTATACCCCCTCTTTGGGAACTCTTTTGGGATGCTTTACAACATAGTTTTAACCCTCTAGATGTTGAAGTAGGAGAATTAAGTGATTTTTCGCAAAACCTGAAAACGTCAAAAAATCTAATACCCGGCCAAGCCAAAAATGGCTGATTTTCAGCCCAAAATTTTTTTCCACAAATCAAACACGCACTATACCCCCTCTTTGGGAACTCTTTTGGGATGCTTTACAACATAGTTTTAACCCTCTAGATGTAGAAGTAGGAGAATTAAGTGATTTTTCGCAAAACCTGAAAACGTCAAAAAATCTAATACCCGGCCAAGCCAAAAATGTTTGATTTTCAGCCAAAATTTTTTTTTCCACAAATCAAACACGCACTATATCCCCTCTTTGGGAACTCTTTTGGGATGCTTTCAAACATAGTTTTAACCCTCTAGATGTAGAAGTAGGAGAATTAAGTGATTTTTTGCAAAAACCGAAAACGACAAAAAATCTAATACCCGGCCAAGCCAAAAATGGCTGATTTTCAGCCAAATTTTTTTTTCCACAAATCAAACACACACTATACCCCCTCTTTGGGAACTCTTTTGGGATGCTTTCTAATATAGTTTAAACCCTCTAGATGTAGAAGTAGGAGAATTAATTGATTTTTCGCAAAACCTGAAAACGACACAAAATCTAATACCCGGCCAAGCCAAAAATGTTTGATTCTCAGCCAAAATTTTTTTTTCCACAAATCAAACACGCACTATACCCCCTCTTTATGAACGCTTTTGGGATGCTTTACAACATAGTTTTAACCCTCTAGATGTAGAAGTAGGAGAATTAAGTGATTTTTCGCAAAACCTGAAAACGACAAAAAATCTAATACCTGGCCAAGCCAAAAATGGCTGATTTTCAGCCAAAATTTTTTTTCCACAAATCAAACAAACACTATACCCCCTCTTTGGGAACTCTTTTGGGATGCTTTCTAACATATTTTTAACCCTCTAGATGTAGAAGTAGGAGAATTAATTGATTTTCCGCAAAACCCGAAAACGTCAAAAAATCTAATACCCGGCAAAACCAAAAATGGCTGATTTTCAGCCAAAATTTTTTTTCCACAAATCAAACATGCACTATACCCCCTCTTTGGGAACGCTTTTGGGATGCTTTACAACATAGTTTTAACCCTCTAGATGTAGAAGTAGGAGAATTAAGTGATTTTTCGCAATACCTGAAAACGTCAAAAGATCTAATACCCGGCCAAGCAAAAAATGGGTGATTTTCAGCCAAAATTTTTTTTCCACAAATCAAACAAGCACTATACCCCCTCTTTGGGAACTCTTTTGGGATGCTTTCCAACATAGTTTTAACCCTCTAGATGTAGAAGTAGGAGAATTAATTGATTTTCCGCAAAACCTGAAAACGTCAAAAAATCTAATACCCGGCAAAGCCAAAAATGGCTGATTTTCAGCCAAAATTTTTTTTCCACAAATCAAACACGCACTATACCCCCTCTTTGGGAACTCTTTTGGGATGCTTTCCAACATAGTTTTAACCCTCTAGATGTAGAAGTAGGAGAATTAAGTGATGTTTCGCAAAACCTGAAAACGTCAAAAAATCTAATACCCGGCCAAGCCAAAAATGGCTGATTTTCAGCCAAAATTTATTTTTCCACAAATCAAACATGCACTATACCCCCTCTTTGGGAACTCTTTTGGGATGCTTTACAACATAGTTTTAACCCTCTAGATGTAGAAGTAGGAGAATTAAGTGATTTTTGCAAAACCTGAAAACGTCAAAAGATCTAATACCCGGCCAAGCCAAAAATGGCTGATTTTCAGCCAAATTTTTTTTTCCACAAATCAAACCTGCTCTATAACCCCTCTTTGGGAACTCTTTTGGGATGCTTTCTAACATAGTTTTAACCCTCTAGATGTAGAAGTAGGAGAATTAAGTGATTTTTCGCAAAACCTGAAAACGTCAAAAAATCTAATACCCGGCCAAGCCAAAAATGGCTGATTTTCAGCCAAAATTTTTTTTTCCACAAATCAAACATGCACTATACCCCCTCTTTGGGAACTCTTTTGGGATGCTTTACAACATAGTTTTAACCCTGTAGATGTAGAAGTAGGAGAATTAAGTGATTTTTCGCAAAACCTGAAAACATCAAAAAATCTAATACCCGGCCAAGCCAAAAATGGCTGATTTTCAGCCCAAAATTTTTTTCCACAAATCAAACACGCACTATACCCCCTCTTTGGGAACTCTTTTGGGATGCTTTCCAACATAGTTTTAACCCTCTAGATGTAGAAGTAGGAGAATTAAGTGATTTTTCGCAAAACCTGAAAACGTCAAAAAATCTAATACCCGGCCAAGCCAAAAATAGCTGATTTTCAGCCAAAATTTATTTTTCCACAAATCAAACATGCACTATACCCCCTCTTTGGGAAATCTTTTGGGATGCTTTCCAACATAGTTTTAACCCTCTAGATGTAGAAGTAGGAGAATTAAGTGATTTTTCGCAAAACCTGAAAACGACAAAAAATCTAATACCCGGCCAAGCCAAAAATGGCTGATTTTCAGCCAAAATTTTTTTTTCCACAAATCAAACACGCACTATACCCCCTCTTTGGGAACTCTTTTGGGATGCTTTACAACATAGTTTTAACCCTGTAGATGTAGAAGTAGGAGAATTAAGTGATTTTTCGCAAAACCTGAAAACGTCAAAAAATCTAATACCCGGCCAAGCCAAAAATGGCTGATTTTCAGCCCAAAATTTGTTTCCACAAATCAAACACGCACTATACCCCCTCTTTGGGAACTCTTTTGGGATGCTTTCCAACATAGTTTTAACCCTCTAGATGTAGAAGTAGGAGAATTACGTGATTTTTCGCAAAACCTGAAAACGTCAAAAAATCTAATACCCGGCCAAGCCAAAAATAGCTGATTTTCAGCCAAAATTTATTTTTCTACAAATCAAACATGCACTATACCCCCTCTTTGGGAACTCTTTTGGGATGCTTTACAACATAGTTTTAACCCTCTAGATGTAGAAGTAGGAGAATTAAGTGATTTTTCGCAAAAACCGAAAACGACAAAAAATCTAATACCCGGCCAAGCCAAAAATGGCTGATTTTCAGCCAAATTTTTTTTTCCACAAATCAAACACACACTATACCCCCTCTTTGGGAACTCTTTTGGGATGCTTTCTAATATAGTTTTAACCCTCTAGATGTAGAAGTAGGAGAATTAATTGATTTTTCGCAAAACCTGAAAACGACAAAAAATCTAATACCCGGCCAAGCCAAAAATGGCTGATTTTCAGCCAAATTTTTTTTTCCACAAATCAAACATGCACTATACCCCCTCTTTGGGAACACTTTTGGGATGCTTTACAACATAGTTTTAACCCTCTAGATGTAGAAATAGGAGAATTAAGTGATTTTTCGCAAAACCTGAAAACGTCAAAAAATCTAATACCCGGCCAAGCCAAAAATGGCTGATTTTCAGCCAAAATTTTTTTTTCCACAAATCAAACACGCACTATACCCCCTCTTTGGGAACTCTTTTGGGATGCTTTCCAACATAGTTTTAACCCTCTAGATGTAGAAGTAGGAGAATTAAGTGATTTTTCGCAAAACCTGAAAACGACAAAAAATCTAATACCCGGCCAAGCCAAAAATGGCTGATTTTCAGCCAAAATTTTTTTTTCCACAAATCAAACACGCACTATACCCCCTCTTTGGGAACTCTTTTGGGATGCTTTCCAACATAGTTTTAACCCTCTAGATGTAGAAGTAGGAGAATTAAGTGATTTTTCGCAAAACCTGAAAACGACAAAAAATCTAATACCCGGCCAAGCCAAAAATGGCTGATTTTCAGCTAAAAATTTTTTTCCACAAATCAAACACGCACTATACCCCCTTTTTTGGGAACTCTTTTGGGATGCTTTCTAACATAGTTTTAACCCTCTAGATGTAGAAGTAGGAGAATTAATTGATTTTCCGCAAAACCTGAAATTGTCAAAAAATCTAATACCCGGCCAAGCCAAAAATGGCTGATTTTCAGCCAAAAATTTTTTTTCTACAAATCAAACATGCACTATACCCCCTCTTTGGGAACTCTTTTGGGATGCTTTACAACATAGATTTAACCCTGTAGATGTAGAAGTAGGAGAATTAAGTGATTGTTCGCAAAACCCGAAAACATCAAAAAATCTAATACCCGGCCAAGCCAAAAATGGCTGATTTTCAGCCAAAATTTTTTTTTCCCCAAATCAAACACGCACTATACCCCCTCTTTGGGAACTCTTTTGGGATGCTTTCTAACATAGACCCTCTAGATGTAGAAGTAGGAGAATTAATTGATTTTTCGCAAAACCTGAAAACGTCAAAAAATCTAATACCCGGCCAAGCCAAAAATGGCTGATTTTCAGCCAAAATTTTTTTTTCCACAAATCAAACACGCACTATACCCCCTCTTTAGGAACTCTTTTGGGATGCTTTACAACATAGTTTTAACCCTCTAGATGTAGAAGTAGGAGAATTAAGTGATTTTTCGCAAAGCCTGAATACGTCAAAAAATCTAATACCCGGCCAAGCCAAAAATGGCTGATTTTCAGCCAAAATTTTTTTTTCTACAAATCAAACATGCACTATACCCCCTCTTTGGGAACTCTTTTGGGATGCTTTCCAACATAGTTTTAACTCTCTAGATGTAGAAGTAGGAGAATTAAGTGATTTTTCGCAAAACCTGAAAACGACAAAAAATCTAATACCCGGCCAAGCCAAAAATGGCTGATTTTCAGCCAAAATTTTTTTTCCACAAATCAAACACGCACTATACCCCCTTTTTTGGGAACTCTTGGGATGCTTTCTAACATAGTTTTAACCCTCTAGATGTAGAAGTAGTAGAATTAATTGATTTTCCGCAAAACCTGAAAACGTCAAAAAATCTAATACCCGGCAAAGCCAAAAATGGCTGATTTTCAGCCAAATTTTTTTTTTCCACAAATCAAACATGCACTATACCCCCTCCTTGGGAACGCTTTTGGGATGCTTTACAACATAGTTTTAACCCTGTAGATGTAGAAGTAGGAGAATTAAGTGATTTTTCACAAAACCTGAAAACGTCAAAAAATCTAATACCCGGCCAAGCCAAAAATGGCTGACTTTCAGCCAAAATTTTTTTTTCCACAAATCAAACATGCACTATACCCCCTCTTTGGGAACTCTTTTGGGATGCTTTCCCACATAGTTTTAACCCTCTAGATGTAGAAGTAGGAGAATTAAGTGATTTTTCGCAAAACCTGAAAACGTCAAAAAATCTAATACCCGGCCAAGCCAAAAATGTCTGATTTTCAGCCAAAATTTTTTTCCACAAATAAAACACGCACTATATCCCCTCTTTGGGAACTCTTTTGGGATGCTTTACAACATAGTTTTAACCCTGTAGATGTAGAAGTAGGAGAATTAAGTGATTGTTCGCAAAACCTGAAAACGTCAAAAAATCTAATACCCGGCCAAGCCAAAAATGGCTGATTTTCAGCCAAAATTTATTTTTCCACAAATCAAACACGCACTATACCCCCTCTTTGGGAACTCTTTTGGGATGCTTTCCAACATAGTTTTAACCCTCTAGATGTAGAAGTAGGAGAATTAAGTTATTTTTTGCAAAACCCGAAAACGACAAAAAATCTATACCCCCTCTTTGGGAACTCTTTTGGGATGCTTTCCAACATAGTTTTAACCCTCTAGATGTAGAAGTAGGAGAATTAAGTGATTTTTCGCAAAACCCGAAAACGACAAAAAATCTAATACCCGGCCAAGCCAAAAATGGCTGATTTTCAGCCAAATTTTTTTTTTCCACAAATCAAACACACACTATACCCCCTCTTTGGGAACTCTTTTGGGATGATTTCTAACATAGTTTTAACCCTCTAGATGTAGAAGTAGGAGAATTAAGTGATTTTTCGCAAAACCTGAAAACGTCAAAAGATCTAATACCCGGCCAAGCCAAAAATGGCTGATTTTCAGCCAAAATCTTTTTTCCACAAATCAAACATGCACTATACCCCCTCTTTGGGAACTCTTTTGGGATGCTTTACAACATAGTTTTAACCCTCTAGATGTAGAAGTAGGAGAATTAATTGATTTTTCGCAAAACCTGAAAACGTCAAAAAATCTAATACCCGGCCAAGCCAAAAATGGCTGATTTTCAGCCAAAAATTATTTTTCCACAAATCAAACACACACTATACCCCCTCTTTGGGAACTCTTTTGGGATGATTTCTAACATAGTTTTAACCCTCTAGATGTAGAAGTAGGAGAATTAAGTGATTTTTCGCAAAACCCGAAAACGACAAAAATTCTAATACCCGGCCAAGCCAAAAATGGCTGATTTTCAGCCAAATTTTTTTTTTCCACAAATCAAACACACACTATACCCCCTCTTTGGGAACTCTTTTGGGATGATTTCTAACATAGTTTTAACCCTCTAGATGTAGAAGTAGGAGAATTAAGTGATTTTTCGCAAAACCTGAAAACGACAAAAAAATCTAATACCCGGCCAAGCCAAAAATGGCTGATTTTCAGCCAAAATTTTTTTTTCCACAAATCAAACACGCACTATACCCCCTCTTTGGAAACTCTTTTGGGATGCTTTCCAACATAGATTTAACCCTCTAGATGTAGAAGTAGAAGAATTAAGTGATTTTTCGCAAAACCTGAAAACGTCAAAAAATCTAATACCCGGCCAAGCCAAAAATGGCTGATTTTCAGCCAAAATTTTTTTTTCCACAAATCAAACACGCACTATACCCCCTCTTTGGGAACTCTTTTGGGATGCTTTCCAACATAGTTTAACCCTCTAGATGTAGAAGTAGGAGAATTAAGTGATTTTTCGCAAAACCCGAAAACGACAAAAAATCTAATACCCGGCCAAGCCAAAAATGGCTGATTTTCAGCCAAATTTTTTTTTTCCACAAATCAAACACACACTATACCCCCTCTTTGGGAACTCTTTTGGGATGATTTCTAACATAGTTTTAACCCTCTAGATGTAGAAGTAGGAGAATTAAGTGATTTTTCGCAAAACCTGAAAACGACAAAAAAAATCTAATACCCGGCCAAGCCAAAAATGGCTGATTTTCAGCCAAAAATTATTTTTCCACAAATCAAACACGCACTATACCCCCTCTTTGGGAACTCTTTTGGGATGCTTTCCAACATAGTTTTAACCCTCTAGATGTAGAAGTAGGAGAATTAAGTGATTTTTCGCAAAACCCGAAAACGACAAAAAATCTAATACCCGGCCAAGCCAAAAATGGCTGATTTTCAGCCAAATTTTTTTTTTCCACAAATCAAACACACACTATACCCCCTCTTTGGGAACTCTTTTGGGATGATTTCTAACATAGTTTTAACCCTCTAGATGTAGAAGTAGGAGAATTAAGTGATTTTTCGCAAAACCCGAAAACAACAAAAATTCTAATACCCGGCCAAGCCAAAAATGGCTGATTTTCAGCCAAATTTTTTTTTTCCACAAATCAAACACACACTATACCCCCTCTTTGGGAACTCTTTTGGGATGATTTCTAACATAGTTTTAACCCTCTAGATGTAGAAGTAGGAGAATTAAGTGATTTTTCGCAAAACCTGAAAACGACAAAAAAATCTAATACCCGGCCATGCCAAAAATGGCTGATTTTCAGCCAAAATTTTTTTTTCCACAAATCAAACACGCACTATACCCCCTCTTTGGAAACTCTTTTGGGATGCTTTCCAACATAGATTTAACCCTCTATATGTAGAAGTAGAAGAATTAAGTGATTTTTCGCAAAACCTGAAAACGTCAAAAAATCTAATACCCGGCCAAGCCAAAAATGGCTGATTTTCAGCCAAAATTTTTTTTTCCACAAATCAAACACGCACTATACCCCCTCTTTGGGAACTCTTTTGGGATGCTTTCCAACATAGTTTTAACCCTCTAGATGTAGAAGTAGGAGAATTAAGTGATTTTTCGCAAAACCCGAAAACGACAAAAAATCTAATACCCGGCCAAGCCAAAAATGGCTGATTTTCAGCCAAATTTTTTTTTTCCACAAATCAAACACACACTATACCCCCTCTTTGGGAACTCTTTTGGGATAATTTCTAACATAGTTTTAACCCTCTAGATGTAGAAGTAGGAGAATTAAGTGATTTTTCGCAAAACCTGAAAACGACAAAAAAATCTAATACCCGGCCAAGCCAAAAATGGCTGATTTTCAGCCAAAATTTTTTTTTCCACAAATCAAACACGCACTATACCCCCTCTTTGGAAACTCTTTTGGGATGCTTTACAACATAGTTTTAACCCTCTAGATGTAGAAGTAGGAGAATTAAGTGATTTTTCGCAAAACCTGAAAACGTCAAAAAATCTAATACCCGGCCAAGCCAAAAATGGCTGATTTTCAGCCAAAATTTATTTTTCCACAAATCAAACACGCACTATACCCCCTCTTTGGGAACTCTTTTGGGATGCTTTACAACATAGTTTTAACCCTCTAGATGTAGAAGTAGGAGAATTAAGAGATTTTTCGCAAAACCTGAAAACGTCAAACAATCTAATACCCGGCCAAGCCAAAAATAGCTGATTTTCAGCCCAAATTTTTTTTCCACAAATCAAACACGCACTATACCCCCTCTTTGGGAACTCTTTTGGGATGCTTTCCAACATAGTTTTAACCCTCTAGATGTAGAAGTAGGAGAATTAAGTGATTTTTCGCAAAACCTGAAAACGTCAAAAAATCTAATACCCGGCCAAGCCAAAAATAGCTGATTTTCAGCCAAAATTTATATTTCCACAAATCAAACACGCACTATACCCCCTCTTTGGGAACTCTTTTGGGATGCTTTCCAACATAGTTTTAACCCTCTAGATGTAGAAGTAGGAGAATTAAGTGATTTTTCGCAAAACCTGAAAACGTCAAAAAATCTAATACCCGGCCGAGCCAAAAATGGCTGATTTTCAGCCAAAAATTGTTTTTCCACAAATCAAACACGCACTATACCCCCTCTTTGGGAACTCTTTTGGGATGCTTTCCAACATAGTTTTAACCCTCTAGATATAGAAGTAGGAGAATTAAGTGATTTTTCGCAAAACCCGAAAACGACAAAAAATCTAATACCCGGCCAAGCCAAAAATGGCTGATTTTCAGCCAAATTTTTTTTTTCCACAAATCAAACACACACTATACCCCCTCTTTGGGAACTCTTTTGGGATGCTTTCTAACATAGTTTTAACCCTCTAGATGTAGAAGTAGGAGAATTAAGTGATTTTTCGCAAAACCTGAAAACGACAAAAAATCTAATACCCGGCCAAGCCAAAAATGGCTGATTTTCAGCCAAAATTTTTTTTTCCACAAATCAAACATGCACTATACCCCCTCTTTGGGAACTCCTTTGGGATGCTTTCTAACATAGTTTTAACACTCTAGATGTAGAAGTAGGAGAATTAATTGATTTTTCGCAAAACCTGAAAATGTCAAAAAATCTAATACCCGACCAAGCCAAAAATGGCTGATTTTCAGCCAAAATCTTTTTTCCACAAATCAAACATGCACTATACCCCCTCTTTGGGAACTCTTTTGGGATGCTTTACAACATAGTTTTAACCCTCTAGATGTAGAAGTAGGAGAATTAATTGATTTTTCGCAAAACCTGAAAACGTCAAAAAATCTAATACCCGGCCAAGCCAAAAATGGCTGATTTTCAGCCAAAAATTATTTTTCCACAAATCAAACACGCACTATACCCCCTCTTTGGGAACTCTTTTGGGATGCTTTTCAACATAGTTTTAACCCTCTAGATGTAGAAGTAGGAGAATTAAGTGATTTTTCGCAAAACCCGAAAACGACAAAAAATCTAATACCCGGCCAAGCCAAAAATGGCTGAATTTCAGCCAAATTTTTTTTTTCCACAAATCAAACACACACTATACCCCCTCTTTGGGAACTCTTTTGGGATGATTTCTAACATAGTTTTAACGCTCTAGATGTAGAAGTAGGAGAATTAAGTGATTTTTCACAAAACCCGAAAACGACAAAAAATCTAATACCCGGCCAAGCCAAAAATGGCTGATTTTCAGCCAAAAATTTTTTTTCCACAAATCAAACACGCACTATACCCCCTCTTTGGAATCTCTTTTGGGATGCTTTCCAACATAGATTTAACCCTCTAGATGTAGAAGTAGAAGAATTAAGTGATTTTTCGCAAAACCTGAAAACGTCAAAAAATCTAATACCCGGCCAAGCCAAAAATGGCTGATTTTCAGCCAAAATTTTTTTTTCCACAAATCAAACACGCACTATACCCCCTCTTTGGGAACTCTTTTGGGATGCTTTCCAACATAGTTTTAACCCTCTAGATGTAGAAGTAGGAGCATTAAGTGATTTTTCGCAAAACCTGAAAACGACAAAAAATCTAATACCCGGCCAAGCCAAAAATGGCTGATTTTCAGCCAAAAATTTTTTTCCACAAATCAAACATGCACTATACCCCCTCTTTGGGAACTCCTTTGGGATGCTTTCTAACATAGTTTTAACACTCTAGATGTAGAAGTAGGAGAATTAATTGATTTTTCGCAAAACCTGAAAATGTCAAAAAATCAAATACCCGACCAAGCCAAAAATGGCTGATTTTCAGCCAAAATCTTTTTTCCACAAATCAAACATGCACTATACCCCCTCTTTGGGAACTCTTTTGGGATGCTTTCCAACATAGTTTTAACCCTCTAGATGTAGAAGTAGGAGAATTAAGTGATTTTTCGCAAAACCCGAAAACGACAAAAAATCTAATACCCGGCCAAGCCAAAAATGGCTGATTTTCAGCCAAAATTTTTTTTTCCACAAATCAAACACGCACTATACCCCCTCTTTGGGAACTCTTTTGGGATGCTTTCCAACATAGTTTTAACCCTCTAGATGTAGAAGTAGGAGAATTAAGTGATTTTTCGCAAAACCCGAAAACGACAAAAAATCTAATACCCGGCCAAGCCAAAAATGGCTGATTTTCAGCCAAATTTTTTTTTTCCACAAATCAAACACACACTATACCCCCTCTTTGGGAACTCTTTTGGGATGATTTCTAACATAGTTTTAACCCTCTAGATGTAGAAGTAGGAGAATTAAGTGATTTTTCGCAAAACCTGAAAATGACAAAAAAATCTAATACCCGGCCAAGCCAAAAATGGCTGATTTTCAGCCAAATTTTTTTTTCCACAAATCAAACATGCACTATACCCCCTCTTTGGGAACACTTTTGGAATGCTTTACAACATAGTTTTAACCCTCTAGATGTAGAAATAGGAGAATTAAGTGATTTTTCCCAAAACCTGAAAACGTCAAAAAATCTAATACCCGGCCAAGCCAAAAATGGCTGATTTTCAGCCAAAAATTTTTTTTCCACAAATCAAACACGCACTATACCCCCTCTTTGGAAACTCTTTTGGGATGCTTTCCAACACAGATTTAACCCTCTAGATGTAGAAGTAGAAGAATTAAGTGATGTTTCGCAAAACCTGAAAACGTCAAAAAATCTAATACCCGGCCAAGCCAAAAATGGCTGATTTTCAGCCCAAAATTTTTTTCCACAAATCAAACACGCACTATACCCCCTCTTTGGGAACTCTTTTGGGATGCTTTCCAACATAGATTTAACCCTCTAGATGTAGAAGTAGGAGAATTAAGTGATTTTTCGCAAAACCTGAAAACGTCAAAAAATCTAATACCCGGCCAAGCCAAAAATGGCTGATTTTCAGCCAAAATTTATTTTTCCACAAATCAAACACGCACTATACCCCCTCTTTGGGAACTCTTTTGGGATGCTTTACAACATAGTTTTAACCCTCTAGATGTAGAAGTAGGAGAATTAAGTGATTTTTCGCAAAACCTGAAAACGTCAAAAAATCTAATACCCGGCCAAGCCAAAAATGGCTGATTTTCAGCCAAAATTTTTTTTTCCACAAATCAAACACGCACTATACCCCCTCTTTGGGAACTCCTTTGGGATGCTTTCTAACATAGTTTTAACACTCTAGATGTAGAAGTAGGAGAATTAATTGATTTTTCGCAAAACCTGAAAATGTCAAAAAATCTAATACCCGACCAAGCCAAAAATGGCTGATTTTCAGCCAAAATCTTTTTTCCACAAATCAAACATGCACTATACCCCCTCTTTGGGAACTCTTTTGGGATGCTTTACAACATAGTTTTAACCCTCTAGATGTAGAAGTAGGAGAATTAAGTGATTTTTCGCAAAACCCGAAAACGACAAAAAATCTAATACCCGGCCAAGCCAAAAATGGCTGATTTTCAGCCAAATTTTTTTTTTCCACAAATCAAACACACACTATACCCCCTCTTTGGGAACTCTTTTGGGATGATTTCTAACATAGTTTTAACGCTCTAGATGTAGAAGTAGGAGAATTAAGTGATTTTTCACAAAACCCGAAAACGACAAAAAATCTAATACCCGGCCAAGCCAAAAATGGCTGATTTTCAGCCAAAAATTTTTTTTCCACAAATCAAACACGCACTATACCCCCTCTTTGGAAACTCTTTTGGGATGCTTTCCAACATAGATTTAACCCTCTAGATGTAGAAGTAGAAGAATTAAGTGATTTTTCGCAAAACCTGAAAACGTCAAAAAATCTAATACCCGGCCAAGCCAAAAATGGCTGATTTTCAGCCAAAATTTTTTTTTCCACAAATCAAACACGCACTATACCCCCTCTTTGGGAACTCTTTTGGGATGCTTTCCAACATAGTTTTAACCCTCTAGATGTAGAAGTAGGAGAATTAAGTGATTTTTCGCAAAACCCGAAAACGACAAAAAATCTAATACCCGGCCAAGCCAAAAATGGCTGATTTTCAGCCAAAAAATTTTTTTCCACAAATCAAACACGCACTATACCCCCTCTTTGGAAACTCTTTTGGGATGCTTTCCAACATAGATTTAACCCTCTAGATGTAGAAGTAGAAGAATTAAGTGATTTTTCGCAAAACCTGAAAACGTCAAAAAATCTAATACCCGGCCAAGCCAAAAAGGGCTGATTTTCAGCCAAAATTGTTTTTTCCACAAATCAAACACGCACTATACCCCCTCTTTGGGAACTCTTTTGGGATGCTTTCCAACATAGTTTTAACCCTCTAGATGTAGAAGTAGGAGAATTAAGTGATTTTTCGCAAAACCCGAAAACGACAAAAAATCTAATACCCGGCCAAGCCAAAAATGGCTGATTTTCAGCCAAATTTTTTTTTCCACAAATCAAACACACACTATACCCCCTCTTTGGGAACTCTTTTGGGATGATTTCTAACATAGTTTTAACCCTCTAGATGTAGAAGTAAGAGAATTAAGTGATTTTTCGCAAAAGCCGAAAACGACAAAAAATCTAATACCCGGCCAAGCCAAAAATGGCTGATTTTCAGCCAAATTTTTTTTTTCCACAAATCAAACAAACACTATACCCCCTCTTTGGGAACTCTTTTGGGATGATTTCTAACATAGTTTTAACCCTCTAGATGTAGAAGTAGGAGAATTAAGTGATTTTTCGCAAAACCTGAAAACGACAAAAAAATCTAATACCCGGCCAAGCCAAAAATGGCTGATTTTCAGCCAAAATTTTTTTTTCCACAAATCAAACACGCACTATACCCCCTCTTTAGAAACTCTTTTGGGATGCTTTCCAACATAGATTTAACCCTCTAGATGTAGAAGTAGAAGAATTAAGTGATTTTTCGCAAAACCTGAAAACGTCAAAAAATCTAATACCCGGCCAAGCCAAAAATGGCTGATTTTCAGCCAAAATTTTTTTTTCCACAAATCAAACACGCACTATACCCCCTCTTTGGGAACTCTTTTGGGATGCTTTCCAACATAGTTTTAACCCTCTAGATGTAGAAGTAGGAGAATTAAGTGATTTTTCGCAAAACCCGAAAACGACAAAAAATCTAATACCCGGCCAAGCCAAAAATGGCTGATTTTCAGCCAAATTTTTTTTTTTCCACAAATCAAACACACACTATACCCTCTCTTTGGGAACTCTTTTGGGATGATTTCTAACATAGTTTTAACCCTCTAGATGTAGAAGTAGGAGAATTAAGTGATTTTTCGCAAAACCTGAAAACGACAAAAAAATCTAATACCCGGCCAAGCCAAAAATGGCTGATTTTCAGCCAAAATTTTTTTTTCCACAAATCAAACACGCACTATACCCCCTCTTTGGAAACTCTTTTGGGATGCTTTCCAACATAGATTTAACCCTCTAGATGTAGAAGTAGGAGAATTAAGTGATTTTTCGCAAAACCTGAAAACGTCAAAAAATCTAATACCCGGCCAAGCCAAAAATGGCTGATTTTCAGCCAAATTTTTTTTTTCCACAAATCAAACACGCACTATACCCCCTCTTTGGAAACTCTTTTGGGATGCTTTCCAACATAGATTTAACCCTCTAGATGTAGAAGTAGAAGAATTAAGTGATTTTTCGCAAAACCTGAAAACGTCAAAAAATCTAATACCCGGCCAAGCCAAAAATGGCTGATTTTCAGCCCAAAATTTTTTTTCCACAAATCAAACACGCACTATACCCCCTCTTTGGGAACTCTTTTGGGATACTTTACAACATAGTTTTAACCCTCTAGATGTAGAAGTAGGAGAATTAAGTGATTTTTCGCAAAACCTGAAAACGTCAAAAGATCTAATACCCGGCCAAGCCAAAAATGGCTGATTTTCAGCCCAAAATTTTTTTCCACAAATCAAACACGCACTATACCCCCTCTTTGGGAACTCTTTTGGGATGCTTTCCAACATAGATTTAACCCTCTAGATGTAGAAGTAGGAGAATTAAGTGATTTTTCGCAAAACCTGAAAACGTCAAAAAATCTAATACCCGGCCAAGCCAAAAATGGCTGATTTTCAGCCAAAATTTATTTTTCCACAAATCAAACACGCACTATACCCCCTCTTTGGGAACTCTTTTGGGATGCTTTACAACATAGTTTTAACCCTCTAGATGTAGAAGTAGGAGAATTAAGTGATTTTTCGCAAAACCTGAAAACGTCAAAAAATCTAATACCCGGCCAAGCCAAAAATGGCTGATTTTCAGCCAAAATTTATTTTTCCACAAATCAAACACGCACTATACCCCCTCTTTGGGAACTCTTTTGGGATGCTTTACAACATAGTTTTAACCCTCTAGATGTAGAAGTAGGAGAATTAAGAGATTTTTCGCAAAACCTGAAAACGTCAAACAATCTAATACCCGGCCAAGCCAAAAATGGCTGATTTTCAGCCCAAATTTTTTTTCCACAAATCAAACACGCACTATACCCCCTCTTTGGGAACTCTTTTGGGATGCTTTCCAACATAGTTTTAACCCTCTAGATGTAGAAGTAGGAGAATTAAGTGATTTTTCGCAAAACCTGAAAACGTCAAAAAATCTAATACCCGGCCAAGCCAAAAATAGCTGATTTTCAGCCAAAATTTATATTTCCACAAATCAAACACGCACTATACCCCCTCTTTGGGAACTCTTTTGGGATGCTTTCCAACATAGTTTTAACCCTCTAGATGTAGAAGTAGGAGAATTAAGTGATTTTTCGCAAAACCTGAAAACGTCAAAAAATCTAATACCCGGCCGAGCCAAAAATGGCTGATTTTCAGCCAAAAATTGTTTTTCCACAAATCAAACACGCACTATACCCCCTCTTTGGGAACTCTTTTGGGATGCTTTCCAACATAGTTTTAACCCTCTAGATATAGAAGTAGGAGAATTAAGTGATTTTTCGCAAAACCCGAAAACGACAAAAAATCTAATACCCGGCCAAGCCAAAAATGGCTGATTTTCAGCCAAATTTTTTTTTTCCACAAATCAAACACACACTATACCCCCTCTTTGGGAACTCTTTTGGGATGCTTTCTAACATAGTTTTAACCCTCTAGATGTAGAAGTAGGAGAATTAAGTGATTTTTCGCAAAACCTGAAAACGACAAAAAATCTAATACCCGGCCAAGCCAAAAATGGCTGATTTTCAGCCAAAATTTTTTTTTCCACAAATCAAACATGCACTATACCCCCTCTTTGGGAACTCCTTTGGGATGCTTTCTAACATAGTTTTAACACTCTAGATGTAGAAGTAGGAGAATTAATTGATTTTTCGCAAAACCTGAAAATGTCAAAAAATCTAATACCCGACCAAGCCAAAAATGGCTGATTTTCAGCCAAAATCTTTTTTCCACAAATCAAACATGCACTATACCCCCTCTTTGGGAACTCTTTTGGGATGCTTTACAACATAGTTTTAACCCTCTAGATGTAGAAGTAGGAGAATTAATTGATTTTTCGCAAAACCTGAAAACGTCAAAAAATCTAATACCCGGCCAAGCCAAAAATGGCTGATTTTCAGCCAAAAATTATTTTTCCACAAATCAAACACGCACTATACCCCCTCTTTGGGAACTCTTTTGGGATGCTTTCCAACATAGTTTTAACCCTCTAGATGTAGAAGTAGGAGAATTAAGTGATTTTTCGCAAAACCCGAAAACGACAAAAAATCTAATACCCGGCCAAGCCAAAAATGGCTGAATTTCAGCCAAATTTTTTTTTTCCACAAATCAAACACACACTATACCCCCTCTTTGGGAACTCTTTTGGGATGATTTCTAACATAGTTTTAACGCTCTAGATGTAGAAGTAGGAGAATTAAGTGATTTTTCACAAAACCCGAAAACGACAAAAAATCTAATACCCGGCCAAGCCAAAAATGGCTGATTTTCAGCCAAAAATTTTTTTTCCACAAATCAAACACGCACTATACCCCCTCTTTGGAATCTCTTTTGGGATGCTTTCCAACATAGATTTAACCCTCTAGATGTAGAAGTAGAAGAATTAAGTGATTTTTCGCAAAACCTGAAAACGTCAAAAAATCTAATACCCGGCCAAGCCAAAAATGGCTGATTTTCAGCCAAAATTTTTTTTTCCACAAATCAAACATGCACTATACCCCCTCTTTGGGAACTCCTTTGGGATGCTTTCTAACATAGTTTTAACACTCTAGATGTAGAAGTAGGAGAATTAATTGATTTTTCGCAAAACCTGAAAATGTCAAAAAATCAAATACCCGACCAAGCCAAAAATGGCTGATTTTCAGCCAAAATCTTTTTTCCACAAATCAAACATGCACTATACCCCCTCTTTGGGAACTCTTTTGGGATGCTTTCCAACATAGTTTTAACCCTCTAGATGTAGAAGTAGGAGAATTAAGTGATTTTTCGCAAAACCCGAAAACGACAAAAAATCTAATACCCGGCCAAGCCAAAAATGGCTGATTTTCAGCCAAAATTTTTTTTTCCACAAATCAAACACGCACTATACCCCCTCTTTGGGAACTCCTTTGGGATGCTTTCTAACATAGTTTTAACACTCTAGATGTAGAAGTAGGAGAATTAATTGATTTTTCGCAAAACCTGAAAATGTCAAAAAATCAAATACCCGACCAAGCCAAAAATGGCTGATTTTCAGCCAAAATCTTTTTTCCACAAATCAAACATGCACTATACCCCCTCTTTGGGAACTCTTTTGGGATGCTTTCCAACATAGTTTTAACCCTCTAGATGTAGAAGTAGGAGAATTAAGTGATTTTTCGCAAAACCCGAAAACGACAAAAAATCTAATACCCGGCCAAGCCAAAAATGGCTGATTTTCAGCCAAAATTTTTTTTTCCACAAATCAAACACGCACTATACCCCCTCTTTGGGAACTCTTTTGGGATGCTTTCCAACATAGTTTTAACCCTCTAGATGTAGAAGTAGGAGAATTAAGTGATTTTTCGCAAAACCCGAAAACGACAAAAAATCTAATACCCGGCCAAGCCAAAAATGGCTGATTTTCAGCCAAAAATTTTTTTTCCACAAATCAAACACGCACTATACCCCCTCTTTGGAAACTCTTTTGGGATGCTTTCCAACATAGATTTAACCCTCTAGATGTAGAAGTAGAAGAATTAAGTGATTTTTCGCAAAACCTGAAAACGTCAAAAAATCTAATACCCGGCCAAGCCAAAAAGGGCTGATTTTCAGCCAAAATTTTTTTTTCCACAAATCAAACACGCACTATACCCCCTCTTTGGGAACTCTTTTGGGATGCTTTCCAACATAGTTTTAACCCTCTAGATGTATAAGTAGGAGAATTAAGTGATTTTTCGCAAAACCCGAAAACGACAAAAAATCTAATACCCGGCCAAGCCAAAAATGGCTGATTTTCAGCCAAATTTTTTTTCCACAAATCAAACACACACTATACCCCCTCTTTGGGAACTCTTTTGGGATGATTTCTAACATAGTTTTAACCCTCTAGATGTAGAAGTAAGAGAATTAAGTGATTTTTCGCAAAAGCCGAAAACAACAAAAAATCTAATACCCGGCCAAGCCAAAAATGGCTGATTTTCAGCCAAATTTTTTTTTTCCACAAATCAAACAAACACTATACCCCCTCTTTGGGAACTCTTTTGGGATGATTTCTAACATAGTTTTAACCCTCTAGATGTAGAAGTAGGAGAATTAAGTGATTTTTCGCAAAACCTGAAAACGACAAAAAAATCTAATACCCGGCCAAGCCAAAAATGGCTGATTTTCAGCCAAAATTTTTTTTTCCACAAATCAAACACGCACTATACCCCCTCTTTAGAAACTCTTTTGGGATGCTTTCCAACATAGATTTAACCCTCTAGATGTAGAAGTAGAAGAATTAAGTGATTTTTCGCAAAACCTGAAAACGTCAAAAAATCTAATACCCGGCCAAGCCAAAAATGGCTGATTTTCAGCCAAAATTTTTTTTTCCACAAATCAAACACGCACTATACCCCCTCTTTGGGAACTCTTTTGGGATGCTTTCCAACATAGTTTTAACCCTCTAGATGTAGAAGTAGGAGAATTAAGTGATTTTTCGCAAAACCCGAAAACGACAAAAAATCTAATACCCGGCCAAGCCAAAAATGGCTGATTTTCAGCCAAATTTTTTTTTTCCACAAATCAAACACACACTATACCCCCTCTTTGGGAACTCTTTTGGGATGATTTCTAACATAGTTTTAACCCTCTAGATGTAGAAGTAGGAGAATTAAGTGATTTTTCGCAAAACCTGAAAACGACAAAAAAATCTAATACCCGGCCAAGCCAAAAATGGCTGATTTTCAGCCAAAATTTTTTTTTCCACAAATCAAACACGCACTATACCCCCTCTTTGGAAACTCTTTTGGGATGCTTTCCAACATAGATTTAACCCTCTAGATGTAGAAGTAGGAGAATTAAGTGATTTTTCGCAAAACCTGAAAACGTCAAAAAATCTAATACCCGGCCAAGCCAAAAATGGCTGATTTTCAGCCAAAAATTATTTTTCCACAAATCAAACACGCACTATACCCCCTCTTTGGGAACTCTTTTGGGATGCTTTCCAACATAGTTTTAACCCTCTAGATGTAGAAGTAGGAGAATTAAGTGATTTTTCGCAAAACCCGAAAACGACAAAAAATCTAATACTCGGCCAAGCCAAAAATGGCTGATTTTCAGCCAAATTTTTTTTTTCCACAAATCAAACACACACTATACCCCCTCTTTGGGAACACTTTTGGAATCCTTTACAACATAGTTTTAACCCTCTAGATGTAGAAATAGGAGAATTAAGTGATTTTTCCCAAAACCTGAAAACGTCAAAAAATCTAATACCCGGCCAAGCCAAAAATGGCTGATTTTCAGCCAAAAATTTTTTTTCCACAAATCAAACACGCACTATACCCCCTCTTTGGAAACTCTTTTGGGATGCTTTCCAAGATAGATTTAACCCTCTAGATGTAGAAGTAGAAGAATTAAGTGATTTTTCGCAAAACCTGAAAACGTTAAAAAATCTAATACCCGGCCAAGCCAAAAATGGCTGATTTTCAGCCAAAAATTTTTTTTCCACAAATCAAACACGCACTATACCCCCTCTTTGGGAACTCTTTTGGGATACTTTACAACATAGTTTTAACCCTCTAGATGTAGAAGTAGGAGAATTAAGTGATTTTTCGCAAAACCCGAAAACGACAAAAAATCTAATACCCGGCCAAGCCAAAAATGGCTGATTTTCAGCCAAATTTTTTTTTTCCACAAATCAAACACACACTATACCCCCTCTTTGGGAACACTTTTGGAATGCTTTACAACATAGTTTTAACCCTCTAGATGTAGAAATAGGAGAATTAAGTGATTTTTCCCAAAACCTGAAAACGTCAAAAAATCTAATACCCGGCCAAGCCAAAAATGGCTGATTTTCAGCCAAAAATTTTTTTTCCACAAATCAAACACGCACTATACCCCCTCTTTGGAAACTCTTTTGGGATGCTTTCCAACATAGATTTAACCCTCTAGATGTAGAAGTAGAAGAATTAAGTGATTTTTCGCAAAACCTGAAAACGTCAAAAAATCTAATACCCGGCCAAGCCAAAAATGGCTGATTTTCAGCCAAAAATTTTTTTTCCACAAATCAAACACGCACTATACCCCCTCTTTGGGAACTCTTTTGGGATACTTTACAACATAGTTTTAACCATCTAGATGTAGAAGTAGGAGAATTAAGTGATTTTTCGCAAAACCCGAAAACGACAAAAAATCTAATACCCGGCCAAGCCAAAAATGGCTGATTTTCAGCCAAATTTTTTTTTTCCACAATTCAAACACACACTATACCCCCTCTTTGGGAACTCTTTTGGGATGATTTCTAACATAGTTTTAACGCTCTAGATGTAGAAGTAGGAGAATTAAGTGATTTTTCGCAAAACCCGAAAACGACAAAAAATCTAATACCCGGCCAAGCCAAAAATGGCTGATTTTCAGCCAAAAATTTTTTTTCCACAAATCAAACACGCACTATACCCCCTCTTTGGAAACTCTTTTGGGATGCTTTCCAACATAGATTTAGCCCTCTAGATGTAGAAGTAGAAGAATTAAGTGATTTTTCGCAAAACCTGAAAACGTCAAAAAATCTAATACCCGGCCAAGCCAAAAATGGCTGATTTTCAGCCAAAATTTTTTTTTCCACAAATCAAACACGCACTATACCCCCTCTTTGGGAACTCTTTTGGGATGCTTTCCAACATAGTTTTAACCCTCTAGATGTAGAAGTAGGAGAATTAAGTGATTTTTCGCAAAACCCGAAAACGACAAAAAATCTAATACCCGGCCAAGCCAAAAATGGCTGATTTTCAGCCAAAAATGTTTTTTTCCACAAATCAAACACGCACTATACCCCCTCTTTGGAAACTCTTTTGGGATGCTTTCCAACATAGATTTAACCCTCTAGATGTAGAAGTAGAAGAATTAAGTGATTTTTCGCAAAACCTGAAAACGTCAAAAAATCTAATACCCGGCCAAGCCAAAAAGGGCTGATTTTCAGCCAAAAATTTTTTTTCCACAAATCAAACACGCACTATACCCCCTCTTTGGGAACTCTTTTGGGATGCTTTCCAACATAGTTTTAACCCTCTAGATGTATAAGTAGGAGAATTAAGTGATTTTTCGCAAAACCCGAAAACGACAAAAAATCTAATACCCGGCCAAGCCAAACATGGCTGATTTTCAGCCAAATTTTTTTTTCCACAAATCAAACACACACTATACCCCCTCTTTGGGAACTCTTTTGGGATGATTTCTAACATAGTTTTAACCCTCTAGATGTAGAAGTAAGAGAATTAAGTGATTTTTCGCAAAAGCCGAAAACGACAAAAAATCTAATACCCGGCCAAGCCAAAAATGGCTGATTTTCAGCCAAATTTTTTTTTTCCACAAATCAAACAAACACTATACCCCCTCTTTGAGAACTCTTTTGGGATGATTTCTAACATAGTTTTAACCCTCTAGATGTAGAAGTAGGAGAATTAAGTGATTTTTCGCAAAACCTGAAAACGACAAAAAAATCTAATTCCCGGCCAAGCCAAAAATGGCTGATTTTCAGCCAAAATTTTTTTTTCCACAAATCAAACACGCACTATACCCCCTCTTTAGAAACTCTTTTGGGATGCTTTCCAACATAGATTTAACCCTCTAGATGTAGAAGTAGAAGAATTAAGTGATTTTTCGCAAAACCTGAAAACGTCAAAAAATCTAATACCCGGCCAAGCCAAAAATGGCTGATTTTCAGCCAAAATTTTTTTTTCCACAAATCAAACACGCACTATACCCCCTCTTTGGGAACTCTTTTGGGATGCTTTCCAACATAGTTTTAACCCTCTAGATGTAGAAGTAGGAGAATTAAGTGATTTTTCGCAAAACCCAAAAACGACAAAAAATCTAATACCCGGCCAAGCCAAAAATGGCTGATTTTCAGCCAAATTTTTTTTTCCACAAATCAAACACACACTATACCCCCTCTTTGGGAACTCTTTTGGGATGATTTCTAACATAGTTTTAACCCTCTAGATGTAGAAGTAGGAGAATTAAGTGATTTTTCGCAAAACCTGAAAACGACAAAAAAATCTAATACCCGGCCAAGCCAAAAATGGCTGATTTTCAGCCAAAAATTTTTTTTCCACAAATCAAACACGCACTATACCCCCTCTTTGGAAACTCTTTTGGGATGCTTTCCAACATAGATTTAACCCTCTAGATGTAGAAGTAGGAGAATTAAGTGATTTTTCGCAAAACCTGAAAACGTCAAAAAATCTAATACCCGGCCAAGCCAAAAATGGCTGATTTTCAGCCAAAAATTATTTTTCCACAAATCAAACACGCACTATACCCCCTCTTTGGGAACTCTTTTGGGATGCTTTCCAACATAGTTTTAACCCTCTAGATGTAGAAGTAGGAGAATTAAGTGATTTTTCGCAAAACCCGAAAACGACAAAAAATCTAATACCCGGCCAAGCCAAAAATGGCTGATTTTCAGCCAAATTTTTTTTTTCCACAAATCAAACACACACTATACCCCCTCTTTGGGAACACTTTTGGAATGCTTTACAACATAGTTTTAACCCTCTAGATGTAGAAATAGGAGAATTAAGTGATTTTTCCCAAAACCTGAAAACGTCAAAAAATCTAATACCCGGCCAAGCCAAAAATGGCTGATTTTCAGCCAAAATTTTTTTTTCCACAAATCAAACACGCACTATACCCCCTCTTTGGAAACTCTTTTGGGATGCTTTCCAACATAGATTTAACCCTCTAGATGTAGAAGTAGAAGAATTAAGTGATTTTTCGCAAAACCTGAAAACGACAAAAAATCTAATACCCGGCCAAGCCAAAAATGGCTGATTTTCAGCCAAAAAATTTTTTTCCACAAATCAAACACGCACTATACCCCCTCTTTGGGAACTCTTTTGGGATACTTTACAACATAGTTTTAACCCTCTAGATGTAGAAGTAGGAGAATTAAGTGATTTTTCACAAAACCTGAAAACGTCAAAAGATCTAATACCCGGCCAAGCCAAAAATGGCTGATTTTCAGCCCCAAATTTTTTTCCACAAATCAAACACGCACTATACCCCCTCTTTGGGAACTCTTTTGGGATGCTTTCCAACATAGATTTAACCCTCTAGATGTAGAAGTAGGAGAATTAAGTGATTTTTCGCAAAACCTGAAAACGTCAAAAAATCTAATACCCGGCCAAGCCAAAAATGGCTGATTTTCAGCCAAAATTTATTTTTCCACAAATCAAACACGCACTATACCCCCTCTTTGGGAACTCTTTTGGGATGCTTTACAACATAGTTTTAACCCTCTAGATGTAGAAGTAGGAGAATTAAGTGATTTTTCGCAAAACCTGAAAACGTCAAAAAATCTAATACCCGGCCAAGCCAAAAATGGCTGATTTTCAGCCAAAATTTATTTTTCCACAAATCAAACACGCACTATACCCCCTCTTTGGGAACTCTTTTGACATGCTTTACAACATAGTTTTAACCCTCTAGATGTAGAAGTAGGAGAATTAAGAGATTTTTCGCAAAACCTGAAAACGTCAAAAAATCTAATACCCGGCCAAGCCAAAAATGGCTGATTTTCAGCCCAATTTTTTTTTCCACAAATCAAACACGCACTATACCCCCTCTTTGGAAACTCTTTTGGGATGCTTTCCAACATAGATTTAGCCCTCTAGATGTAGAAGTAGAAGAATTAAGTGATTTTTCGCAAAACCTGAAAACGTCAAAAAATCTAATACCCGGCCAAGCCAAAAATGGCTGATTTTCAGCCAAAATTTTTTTTTCCACAAATCAAACACGCACTATACCCCCTCTTTGGGAACTCTTTTGGGATGCTTTCCAACATAGTTTTAACCCTCTAGATGTAGAAGTAGGAGAATTAAGTGATTTTTCGCAAAACCCGAAAACGACAAAAAATCTAATACCCGGCCAAGCCAAAAATGGCTGATTTTCAGCCAAAAATTTTTTTTCCACAAATCAAACACGCACTATACCCCCTCTATGGAAACTCTTTTGGGATGCTTTCCAACATAGATTTAACCCTCTAGATGTAGAAGTAGAAGAATTAAGTGATTTTTCGCAAAACCTGAAAACGTCAAAAAATCTAATACCCGGCCAAGCCAAAAAGGGCTGATTTTCAGCCAAAATTTTTTTTTCCACAAATCAAACACGCACTATACCCCCTCTTTGGGAACTCTTTTGGGATGCTTTCCAACATAGTTTTAACCCTCTAGATGTATAAGTAGGAGAATTAAGTGATTTTTCGCAAAACCCGAAAACGACAAAAAATCTAATACCCGGCCAAGCCAAAAATGGCTGATTTTCAGCCAAATTTTTTTTTCCACAAATCAAACACACACTATACCCCCTCTTTGGGAACTCTTTTGGGATGATTTCTAACATAGTTTTAACCCTCTAGATGTAGAAGTAAGAGAATTAAGTGATTTTTCGCAAAAGCCGAAAACGACAAAAAATCTAATACCCGGCCAAGCCAAAAATGGCTGATTTTCAGCCAAATTTTTTTTTTCCACAAATCAAACAAACACTATACCCCCTCTTTGGGAACTCTTTTGGGATGATTTCTAACATAGTTTTAACCCTCTAGATGTAGAAGTAGGAGAATTAAGTGATTTTTCGCAAAACCTGAAAACGACAAAAAAATCTAATACCCGGCCAAGCCAAAAATGGCTGATTTTCAGCCAAAATTTTTTTTTCCACAAATCAAACACGCACTATACCCCCTCTTTAGAAACTCTTTTGGGATGCTTTCCAACATAGTTTTAACCCTCTAGATGTAGAAGTAGGAGAATTAAGTGATTTTTCGCAAAACCCGAAAACGACAAAAAATCTAATACCCGGCCAAGCCAAAAATGGCTGATTTTCAGCCAAATTTTTTTTTTCCACAAATCAAACACACACTATACCCCCTCTTTGGGAACTCTTTTGGGATGCTTTCCAACATAGTTTTAACCCTCTAGATGTAGAAGTAGGAGAATTAAGTGATTTTTCGCAAAACCCGAAAACGACAAAAAATCTAATACCCGGCCAAGCCAAAAATGGCTGATTTTCAGCCAAATTTTTTTTTTCCACAAATCAAACACACACTATACCCCCTCTTTGGGAACACTTTTGGAATGCTTTACAACATAGTTTTAACCCTCTAGATGTAGAAATAGGAGAATTAAGTGATTTTTCCCCAAACCTGAAAACGTCAAAAAATCTAATACCCGGCCAAGCCAAAAATGGCTGATTTTCAGCCCAAAATTTTTTTTCCACAAATCAAACACGCACTATACCCCCTCTTTGGAAACTCTTTTGGGATGCTTTCCAACATAGATTTAACCCTCTAGATGTAGAAGTAGAAGAATTAAGTGATTTTTCGCAAAACCTGAAAACGACAAAAAATCTAATACCCGGCCAAGCCAAAAATGGCTGATTTTCAGCCAAAATTTTTTTTTCCACAAATCAAACACGCACTATACCCCCTCTTTGGGAACTCTTTTGGGATACTTTACAACATAGTTTTAACCCTCTAGATGTAGAAGTAGGAGAATTAAGTGATTTTTCACAAAACCTGAAAACGTCAAAAGATCTAATACCCGGCCAAGCCAAAAATGGCTGATTTTCAGCCCCAAATTTTTTTCCACAAATCAAACACGCACTATACCCCCTCTTTGGGAACTCTTTTGGGATGCTTTCCAACATAGATTTAACCCTCTAGATGTAGAAGTAGGAGAATTAAGTGATTTTTCGCAAAACCTGAAAACGTCAAAAAATCTAATACCCGGCCAAGCCAAAAATGGCTGATTTTCAGCCAAAATTTATTTTTCCACAAATCAAACACGCACTATACCCCCTCTTTGGGAACTCTTTTGGGATGCTTTACAACATAGTTTTAACCCTCTAGATGTAGAAGTAGGAGAATTAAGTGATTTTTCGCAAAACCTGAAAACGTCAAAAAATCTAATACCCGGCCAAGCCAAAAATGGCTGATTTTCAGCCAAAATTAATTTTTTCCACAAATCAAACACGCACTATACCCCCTCTTTGGGAACTCTTTTGACATGCTTTACAACATAGTTTTAACCCTCTAGATGTAGAAGTAGGAGAATTAAGAGATTTTTCGCAAAACCTGAAAACGTCAAAAAATCTAATACCCGGCCAAGCCAAAAATGGCTGATTTTCAGCCCAAATTTTTTTTCCACAAATCAAACACGCACTATACCCCCTCTTTGGGAACTCTTTTGGGATGCTTTCCAACATAGTTTTAACCCTCTAGATGTAGAAGTAGGAGAATTAAGTGATTTTTCGCAAAACCTGAAAACGTCAAAAAATCTAATACCCGGCCAAGCCAAAAATAGCTGATTTTCAGCCAAAATTTATATTTCCACAAATCAAACACGCACTATACCCCCTCTTTGGGAACTCTTTTGGGATGCTTTCCAACATAGTTTTAACCCTCTAGATGTAGAAGTAGGAGAATTAAGTGATTTTTCGCAAAACCCGAAAACGACAAAAAATCTAATACCCGGCCAAGCCAAAAATGGCTGATTTTCAGCCAAATTTTTTTTTTCCACAAATCAAACAAACACTATACCCCCTCTTTGGGAACTCTTTTGGGATGATTTCTAACATAGTTTTAACCCTCTAGATGTAGAAGTAGGAGAATTAAGTGATTTTTCGCAAAACCTGAAAACGACAAAAAAATCTAATACCCGGCCAAGCCAAAAATGGCTGATTTTCAGCCAAAATTTTTTTTTCCACAAATCAAACACGCACTATACCCCCTCTTTAGAAACTCTTTTGGGATGCTTTCCAACATAGTTTTAACCCTCTAGATGTAGAAGTAGGAGAATTAAGTGATTTTTCGCAAAACCCGAAAACGACAAAAAATCTAATACCCGGCCAAGCCAAAAATGGCTGATTTTCAGCCAAATTTTTTTTTTCCACAAATCAAACACACACTATACCCCCTCTTTGGGAACTCTTTTGGGATGCTTTCCAACATAGTTTTAACCCTCTAGATGTAGAAGTAGGAGAATTAAGTGATTTTTCGCAAAACCCGAAAACGACAAAAAATCTAATACCCGGCCAAGCCAAAAATGGCTGATTTTCAGCCAAATTTTTTTTTTCCACAAATCAAACACACACTATACCCCCTCTTTGGGAACACTTTTGGAATGCTTTACAACATAGTTTTAACCCTCTAGATGTAGAAATAGGAGAATTAAGTGATTTTTCCCCAAACCTGAAAACGTCAAAAAATCTAATACCCGGCCAAGCCAAAAATGGCTGATTTTCAGCCCAAAATTTTTTTTCCACAAATCAAACACGCACTATACCCCCTCTTTGGAAACTCTTTTGGGATGCTTTCCAACATAGATTTAACCCTCTAGATGTAGAAGTAGAAGAATTAAGTGATTTTTCGCAAAACCTGAAAACGACAAAAAATCTAATACCCGGCCAAGCCAAAAATGGCTGATTTTCAGCCAAAAATTTTTTTTCCACAAATCAAACACGCACTATACCCCCTCTTTGGGAACTCTTTTGGGATACTTTACAACATAGTTTTAACCCTCTAGATGTAGAAGTAGGAGAATTAAGTGATTTTTCACAAAACCTGAAAACGTCAAAAGATCTAATACCCGGCCAAGCCAAAAATGGCTGATTTTCAGCCCCAAATTTTTTTCCACAAATCAAACACGCACTATACCCCCTCTTTGGGAACTCTTTTGGGATGCTTTCCAACATAGATTTAACCCTCTAGATGTAGAAGTAGGAGAATTAAGTGATTTTTCGCAAAACCTGAAAACGTCAAAAAATCTAATACCCGGCCAAGCCAAAAATGGCTGATTTTCAGCCAAAATTTATTTTTCCACAAATCAAACACGCACTATACCCCCTCTTTGGGAACTCTTTTGGGATGCTTTACAACATAGTTTTAACCCTCTAGATGTAGAAGTAGGAGAATTAAGTGATTTTTCGCAAAACCTGAAAACGTCAAAAAATCTAATACCCGGCCAAGCCAAAAATGGCTGATTTTCAGCCAAAATTAATTTTTTCCACAAATCAAACACGCACTATACCCCCTCTTTGGGAACTCTTTTGACATGCTTTACAACATAGTTTTAACCCTCTAGATGTAGAAGTAGGAGAATTAAGAGATTTTTCGCAAAACCTGAAAACGTCAAAAAATCTAATACCCGGCCAAGCCAAAAATGGCTGATTTTCAGCCCAAATTTTTTTTCCACAAATCAAACACGCACTATACCCCCTCTTTGGGAACTCTTTTGGGATGCTTTCCAACATAGTTTTAACCCTCTAGATGTAGAAGTAGGAGAATTAAGTGATTTTTCGCAAAACCTGAAAACGTCAAAAAATCTAATACCCGGCCAAGCCAAAAATAGCTGATTTTCAGCCAAAATTTATATTTCCACAAATCAAACACGCACTATACCCCCTCTTTGGGAACTCTTTTGGGATGCTTTCCAACATAGTTTTAACCCTCTAGATGTAGAAGTAGGAGAATTAAGTGATTTTTCGCAAAACCTGAAAACGTCAAAAAATCTAATACCCGGCCAAGCCAAATATAGCTGATTTTCAGCCAAAATTTATATTTCCACAAATCAAACACGCACTATACCCCCTCTTTGGGAACTCTTTTGGGATGCTTTACAACATAGTTTTAACCCTCTAGATGTAGAAGTAGGAGAATTAAGTGATTTTTCACAAAACCTGAAAACGTCAAAAAATCTAATACCCGGCCAAGCCAAAAATGGCTGATTTTCAGCCAAAAATTTTTTTCCAGAAATCAAACACGCACTATACTCCCTCTTTGGGAACTCTTTTGGGATGCTTTCCAACATAGTTTTAACCCTCTAGATGTAGAAGTAGGAGAATTAAGTGATTTTTCGCAAAACCTGAAAACGACAAAAAATCTAATACCCGGCCAAGCCAAAAATGGCTGATTTTCAGCCAAAATTTTTTTCCACATATCAAACACGCACTATACCCCCTCTTTGGGAACTCTTTTGGGATGCTTTCTGACATAGTTTTAACCCTCTAGATGTAGAAGTAGGAGAATTAATTGATTTTCTGCAAAACCTGAAAACGTCAAAAAATCTAATACCTGGCAAAACCAAAAATGGCTGATTTTCAGCCAAAAATTTTTTTTCCACAAATCAAACATGCACTATACCCCCTGTTTGGGAACGCTTTTGGGATGCTTTACAACATAGTTTTAACCCTCTAGATGTAGAAGTAGGAGAATTAAGTGATTTTCGCAAAACCTGAAAACGTCAAAAAATCTAATACCCGGCTAAGCCAAAAATGGCTGATTTTCAGCCAAAATTATTTTTTCCACAAATCAAACATGCACTATACCCCCTCTTGGGGAACGCTTTTGGGATGCTTTACAACATAGTTTTAACCCTCTAGATGTAGAAGTAGGAGAATTAAGTTATTTTTAACAAAACCTGAAAACGTCAAAAAATCTAATACCCGGCCAAGCCAAAAATGGCTGATTTTCAGCCAAAATTTTTTTTTTCCACAAATCAAACACGCACTATACCCCCTCTTTGGGAACTCTTTTGGGATGCTTTACAACATAGTTTTAACCCTCTAGATGTAGAAGTAGGAGAATTAAGTGATTTTTCGCAAAACCTGAAAACGTCAAAAAATCTAATACCCGGCCAAGCCAAAAATGGCTGATTTTCAGCCAAAATTTTTTTTTCTACAAATCAAACATGCACTATACCCCCTCTTTGGGAACTCTTTTGGGATGCTTTGCAACATAGTTTTAACCCTCTAGATGTAGAAGTAGGAGAATTAAGTGATTTTTCGCAAAAACCGAAAACGACAAAAAATCTAATACCCGGCCAAGCCAAAAATGGCTGATTTTCAGCCAAATTTTTTTTTCCACAAATCAAACACACACTATACCCCCTCTTTGGGAACTCTTTTGGGATGCTTTCTAATATAGTTTAAACCCTCTAGATGTAGAAGTAGGAGAATTAATTGATTTTTCGCAAAACCTGAAAACGACACAAAATCTAATACCCGGCAAAACCAAAAATGGCTGATTTTCAGCCAAAATTTTTTTTTCCACAAATCAAACACGCACTATACCCCCTCTTTGGGAACGCTTTTGGGATGCTTTACAACATAGTTTTAACCCTCTAGATGTAGAAGTAGGAGAATTAAGTGATTTTTCGCAAAACCTGAAAACGACAAAAAATCTAATACCTGGCCAAGCCAAAAATGGCTGATTTTCAGCCAAAATTTTTTTTCCACAAATCAAACAAACACTATACCCCCTCTTTGGGAACTCTTTTGGGATGCTTTCTAACATATTTTTAACCCTCTAGATGTAGAAGTAGGAGAATTAATTGATTTTCCGCAAAACCCGAAAACGTCAAAAAATCTAATACCCGGCAAAACCAAAAATGGCTGATTTTCAGCCAAAATTTTTTTTCCACAAATCAAACATGCACTATACCCCCTCTTTGGGAATGCTTTTGGGATGCTTTACAACATAGTTTTAACCCTCTAGATGTAGAAGTAGGAGAATTAAGTGATTTTTCGCAATACCTGAAAACGTCAAAAGATCTAATACCCGGCCAAGCCAAAAATGGGTGATTTTCAGCCAAAATTTTTTTTCCACAAATCAAATAAGCACTATACCCCCTCTTTGGGAACTCTTTTGGGATGCTTTCCAACATAGTTTTAACCCTCTAGATGTAGAAGTAGGAGAATTAATTGATTTTCCGCAAAACCTGAAAACGTCAAAAAATCTAATACCCGGCAAAACCAAAAATGGCTGATTTTCAGCCAAAATTTTTTTTTCCACAAATCAAACATGCACTATACCCCCTCTTTGGGAACGCTTTTGGGATGCTTTACAACATAGTTTTAACCCTCTAGATGTAGAAGTAGGAGAATTAAGTGATTTTTCGCAAAACCTGAAAACGTCAAAAGATCTAATACCCGGCCAAGCCAAAAATGGCTGATTTTCAGCCAAAAATTTTTTTCCACAAATCAAACAAGCACTATACCCCCTCTTTGGGAACTCTTTTGGGATGCTTTCCAACATAGTTTTAACCCTCTAGATGTAGAAGTAGGAGAATTAATTGATTTTCCGCAAAACCTGAAAACGTCAAAAAATCTAATACCCGGCAAAGCCAAAAATGGCTGATTTTCAGCCAAAATTTTTTTTTCCACAAATCAAACACGCACTATACCCCCTCTTTGGGAACTCTTTTGGGATGCTTTCCAACATAGTTTTAACCCTCTAGATGTAGAAGTAGGAGAATTAAGTGATGTTTCGCAAAACCTGAAAACGTCAAAAAAATCTAATACCCGGCCAAGCCAAAAATGGCTGATTTTCAGCAAAAATTAATTTTTCCACAAATCAAACATGCACTATACCCCCTCTTTGGGAACTCTTTTGGGATGCTTTACAACATAGTTTTAACCCTCTAGATGTAGAAGTAGGAGAATTAAGTGATTTTCGCAAAACCTGAAAACGTCAAAAGATCTAATACCCGGCCAAGCCAAAAATGGCTGATTTTCAGCCAAATTTTTTTTCCACAAATCAAACCTGCTCTATAACCCCTCTTTGGGAACTCTTTTGGGATGCTTTCTAACATAGTTTTAACCCTCTAGATGTAGAAGTAGGAGAATTAAGTGATTTTTCGCAAAACCTGAAAACGTCAAAAAATCTAATACCCGGCCAAGCCAAAAATGGCTGATTTTCAGCCAAAAATTTTTTTTCCACAAATCAAACATGCACTATACCCCCTCTTTGGGAACTCTTTTGGGATGCTTTACAACATAGTTTTAACCCTGTAGATGTAGAAGTAGGAGAATTAAGTGATTTTTCGCAAAACCTGAAAACGTCAAAAAATCTAATACCCGGCCAAGCCAAAAATGGCTGATTTTCAGCCCAAAATTTTTTTCCACAAATCAAACACGCACTATACCCCCTCTTTGGGAACTCTTTTGGGATGCTTTCCAACATAGTTTTAACCCTCTAGATGTAGAAGTAGGAGAATTAAGTGATTTTTCGCAAAACCTGAAAACGTCAAAAAATCTAATACCCGGCCAAGCCAAAAATAGCTGATTTTCAGCCAAAATTTATTTTTCCACAAATCAAACATGCACTATACCCCCTCTTTGGGAAATCTTTTGGGATGCTTTCCAACATAGTTTTAACCCTCTAGATGTAGAAGTAGGAGAATTAAGTGATTTTTCGCAAAACCTGAAAACGACAAAAAATCTAATACCAGGCCAAGCCAAAAATGGCTGATTTTCAGCCAAAATTTATTTTTCCACAAATCAAACATGCACTATACCCCCTCTTTGGGAACTCTTTTGGGATGCTTTACAACATAGTTTTAACCCTCTAGATGTAGAAGTAGGAGAATTAAGTGATTTTTCGCAAAACCTGAAAATGACAAAAAATCTAATACCCGGCCAAGCCAAAAATGGCTGATTTTCAGCCAAATTTTTTTTCCACAAATCAAACCTGCTCTATAACCCCTCTTTGGGAACTCTTTTGGGATGCTTTCTAACATAGTTTTAACCCTCTAGATGTAGAAGTAGGAGAATTAAGTGATTTTTCGCAAAACCTGAAAACGTCAAAAAATCTAATACCCGGCCAAGCCAAAAATGGCTGATTTTCAGCCAAAATTTTTTTTTCCACAAATCAAACATGCACTATACCCCCTCTTTGGGAACTCTTTTGGGATGCTTTCCAACATAGTTTTAACCCTCTAGATGTAGAAGTAGGAGAATTAAGTGATTTTTCGCAAAACCTGAAAACGTCAAAAAATCTAATACCCGGCCAAGCCAAAAATAGCTGATTTTCAGCCAAAATTTATTTTTCCACAAATCAAACATGCACTATACCCCCTCTTTGGGAAATCTTTTGGGATGCTTTCCAACATAGTTTTAACCCTCTAGATGTAGAAGTAGGAGAATTAAGTGATTTTTCGCAAAACCTGAAAACGACAAAAAATCTAATACCCGGCCAAGCCAAAAATGGCTGATTTTCAGCCAAAATTTTTTTTTCCACAAATCAAACACGCACTATACCCCCTCTTTGGGAACTCTTTTGGGATGCTTTCCAACATAGTTTTAACCCTCTAGATGTAGAAGTAGGAGAATTAATTGATTTTCCGCAAAACCTGAAAACGTCAAAAAATCTAATACCCGGCAAAACCAAAAATGGCTGATTTTCAGCTAAAATTTTTTTTTCCACAAATCAAACATGCACTATACCCCCTCTTTGGGAACGCTTTTGGGATGCTTTACAACATAGTTTTAACCCTCTAGATGTAGAAGTAGGAGAATTAAGTGATTTTTCGCAAAACCTGAAAACGTCAAAAGATCTAATACCCGGCCAAGCCAAAAATGGCTGATTTTCAGCCAAAATTTTTTTTCCACAAATCAAACAAGCACTATACCCCCTCTTTGGGAACTCTTTTGGGATGCTTTCCAACATAGTTTTAACCCTCTAGATGTAGAAGTAGGAGAATTAATTGATTTTCCGCAAAACCTGAAAACGTCAAAAAATCTAATACCCGGCAAAGCCAAAAATGGCTGATTTTCAGCCAAATTTTTTTTCCACAAATCAAACCTGCTCTATAACCCCTCTTTGGGAACTCTTTTGGGATGCTTTCTAACATAGTTTTAACCCTCTAGATGTAGAAGTAGGAGAATTAAGTGATTTTTCGCAAAACCTGAAAACGTCAAAAAATCTAATACCCGGCCAAGCCAAAAATGGCTGATTTTCAGCCAAAATTTTTTTTCCACAAATCAAACATGCACTATACCCCCTCTTTGGGAACTCTTTTGGGATGCTTTACAACATAGTTTTAACCCTGTAGATGTAGAAGTAGGAGAATTAAGTGATTTTTCGCAAAACCTGAAAACGTCAAAAAATCTAATACCCGGCCAAGCCAAAAATGGCTGATTTTCAGCCCAAAATTTTTTTCCACAAATCAAACACGCACTATACCCCCTCTTTGGGAACTCTTTTGGGATGCTTTCCAACATAGTTTTAACCCTCTAGATGTAGAAGTAGGAGAATTAAGTGATTTTTCGCAAAACCTGAAAACGTCAAAAAATCTAATACCCGGCCAAGCCAAAAATAGCTGATTTTCAGCCAAAATTTATTTTTCCACAAATCAAACATGCACTATACCCCCTCTTTGGGAAATCTTTTGGGATGCTTTCCAACATAGTTTTAACCCTCTAGATGTAGAAGTAGGAGAATTAAGTGATTTTTCGCAAAACCTGAAAACGACAAAAAATCTAATACCCGGCCAAGCCAAAAATGGCTGATTTTCAGCCAAAAATTTTTTTCCACAAATCAAACAAACACTATACCCCCTCTTTGGGAACTCTTTTGGGATGCTTTCTAACATATTTTTAACCCTCTAGATGTAGAAGTAGGATAATTAATTGATTTTCCGCAAAACCCGAAAACGTCAAAAAATCTAATACCCGGCCAAGCCAAAAATGGCTGATTTTCAGCCAAAATTTTTTTTCCACAAATCAAACATGCACTATACCCCCTCTTTGGGAACGCTTTTGGGATGCTTTACAACATAGTTTTAACCCTCTAGATGTAGAAGTAGGAGAATTAAGTGATTTTTCGCAATACCTGAAAACGTCAAAAGATCTAATACCCGGCCAAGCCAAAAATGGGTGATTTTCAGCCAAAATTTTTTTTCCACAAATCAAACAAGCACTATACCCCCTCTTTGGGAACTCTTTTGGGATGCTTTCCAACATAGTTTTAACCCTCTAGATGTAGAAGTAGGAGAATTAATTGATTTTCCGCAAAACCTGAAAACGTCAAAAAATCTAATACCCGGCAAAGCCAAAAATGGCTGATTTTCAGCCAAAATTTTTTTTCCACAAATCAAACACGCACTATACCCCCTCTTTGGGAACTCTTTTGGGATGCTTTCCAACATAGTTTTAACCCTCTAGATGTAGAAGTAGGAGAATTAAGTGATGTTTCGCAAAACCTGAAAACGTCAAAAAATCTAATACCCGGCCAAGCCAAAAATGGCTGATTTTCAGCCAAAATTTATTTTTCCACAAATCAAACATGCACTATACCCCCTCTTTGGGAACTCTTTTGGGATGCTTTACAACATAGTTTTAACCCTCTAGATGTAGAAGTAGGAGAATTAAGTGATTTTCGCAAAACCTGAAAACGTCAAAAGATCTAATACCCGGCCAAGCCAAAAATGGCTGATTTTCAGCCAAATTTTTTTTTCCACAAATCAAACCTGCTCTATAACCCCTCTTTGGGATCTCTTTTGGGATGCTTTCTAACATAGTTTTAACCCTCTAGATGTAGAAGTAGGAGAATTAAGTGATTTTTCGCAAAACCTGAAAACGTCAAAAAATCTAATACCCGGCCAAGCCAAAAATGGCTGATTTTCAGCCAAAATTTTTTTTTCCACAAATCAAACATGCACTATACCCCCTCTTTGGGAACTCTTTTGGGATGCTTTACAACATAGTTTTAACCCTGTAGATGTAGAAGTAGGAGAATTAAGTGATTTTTCGCAAAACCTGAAAACATCAAAAAATCTAATACCCGGCCAAGCCAAAAATGGCTGATTTTCAGCCCAAAATTTTTTTCCACAAATCAAACACGCACTATACCCCCTCTTTGGGAACTCTTTTGGGATGCTTTCCAACATAGTTTTAACCCTCTAGATGTAGAAGTAGGAGAATTAATTGATTTTCCGCAAAACCTGAAAACGTCAAAAAATCTAATACCCGGCAAAGCCAAAAATGGCTGATTTTCAGCCAAAAATTTTTTTTCCACAAATCAAACACGCACTATACCCCCTCTTTGGGAACTCTTTTGGGATGCTTTCCAACATAGTTTTAACCCTCTAGATGTAGAAGTAGGAGAATTAAGTGATGTTTCGCAAAACCTGAAAACGTCAAAAAAATCTAATACCCGGCCAAGCCAAAAATGGCTGATTTTCAGCCAAAATTTATTTTTCCACAAATCAAACATGCACTATACCCCCTCTTTGGGAACTCTTTTGGGATGCTTTACAACATAGTTTTAACCCTCTAGATGTAGAAGTAGGAGAATTAAGTGATTTTTCGCAAAACCTGAAAATGACAAAAAATCTAATACCCGGCCAAGCCAAAAATGGCTCATTTTCAGCCAAATTTTTTTTCCACAAATCAAACCTGCTCTATAACCCCTCTTTGGGAACTCTTTTGGGATGCTTTCTAACATAGTTTTAACCCTCTAGATGTAGAAGTAGGAGAATTAAGTGATTTTTCGCAAAACCTGAAAACGTCAAAAAATCTAATACCCGGCCAAGCCAAAAATGGCTGATTTTCAGCCAAAATTTTTTTTTCCACAAATCAAACATGCACTATACCCCCTCTTTGGGAACTCTTTTGGGATGCTTTACAACATAGTTTTAACCCTGTAGATGTAGAAGTAGGAGAATTAAGTGATTTTTCGCAAAACCTGAAAACGTCAAAAAATCTAATACCCGGCCAAGCCAAAAATGGCTGATTTTCAGCCCAAATTTTTTTTCCACAAATCAAACACGCACTATACCCCCTCTTTGGGAACTCTTTTGGGATGCTTTCCAACATAGTTTTAACCCTCTAGATGTAGAAGTAGGAGAATTAAGTGATTTTTCGCAAAACCTGAAAACGTCAAAAAATCTAATACCCGGCCAAGCCAAAAATAGCTGATTTTCAGCCAAAATTTATTTTTCCACAAATCAAACATGCACTATACCCCCTCTTTGGGAAATCTTTTGGGATGCTTTCCAACATAGTTTTAACCCTCTAGATGTAGAAGTAGGAGAATTAAGTGATTTTTCGCAAATCCTGAAAACGTCAAAAAATCTAATACCCGGCCAAGCCAAAAATGGCTGATTTCAGCCAAAATTTTTTTTTTCCACAAATCAAACACACACTATACCCCCTCTTTGGGAACTCTTTTGGGATGCTTTACAACATAGTTTTAACCCTCTAGATGTTGAAGTAGGAGAATTAAGTGATTTTTCGCAAAACCTGAAAACGTCAAAAAATCTAATACCCGGCCAAGCCAAAAATAGCTGATTTTCAGCCAAAATTTATTTTTCCACAAATCAAACATGCACTATACCCCCTCTTTGGGAACTCTTTTGGGATGCTTTACAACATAGTTTTAACCCTCTAGATGTAGAAGTAGGAGAATTAAGTGATTTTCGCAAAACCTGAAAACGTCAAAAGATCTAATACCCGGCCAAGCCAAAAATGGCTGATTTTCAGCCAAATTTTTTTTTCCACAAATCAAACCTGCTCTATAACCCCTCTTTGGGAACTCTTTTGGGATGCTTTCTAACATAGTTTTAACCCTCTAGATGTAGAAGTAGGAGAATTAAGTGATTTTTTGCAAAACCTGAAAACGTCAAAAAATCTAATACCCGGCCAAGCCAAAAATGGCTGATTTTCAGCCAAAATTTTTTTTTTCACAAATCAAACATGCACTATACCCCCTCTTTGGGAACTCTTTTGGGATGCTTTACAACATAGTTTTAACCCTGTAGATGTAGAAGTAGGAGAATTAAGTGATTTTTCGCAAAACCTGAAAACGTCAAAAAATCTAATACCCGGCCAAGCCAAAAATGGCTGATTTTCAGCCCAAAATTTTTTTCCACAAATCAAACACGCACTATACCCCCTCTTTGGGAACTCTTTTGGGATGCTTTCCAACATAGTTTTAACCCTCTAGATGTAGAAGTAGGAGAATTAAGTGATTTTTCGCAAAACCTGAAAACGTCAAAAAATCTAATACCCGGCCAAGCCAAAAATAGCTGATTTTCAGCCAAAATTTATTTTTCCACAAATCAAACATGCACTATACCCCCTCTTTGGGAAATCTTTTGGGATGCTTTCCAACATAGTTTTAACCCTCTAGATGTAGAAGTAGGAGAATTAAGTGATTTTTCGCAAAACCTGAAAACGACAAAAAATCTAATACCCGGCCAAGCCAAAAATGGCTGATTTTCAGCCAAAATTTTTTTTTCCACAAATCAAACACGCACTATACCCCCTCTTTGGGAACTCTTTTGGGATGCTTTCCAACATAGTTTTAACCCTCTAGATGTAGAAGTAGGAGAATTAAGTGATTTTTCGCAAATCCTGAAAACGTCAAAAAATCTAATACCCGGCCAAGCCAAAAATGGCTGATTTCAGCCAAAATTTTTTTTTCCACAAATCAAACACACACTATACCCCCTCTTTGGGAACTCTTTTGGGATGCTTTACAACATAGTTTTAACCCTCTAGATGTTGAAGTAGGAGAATTAAGTGATTTTTCGCAAAACCTGAAAACGTCAAAAAATCTAATACCCGGCCAAGCCAAAAATAGCTGATTTTCAGCCAAAATTTATTTTTCCACAAATCAAACATGCACTATACCCCCTCTTTGGGAAATCTTTTGGGATGCTTTCCAACATAGTTTTAACCCTCTAGATGTAGAAGTAGGAGAATTAAGTGATTTTTCGCAAAACCTGAAAACGACAAAAAATCTAATACCCGGCCAAGCCAAAAATGGCTGATTTTCAGCCAAAATTTTTTTTTCCACAAATCAAACACGCACTATACCCCCTCTTTGGGAACTCTTTTGGGATGCTTTCCAACATAGTTTTAACCCTCTAGATGTAGAAGTAGGAGAATTAAGTGATTTTTCGCAAATCCTGAAAACGTCAAAAAATCTAATACCCGGCCAAGCCAAAAATGGCTGATTTCAGCCAAAAAATTTTTTTCCACAAATCAAACACGCACTATACCCCCTCTTTGGGAACTCTTTTGGGATGCTTTACAACATAGTTTTAACCCTCTAGATGTTGAAGTAGGAGAATTAAGTGATTTTTCGCAAAACCTGAAAACGTCAAAAAATCTAATACCCGGCCAAGCCAAAAATGGCTGATTTTCAGCCAAAATTTTTTTTTCCACAAATCAAATATGCACTATACCCCCTCTTTGGGAACTCTTTTGGGATGCTTTACAACATAGTTTTAACCCTGTAGATGTAGAAGTAGGAGAATTAAGTGATTTTTCGCAAAACCTGAAAACGTCAAAAAATCTAATACCCGGCCAAGCCAAAAATGGCTGATTTTCAGCCCCAAATTTTTTTCCACAAATAAAACACGCACTATACCCCCTCTTTGGGAACTCTTTTGGGATGCTTTCCAACATAGTTTTAACCCTCTAGATGTAGAAGTAGGAGAATTACGTGATTTTTCGCAAAACCTGAAAACGTCAAAAAATCTAATACCCGGCCAAGCCAAAAATAGCTGATTTTCAGCCAAAATTTTTTTTTCTACAAATCAAACATGCACTATACCCCCTCTTTGGGAACTTTTTTGGGATGCTTTACAACATAGTTTTAACCCTCTAGATGTAGAAGTAGGAGAATTAAGTGATTTTTCGCAAAACCTGAAAACGTCAAAAAATCTAATACCCGGCCAAGCCAAAAATGTTTGATTTTCAGCCAAAATTTTTTTTTCCACAAATCAAACACGCACTATATCCCCTCTTTGGGAACTCTTTTGGGATGCTTTCAAACATAGTTTTAACCCTCTAGATGTAGAAGTAGGAGAATTAAGTGATTTTTCGCAAAAACCGAAAACGACAAAAAATCTAATACCCGGCCAAGCCAAAAATGGCTGATTTTCAGCCAAATTGTTTTTTCCACAAATCAAACACACACTATACCCCCTCTTTGGGAACTCTTTTGGGATGCTTTCTAGTATAGTTTAAACCCTCTAGATGTAGAAGTAGGAGAATTAATTGATTTTTCGCAAAACCTGAAAACGACACAAAATCTAATACCCGGCAAAACCAAAAATGGCTGATTTTCAGCCAAAATTTTTTTTTCCACAAATCAAACACGCACTATACCCCCTCTTTGGGAACGCTTTTGGGATGCTTTACAACATAGTTTTAACCCTCTAGATGTAGAAGTAGGAGAATTAAGTGATTTTTCGCAAAACCTGAAAACGACAAAAAATCTAATACCTGGCCAAGCCAAAAATGGCTGATTTTCAGCCAGAATTTTTTTTCCACAAATCAAACATGCACTATACCCCCTCTTTGGGAACGCTTTTGGGATGCTTTCCAACATAGTTTTAACCCTCTAGATGTAGAAGTAGGAGAATTAATTGATTTTCCGCAAAACCTGAAAACGTCAAAAAATCTAATACCCGGCAAAGCCAAAAATGGCTGATTTTCAGCCAAAATTATTTTTCCACAAATCAAACACGCACTATACCCCCTCTTTGGGAACTCTTTTGGGATGCTTTCCAACATAGTTTTAACCCTCTAGATGTAGAAGTAGGAGAATTAAGTGATGTTTCGCAAAACCTGAAAACGTCAAAAAATCTAATACCCGGCCAAGCCAAAAATGGCTGATTTTCAGCCAAAATTTATTTTTCCACAAATCAAACATGCACTATACCCCCTCTTTGGGAACTCTTTTGGGATGCTTTACAACATAGTTTTAACCCTCTAGATGTAGAAGTAGGAGAATTAAGTGATTTTCGCAAAACCTGAAAACGTCAAAAGATCTAATACCCGGCCAAGCCAAAAATGGCTGATTTTCAGCCAAATTTTTTTTTCCACAAATCAAACCTGCTCTATAACCCCTCTTTGGGAACTCTTTTGGGATGCTTTCTAACATAGTTTTAACCCTCTAGATGTAGAAGTAGGAGAATTAAGTGATTTTTTAGCAAAACCTGAAAACGTCAAAAAATCTAATACCCGGCCAAGCCAAAAATGGCTGATTTTCAGCCAAAATTTTTTTTTCCACAAATCAAACATGCACTATACCCCCTCTTTGGGAACTCTTTTGGGATGCTTTACAACATAGTTTTAACCCTGTAGATGTAGAAGTAGGAGAATTAAGTGATTTTTCGCAAAACCTGAAAACATCAAAAAATCTAATACCCGGCCAAGCCAAAAATGGCTGATTTTCAGCCCAAAATTTTTTTCCACAAATCAAACACGCACTATACCCCCTCTTTGGGAACTCTTTTGGGATGCTTTCCAACATAGTTTTAACCCTCTAGATGTAGAAGTAGGAGAATTAAGTGATTTTTCGCAAAACCTGAAAACGTCAAAAAATCTAATACCCGGCCAAGCCAAAAATAGCTGATTTTCAGCCAAAATTTATTTTTCCACAAATCAAACATGCACTATACCCCCTCTTTGGGAAATCTTTTGGGATGCTTTCCAACATAGTTTTAACCCTCTAGATGTAGAAGTAGGAGAATTAAGTGATTTTTCGCAAAACCTGAAAACGACAAAAAATCTAATACCCGGCCAAGCCAAAAATAGCTGATTTTCAGCCAAAATTTATTTTTCTACAAATCAAACATGCACTATACCCCCTCTTTGGGAACTCTTTTGGGATGCTTTACAACATAGTTTTAACCCTCTAGATGTAGAAGTAGGAGAATTAAGTGATTTTTCGCAAAACCTGAAAACGTCAAAAAATCTAATACCCGGCCAAGCCAAAAATGTTTGATTTTCAGCCAAAATTTTTTTTTCCACAAATCAAACACGCACTATACCCCCTCTTTATGAACGCTTTTGGGATGCTTTACAACATAGTTTTAACCCTCTAGATGTAGAAGTAGGAGAATTAAGTGATTTTTCGCAAAACCTGAAAACGACAAAAAAATCTAATACCTGGCCAAGCCAAAAATGGCTGATTTTCAGCCAAAATTTTTTTTCCACAAATCAAACAAACACTATACCCCCTCTTTGGGAACTCTTTTGGGATGCTTTCTAACATATTTTTAACCCTCTAGATGTAGAAGTAGGAGAATTAATTGATTTTCCGCAAAACCCGAAAACGTCAAAAAATCTAATACCCGGCAAAACCAAAAATGGCTGATTTTCAGCCAAAATTTTTTTTCCACAAATCAAACATGCACTATACCCCCTCTTTGGGAAATCTTTTGGGATGCTTTCCAACATAGTTTTAACCCTCTAGATGTAGAAGTAGGAGAATTAAGTGATTTTTCGCAAAACCTGAAAACGACAAAAAATCTAATACCCGGCCAAGCCAAAAATAGCTGATTTTCAGCCAAAATTTATTTTTCTACAAATCAAACATGCACTATACCCCCTCTTTGGGAACTCTTTTGGGATGCTTTACAACAGTTTTAACCCTCTAGATGTAGAAGTAGGAGAATTAAGTGATTTTTCGCAAAACCTGAAAACGTCAAAAAATCTAATACCCGGCCAAGCCAAAAATGGCTGATTTTCAGCCCCAAATTTTTTTCCACAAATCAAACACGCACTATACCCCCTCTTTGGGAACTCTTTTTGGATGCTTTCCAACATAGTTTTAACCCTCTAGATGTAGAAGTAGGAGAATTACGTGATTTTTCGCAAAACCTGAAAACGTCAAAAAATCTAATACCCGGCCAAGCCAAAAATAGCTGATTTTCAGCCAAAATTTTTTTTTCTACAAATCAAACATGCACTATACCCCCTCTTTGGGAACTCTTTTGGGATGCTTTACAACATAGTTTTAACCCTCTAGATGTAGAAGTAGGAGAATTAAGTGATTTTTCGCAAAACCTGAAAACGTCAAAAAATCTAATACCCGGCCAAGCCAAAAATGTTTGATTTTCAGCCAAAATTTTTTTTTCCACAAATCAAACACGCACTATATCCCCTCTTTGGGAACTCTTTTGGGATGCTTTCAAACATAGTTTTAACCCTCTAGATGTAGAAGTAGGAGAATTAAGTGATTTTTCGCAAAAACCGAAAACGACAAAAAATCTAATACCCGGCCAAGCCAAAAATGGCTGATTTTCAGCCAAATTGTTTTTTCCACAAATCAAACACACACTATACCCCCTCTTTGGGAACTCTTTTGGGATGCTTTCTAATATAGTTTAAACCCTCTAGATGTAGAAGTAGGAGAATTAATTGATTTTTCGCAAAACCTGAAAACGACACAAAATCTAATACCCGGCAAAACCAAAAATGGCTGATTTTCAGCCAAAATTTTTTTTTCCACAAATCAAACACGCACTATACCCCCTCTTTGGGAACGCTTTTGGGATGCTTTACAACATAGTTTTAACCCTCTAGATGTAGAAGTAGGAGAATTAAGTGATTTTTCGCAAAACCTGAAAACGACAAAAAATCTAATACCTGGCCAAGCCAAAAATGGCTGATTTTCAGCCAGAATTTTTTTTCCACAAATCAAACATGCACTATACCCCCTCTTTGGGAACGCTTTTGGGATGCTTTCCAACATAGTTTTAACCCTCTAGATGTAGAAGTAGGAGAATTAATTGATTTTCCGCAAAACCTGAAAACGTCAAAAAATCTAATACCCGGCAAAGCCAAAAATGGCTGATTTTCAGCCAAAATTATTTTTCCACAAATCAAACACGCACTATACCCCCTCTTTGGGAACTCTTTTGGGATGCTTTCCAACATAGTTTTAACCCTCTAGATGTAGAAGTAGGAGAATTAAGTGATGTTTCGCAAAACCTGAAAACGTCAAAAAATCTAATACCCGGCCAAGCCAAAAATGGCTGATTTTCAGCCAAAATTTATTTTTCCACAAATCAAACATGCACTATACCCCCTCTTTGGGAACTCTTTTGGGATGCTTTACAACATAGTTTTAACCCTCTAGATGTAGAAGTAGGAGAATTAAGTGATTTTCGCAAAACCTGAAAACGTCAAAAGATCTAATACCCGGCCAAGCCAAAAATGGCTGATTTTCAGCCAAATTTTTTTTTCCACAAATCAAACCTGCTCTATAACCCCTCTTTGGGAACTCTTTTGGGATGCTTTCTAACATAGTTTTAACCCTCTAGATGTAGAAGTAGGAGAATTAAGTGATTTTTCGCAAAACCTGAAAACGTCAAAAAATCTAATACCCGGCCAAGCCAAAAATGGCTGATTTTCAGCCAAAATTTTTTTTTCCACAAATCAAACATGCACTATACCCCCTCTTTGGGAACTCTTTTGGGATGCTTTACAACATAGTTTTAACCCTGTAGATGTAGAAGTAGGAGAATTAAGTGATTTTTCGCAAAACCTGAAAACATCAAAAAATCTAATACCCGGCCAAGCCAAAAATGGCTGATTTTCAGCCCAAAATTTTTTTCCACAAATCAAACACGCACTATACCCCCTCTTTGGGAACTCTTTTGGGATGCTTTCCAACATAGTTTTAACCCTCTAGATGTAGAAGTAGGAGAATTAAGTGATTTTTCGCAAAACCTGAAAACGTCAAAAAATCTAATACCCGGCCAAGCCAAAAATAGCTGATTTTCAGCCAAAATTTATTTTTCCACAAATCAAACATGCACTATACCCCCTCTTTGGGAAATCTTTTGGGATGCTTTCCAACATAGTTTTAACCCTCTAGATGTAGAAGTAGGAGAATTAAGTGATTTTTCGCAAAACCTGAAAACGACAAAAAATCTAATACCCGGCCAAGCCAAAAATAGCTGATTTTCAGCCAAAATTTATTTTTCTACAAATCAAACATGCACTATACCCCCTCTTTGGGAACTCTTTTGGGATGCTTTACAACATAGTTTTAACCCTCTAGATGTAGAAGTAGGAGAATTAAGTGATTTTTCGCAAAACCTGAAAACGTCAAAAAATCTAATACCCGGCCAAGCCAAAAATGTTTGATTTTCAGCCAAAATTTTTTTTTCCACAAATCAAACACGCACTATACCCCCTCTTTATGAACGCTTTTGGATGCTTTACAACATAGTTTTAACCCTCTAGATGTAGAAGTAGGAGAATTAAGTGATTTTTCGCAAAACCTGAAAACGACAAAAAAATCTAATACCTGGCCAAGCCAAAAATGGCTGATTTTCAGCCAAAATTTTTTTTCCACAAATCAAACAAACACTATACCCCCTCTTTGGGAACTCTTTTGGGATGCTTTCTAACATATTTTTAACCCTCTAGATGTAGAAGTAGGAGAATTAATTGATTTTCCGCAAAACCCGAAAACGTCAAAAAATCTAATACCCGGCAAAACCAAAAATGGGTGATTTTCAGCCAAAATTTTTTTTCCACAAATCAAACATGCACTATACCCCCTCTTTGGGAAATCTTTTGGGATGCTTTCCAACATAGTTTTAACCCTCTAGATGTAGAAGTAGGAGAATTAAGTGATTTTTCGCAAAACCTGAAAACGACAAAAAATCTAATACCCGGCCAAGCCAAAAATAGCTGATTTTCAGCCAAAATTTATTTTTCTACAAATCAAACATGCACTATACCCCCTCTTTGGGAACTCTTTTGGGATGCTTTACAACATAGTTTTAACCCTCTAGATGTAGAAGTAGGAGAATTAAGTGATTTTTCGCAAAACCTGAAAACGTCAAAAAATCTAATACCCGGCCAAGCCAAAAATGTTTGATTTTCAGCCAAAATTTTTTTTTCCACAAATCAAACACGCACTATACCCCCTCTTTATGAACGCTTTTGGGATGCTTTACAACATAGTTTTAACCCTCTAGATGTAGAAGTAGGAGAATTAAGTGATTTTTCGCAAAACCTGAAAATGACAAAAAATCTAATACCTGGCCAAGCCAAAAATGGCTGATTTTCAGCCAAAATTTTTTTTCCACAAATCAAACAAACACTATACCCCCTCTTTGGGAACTCTTTTGGGATGCTTTCTAACATATTTTTAACCCTCTAGATGTAGAAGTAGGAGAATTAATTGATTTTCCGCAAAACCCGAAAACGTCAAAAAATCTAATACCCGGCAAAACCAAAAATGGCTGATTTTCAGCCAAATTTTTTTTTCCACAAATCAAACATGCACTATACCCCCTCTTTGGGAACGCTTTTGGGATGCTTTACAACATAGTTTTAACCCTCTAGATGTAGAAGTAGGAGAATTAAGTGATTTTTCGCAAAACCTGAAAACATCAAAAAATCTAATACCCGGCCAAGCCAAAAATGGCTGATTTTCAGCCCAAAATTTTTTTCCACAAATCAAACACGCACTATACCCCCTCTTTGGGAACTCTTTTGGGATGCTTTCCAACATAGTTTTAACCCTCTAGATGTAGAAGTAGGAGAATTAATTGATTTTCCGCAAAACCTGAAAACTTCAAAAAATCTAATACCCGGCAAAGCCAAAAATGGCTGATTTTCAGCCAAAAATTTTTTTTCCACAAATCAAACACGCACCATACCCCCTCTTTGGGAACTCTTTTGGGATGCTTTCCAACATAGTTTTAACCCTCTAGATGTAGAAGTAGGAGAATTAAGTGATGTTTCGCAAAACCTGAAAACGTCAAAAAAATCTAATACCCGGCCAAGCCAAAAATGGCTGATTTTCAGCCAAATTTATTTTTCCACAAATCAAACATGCACCATACCCCCTCTTTGGGAACTCTTTTGGGATGCTTTACAACATAGTTTTAACCCTCTAGATGTAGAAGTAGGAGAATTAAGTGATTTTTCGCAAAACCTGAAAATGACAAAAAATCTAATACCCGGCCAAGCCAAAAATGGCTGATTTTCAGCCAAATTTTTTTTCCACAAATCAAACCTGCTCTATAACCCCTCTTTGGGAACTCTTTTGGGATGCTTTCTAACATAGTTTTAACCCTCTAGATGTAGAAGTAGGAGAATTAAGTGATTTTTCGCAAAACCTGAAAACGTCAAAAAATCTAATACCCGGCCAAGCCAAAAATGGCTGATTTTCAGCCAAAATTTTTTTTTCCACAAATCAAACATGCACTATACCCCCTCTTTGGGAACTCTTTTGGGATGCTTTACAACATAGTTTTAACCCTGTAGATGTAGAAGTAGGAGAATTAAGTGATTTTTCGCAAAACCTGAAAATGTCAAAAAATCTAATACCCGGCCAAGCCAAAAATGGCTGATTTTCAGCCCAAAATTTTTTTCCACAAATCAAACACGCACTATACCCCCTCTTTGGGAACTCTTTTGGGATGCTTTCCAACATAGTTTTAACCCTCTAGATGTAGAAGTAGGAGAATTAAGTGATTTTTCGCAAAACCTGAAAACGTCAAAAAATCTAATACCCGGCCAAGCCAAAAATAGCTGATTTTCAGCCAAAATTTATTTTTCCACAAATCAAACATGCACTATACCCCCTCTTTGGGAAATCTTTTGGGATGCTTTCCAACATAGTTTTAACCCTCTAGATGTAGAAGTAGGAGAATTAAGTGATTTTTCGCAAAACCTGAAAACGACAAAAAATCTAATACCCGGCCAAGCCAAAAATGGCTGATTTTCAGCCAAAATTTATTTTTCCACAAATCAAACATGCACTATACCCCCTCTTTGGGAAATCTTTTGGGATGCTTTCCAACATAGTTTTAACCCTCTAGATGTAGAAGTAGGAGAATTAAGTGATTTTTCGCAAAACCTGAAAACGACAAAAAATCTAATACCCGGCCAAGCCAAAAATGGCTGATTTTGAGCCAAAATTTTTTTTTCCACAAATCAAACACGCACTATACCCCCTCTTTGGGAACTCTTTTGGGATGCTTTCCAACATAGTTTTAACCCTCTAGATGTAGAAGTAGGAGAATTAAGTGATTTTTCGCAAATCCTGAAAACGTCAAAAAATCTAATACCCGGCCAAGCCAAAAATGGCTGATTTCAGCCAAAAATTTTTTTTCCACAAATCAAACACGCACTATACCCCCTCTTTGGGAACTCTTTTGGGATGCTTTACAACATAGTTTTAACCCTCTAGATGTTGAAGTAGGAGAATTAAGTGATTTTTCGCAAAACCTGAAAACGTCAAAAAATCTAATACCCGGCCAAGCCAAAAATGGCTGATTTTCAGCCAAAATTTTTTTTTCCACAAATCAAACATGCACTATACCCACTCTTTGGGAACTCTTTTGGGATGCTTTACAACATAGTTTTAACCCTCTAGATGTTGAAGTAGGAGAATTAAGTGATTTTTCGCAAAACCTGAAAACGTCAAAAAATCTAATACCCGGCCAAGCCAAAAATGGCTGATTTTCAGCCCAAAATTTTTTTCCACAAATCAAACACGCACTATACCCCCTCTTTGGGAACTCTTTTGGGATGCTTTCCAACATAGTTTTAACCCTCTAGATGTAGAAGTAGGAGAATTACGTGATTTTTCGCAAAACCTGAAAACGTCAAAAAATCTAATACCCGGCCAAGCCAAAAATAGCTGATTTTCAGCCAAAATTTATTTTTCTACAAATCAAACATGCACTATACCCCCTCTTTGGGAACTCTTTTGGGATGCTTTACAACATAGTTTTAACCCTCTAGATGTAGAAGTAGGAGAATTAAGTGATTTTTCGCAAAACCTGAAAACGTCAAAAGATCTAATACCCGGCCAAGCCAAAAATGGCTGATTTTCAGCCCAAAATTTTTTTCCACAAATCAAACACGCACTATACCCCCTCTTTGGGAACTCTTTTGGGATGCTTTCCAACATAGTTTTAACCCTCTAGATGTAGAAGTAGGAGAATTAAGTGATGTTTCGCAAAACCTGAAAACGTCAAAAGATCTAATACCAGGCCAAGCCAAAAATGGCTGATTTTCAGCCAAATTTTTTTTTCCACAAATCAAACCTGCTCTATAACCCCTCTTTGGGAACTCTTTTGGGATGCTTTCTAACATAGTTTTAACCCTCTAGATGTAGAAGTAGGAGAATTAAGTGATTTTTCGCAAAACCTGAAAACGTCAAAAAATCTAATACCCGGCCAAGCCAAAAATGGCTGATTTTCAGCCAAAATTTTTTTTTCCACAAATCAAACATGCACTATACCCCCTCTTTGGGAACTCTTTTGGGATGCTTTACAACATAGTTTTAACCCTGTAGATGTAGAAGTAGGAGAATTAAGTGATTTTTCGCAAAACCTGAAAACATCAAAAAATCTAATACCCGGCCAAGCCAAAAATGGCTGATTTTCAGCCCAAAATTTTTATCCACAAATCAAACACGCACTATACCCCCTCTTTGGGAACTCTTTTGGGATGCTTTCCAACATAGTTTTAACCCTCTAGATGTAGAAGTAGGAGAATTAAGTGATTTTTCGCAAAACCTGAAAACGTCAAAAAATCTAATACCCGGCCAAGCCAAAAATAGCTGATTTTCAGCCAAAATTTATTTTTCCACAAATCAAACATGCACTATACCCCCTCTTTGGGAAATCTTTTGGGATGCTTTCCAACATAGTTTTAACCCTCTAGATGTAGAAGTAGGAGAATTAAGTGATTTTTCGCAAAACCTGAAAACGACAAAAAATCTAATACCCGGCCAAGCCAAAAATAGCTGATTTTCAGCCAAAATTTATTTTTCTACAAATCAAACATGCACTATACCCCCTCTTTGGGAACTCTTTTGGGATGCTTTACAACATAGTTTTAACCCTCTAGATGTAGAAGTAGGAGAATTAAGTGATTTTTCGCAAAACCTGAAAACGTCAAAAAATCTAATACCCGGCCAAGCCAAAAATGTTTGATTTTCAGCCAAAATTTTTTTTTCCACAAATCAAACACGCACTATACCCCCTCTTTATGAACGCTTTTGGGATGCTTTACAACATAGTTTTAACCCTCTAGATGTAGAAGTAGGAGAATTAAGTGATTTTTCGCAAAACCTGAAAACGACAAAAAATCTAATACCTGGCCAAGCCAAAAATGGCTGATTTTCAGCCAAAATTTTTTTTCCACAAATCAAACAAACACAATACCCCCTCTTTGGGAACTCTTTTGGGATGCTTTCTAACATATTTTTAACCCTCTAGATGTAGAAGTAGGAGAATTAATTGATTTTCCGCAAAACCCGAAAACGTCAAAAAATCTAATACCCGGCAAAACCAAAAATGGCTGATTTTCAGCCAAAATTTTTTTTCCACAAATCAAACATGCACTATACCCCCTCTTTGGGAACGCTTTTGGGATGCTTTACAACATAGTTTTAACCCTCTAGATGTAGAAGTAGGAGAATTAAGTGATTTTTCGCAATACCTGAAAACGTCAAAAGATCTAATACCCGGCCAAGCCAAAAATGGGTGATTTTCAGCCAAAATTTTTTTTCCACAAATCAAACAAGCACTATACCCCCTCTTTGGGAACTCTTTTGGGATGCTTTCCAACATAGTTTTAACCCTCTAGATGTAGAAGTAGGAGAATTAATTGATTTTCCGCAAAACCTGAAAACGTCAAAAAATCTAATACCCGGCAAAGCCAAAAATGGCTTATTTTCAGCCAAAATTTTTTTTCCACAAATCAAACACGCACTATACCCCCTCTTTGGGAACTCTTTTGGGATGCTTTCCAACATAGTTTTAACCCTCTAGATGTAGAAGTAGGAGAATTAAGTGATGTTTCGCAAAACCTGAAAACGTCAAAAAATCTAATACCCGGCCAAGCCAAAAATGGCTGATTTTCAGCCAAAATTTATTTTTCCACAAATCAAACATGCACTATACCCCCTCTTTGGGAACTCTTTTGGGATGCTTTACAACATAGTTTTAACCCTCTAGATGTAGAAGTAGGAGAATTAAGTGATTTTCGCAAAACCTGAAAACGTCAAAAGATCTAATACCCGGCCAAGCCAAAAATGGCTGATTTTCAGCCAAATTTTTTTTCCACAAATCAAACCTGCTCTATAACCCCTCTTTGGGAACTCTTTTGGGATGCTTTCTAACATAGTTTTAACCCTCTAGATGTAGAAGTAGGAGAATTAAGTGATTTTTCGCAAAACCTGAAAACGTCAAAAAATCTAATACCCGGCCAAGCCAAAAATGGCTGATTTTCAGCCAAAATTTTTTTTTCCACAAATCAAACATGCACTATACCCCCTCTTTGGGAACTCTTTTGGGATGCTTTACAACATAGTTTTAACCCTGTAGATGTAGAAGTAGGAGAATTAAGTGATTTTTCGCAAAACCTGAAAACATCAAAAAATCTAATACCCGGCCAAGCCAAAAATGGCTGATTTTCAGCCCAAAATTTTTTTCCACAAATCAAACACGCACTATACCCCCTCTTTGGGAACTCTTTTGGGATGCTTTCCAACATAGTTTTAACCCTCTAGATGTAGAAGTAGGAGAATTAAGTGATTTTTCGCAAAACCTGAAAACGTCAAAAAATCTAATACCCGGCCAAGCCAAAAATAGCTGATTTTCAGCCAAAATTTATTTTTCCACAAATCAAACATGCACTATACCCCCTCTTTGGGAAATCTTTTGGGATGCTTTCCAACATAGTTTTAACCCTCTAGATGTAGAAGTAGGAGAATTAAGTGATTTTTCGCAAAACCTGAAAACGACAAAAAATCTAATACCCGGCCAAGCCAAAAATAGCTGATTTTCAGCCAAAATTTATTTTTCTACAAATCAAACATGCACTATACCCCCTCTTTGGGAACTCTTTTGGGATGCTTTACAACATAGTTTTAACCCTCTAGATGTAGAAGTAGGAGAATTAAGTGATTTTTCGCAAAACCTGAAAACGTCAAAAAATCTAATACCCGGCCAAGCCAAAAATGTTTGATTTTCAGCCAAAATTTTTTTTTCCACAAATCAAACATGCACTATACCCCCTCTTTGGGAAATCTTTTGGGATGCTTTCCAACATAGTTTTAACCCTCTAGATGTAGAAGTAGGAGAATTAAGTGATTTTTCGCAAAACCTGAAAACGACAAAAAATCTAATACCCGGCCAAGCCAAAAATAGCTGATTTTCAGCCAAAATTTATTTTTCTACAAATCAAACATGCACTATACCCCCTCTTTGGGAACTCTTTTGGGATGCTTTCCAACATAGTTTTAACCCTCTAGATGTAGAAGTAGGAGAATTAAGTGATTTTTCGCAAAACCTGAAAACGACAAAAAATCTAATACCCGGCCAAGCCAAAAATAGCTGATTTTCAGCCAAAATTTATTTTTCTACAAATCAAACATGCACTATACCCCCTCTTTGGGAACTCTTTTGGGATGCTTTACAACATAGTTTTAACCCTCTAGATGTAGAAGTAGGAGAATTAAGTGATTTTTCGCAAAACCTGAAAACGTCAAAAAATCTAATACCCGGCCAAGCCAAAAATGTTTGATTTTCAGCCAAAATTTTTTTTTCCACAAATCAAACACGCACTATACCCCCTCTTTATGAACGCTTTTGGGATGCTTTACAACATAGTTTTAACCCTCTAGATGTAGAAGTAGGAGAATTAAGTGATTTTTCGCAAAACCTGAAAACGACAAAAAATCTAATACCTGGCCAAGCCAAAAATGGCTGATTTTCAGCCAAAATTTTTTTTCCACAAATCAAACAAACACAATACCCCCTCTTTGGGAACTCTTTTGGGATGCTTTCTAACATATTTTTAACCCTCTAGATGTAGAAGTAGGAGAATTAATTGATTTTCCGCAAAACCCGAAAACGTCAAAAAATCTAATACCCGGCAAAACCAAAAATGGCTGATTTTCAGCCAAAATTTTTTTTCCACAAATCAAACATGCACTATACCCCCTCTTTGGGAACGCTTTTGGGATGCTTTACAACATAGTTTTAACCCTCTAGATGTAGAAGTAGGAGAATTAAGTGATTTTTCGCAATACCTGAAAACGTCAAAAGATCTAATACCCGGCCAAGCCAAAAATGGGTGATTTTCAGCCAAAATTTTTTTTCCACAAATCAAACAAGCACTATACCCCCTCTTTGGGAACTCTTTTGGGATGCTTTCCAACATAGTTTTAACCCTCTAGATGTAGAAGTAGGAGAATTAATTGATTTTCCGCAAAACCTGAAAACGTCAAAAAATCTAATACCCGGCAAAGCCAAAAATGGCTTATTTTCAGCCAAAATTTTTTTTCCACAAATCAAACACGCACTATACCCCCTCTTTGGGAACTCTTTTGGGATGCTTTCCAACATAGTTTTAACCCTCTAGATGTAGAAGTAGGAGAATTAAGTGATGTTTCGCAAAACCTGAAAACGTCAAAAAATCTAATACCCGGCCAAGCCAAAAATGGCTGATTTTCAGCCAAAATTTATTTTTCCACAAATCAAACATGCACTATACCCCCTCTTTGGGAACTCTTTTGGGATGCTTTACAACATAGTTTTAACCCTCTAGATGTAGAAGTAGGAGAATTAAGTGATTTTCGCAAAACCTGAAAACGTCAAAAGATCTAATACCCGGCCAAGCCAAAAATGGCTGATTTTCAGCCAAATTTTTTTTCCACAAATCAAACCTGCTCTATAACCCCTCTTTGGGAACTCTTTTGGGATGCTTTCTAACATAGTTTTAACCCTCTAGATGTAGAAGTAGGAGAATTAAGTGATTTTTCGCAAAACCTGAAAACGTCAAAAAATCTAATACCCGGCCAAGCCAAAAATGGCTGATTTTCAGCCAAAATTTTTTTTTCCACAAATCAAACATGCACTATACCCCCTCTTTGGGAACTCTTTTGGGATGCTTTACAACATAGTTTTAACCCTGTAGATGTAGAAGTAGGAGAATTAAGTGATTTTTCGCAAAACCTGAAAACATCAAAAAATCTAATACCCGGCCAAGCCAAAAATGGCTGATTTTCAGCCCAAAATTTTTTTCCACAAATCAAACACGCACTATACCCCCTCTTTGGGAACTCTTTTGGGATGCTTTCCAACATAGTTTTAACCCTCTAGATGTAGAAGTAGGAGAATTAAGTGATTTTTCGCAAAACCTGAAAACGTCAAAAAATCTAATACCCGGCCAAGCCAAAAATAGCTGATTTTCAGCCAAAATTTATTTTTCCACAAATCAAACATGCACTATACCCCCTCTTTGGGAAATCTTTTGGGATGCTTTCCAACATAGTTTTAACCCTCTAGATGTAGAAGTAGGAGAATTAAGTGATTTTTCGCAAAACCTGAAAACGACAAAAAATCTAATACCCGGCCAAGCCAAAAATAGCTGATTTTCAGCCAAAATTTATTTTTCTACAAATCAAACATGCACTATACCCCCTCTTTGGGAACTCTTTTGGGATGCTTTACAACATAGTTTTAACCCTCTAGATGTAGAAGTAGGAGAATTAAGTGATTTTTCGCAAAACCTGAAAACGTCAAAAAATCTAATACCCGGCCAAGCCAAAAATGTTTGATTTTCAGCCAAAATTTTTTTTTCCACAAATCAAACATGCACTATACCCCCTCTTTGGGAAATCTTTTGGGATGCTTTCCAACATAGTTTTAACCCTCTAGATGTAGAAGTAGGAGAATTAAGTGATTTTTCGCAAAACCTGAAAACGACAAAAAATCTAATACCCGGCCAAGCCAAAAATAGCTGATTTTCAGCCAAAATTTATTTTTCTACAAATCAAACATGCACTATACCCCCTCTTTGGGAACTCTTTTGGGATGCTTTCCAACATAGTTTTAACCCTCTAGATGTAGAAGTAGGAGAATTAAGTGATTTTTCGCAAAACCTGAAAACGACAAAAAATCTAATACCCGGCCAAGCCAAAAATAGCTGATTTTCAGCCAAAATTTATTTTTCTACAAATCAAACATGCACTATACCCCCTCTTTGGGAACTCTTTTGGGATGCTTTACAACATAGTTTTAACCCTCTAGATGTAGAAGTAGGAGAATTAAGTGATTTTTCGCAAAACCTGAAAACGTCAAAAAATCTAATACCCGGCCAAGCCAAAAATGTTTGATTTTCAGCCAAAATTTTTTTTTCCACAAATCAAACACGCACTATACCCCCTCTTTATGAACGCTTTTGGGATGCTTTACAACATAGTTTTAACCCTCTAGATGTAGAAGTAGGAGAATTAAGTGATTTTTCGCAAAACCTGAAAACGACAAAAAATCTAATACCTGGCCAAGCCAAAAATGGCTGATTTTCAGCCAAAATTTTTTTTCCACAAATCAAACAAACACAATACCCCCTCTTTGGGAACTCTTTTGGGATGCTTTCTAACATATTTTTAACCCTCTAGATGTAGAAGTAGGAGAATTAATTGATTTTCCGCAAAACCCGAAAACGTCAAAAAATCTAATACCCGGCAAAACCAAAAATGGCTGATTTTCAGCCAAAATTTTTTTTCCACAAATCAAACATGCACTATACCCCCTCTTTGGGAACGCTTTTGGGATGCTTTACAACATAGTTTTAACCCTCTAGATGTAGAAGTAGGAGAATTAAGTGATTTTTCGCAATACCTGAAAACGTCAAAAGATCTAATACCCGGCCAAGCCAAAAATGGGTGATTTTCAGCCAAAATTTTTTTTCCACAAATCAAACAAGCACTATACCCCCTCTTTGGGAACTCTTTTGGGATGCTTTCCAACATAGTTTTAACCCTCTAGATGTAGAAGTAGGAGAATTAATTGATTTTCCGCAAAACCTGAAAACGTCAAAAAATCTAATACCCGGCAAAGCCAAAAATGGCTTATTTTCAGCCAAAATTTTTTTTCCACAAATCAAACACGCACTATACCCCCTCTTTGGGAACTCTTTTGGGATGCTTTCCAACATAGTTTTAACCCTCTAGATGTAGAAGTAGGAGAATTAAGTGATGTTTCGCAAAACCTGAAAACGTCAAAAAATCTAATACCCGGCCAAGCCAAAAATGGCTGATTTTCAGCCAAAATTTATTTTTCCACAAATCAAACATGCACTATACCCCCTCTTTGGGAACTCTTTTGGGATGCTTTACAACATAGTTTTAACCCTCTAGATGTAGAAGTAGGAGAATTAAGTGATTTTCGCAAAACCTGAAAACGTCAAAAGATCTAATACCCGGCCAAGCCAAAAATGGCTGATTTTCAGCCAAATTTTTTTTTCCACAAATCAAACCTGCTCTATAACCCCTCTTTGGGAACTCTTTTGGGATGCTTTCTAACATAGTTTTAACCCTCTAGATGTAGAAGTAGGAGAATTAAGTGATTTTTCGCAAAACCTGAAAACGTCAAAAAATCTAATACCCGGCCAAGCCAAAAATGGTTGATTTTCAGCCAAAATTTTTTTTTCCACAAATCAAACATGCACTATACCCCCTCTTTGGGAACTCTTTTGGGATGCTTTACAACATAGTTTTAACCCTGTAGATGTAGAAGTAGGAGAATTAAGTGATTTTTCGCAAAACCTGAAAACATCAAAAAATCTAATACCCGGCCAAGCCAAAAATGGCTGATTTTCAGCCCAAAATTTTTTTCCACAAATCAAACACGCACTATACCCCCTCTTTGGGAACTCTTTTGGGATGCTTTCCAACATAGTTTTAACCCTCTAGATGTAGAAGTAGGAGAATTAAGTGATTTTTCGCAAAACCTGAAAACGTCAAAAAATCTAATACCCGGCCAAGCCAAAAATAGCTGATTTTCAGCCAAAATTTATTTTTCCACAAATCAAACATGCACTATACCCCCTCTTTGGGAAATCTTTTGGGATGCTTTCCAACATAGTTTTAACCCTCTAGATGTAGAAGTAGGAGAATTAAGTGATTTTTCGCAAAACCTGAAAACGACAAAAAATCTAATACCCGGCCAAGCCAAAAATAGCTGATTTTCAGCCAAAATTTATTTTTCTACAAATCAAACATGCACTATACCCCCTCTTTGGGAACTCTTTTGGGATGCTTTACAACATAGTTTTAACCCTCTAGATGTAGAAGTAGGAGAATTAAGTGATTTTTCGCAAAACCTGAAAACGTCAAAAAATCTAATACCCGGCCAAGCCAAAAATGTTTGATTTTCAGCCAAAATTTTTTTTTCCACAAATCAAACACGCACTATACCCCCTCTTTATGAACGCTTTTGGGATGCTTTACAACATAGTTTTAACCCTCTAGATGTAGAAGTAGGAGAATTAAGTGATTTTTCGCAAAACCTGAAAACGACAAAAAAATCTAATACCTGGCCAAGCCAAAAATGGCTGATTTTCAGCCAAAATTTTTTTTCCACAAATCAAACAAACACTATACCCCCTCTTTGGGAACTCTTTTGGGATGCTTTCTAACATATTTTTAACCCTCTAGATGTAGAAGTAGGAGAATTAATTGATTTTCCGCAAAACCCGAAAACGTCAAAAAATCTAATACCCGGCAAAACCAAAAATGGGTGATTTTCAGCCAAAATTTTTTTTCCACAAATCAAACATGCACTATACCCCCTCTTTGGGAACGCTTTTGGGATGCTTTACAACATAGTTTTAACCCTCTAGATGTAGAAGTAGGAGAATTAAGTGATTTTTCGCAATACCTGAAAACGTCAAAAGATCTAATACCCGGCCAAGCCAAAAATGGCTGATTTTCAGCCAAATTTTTTTTTCCACAAATCAAACCTGCTCTATAACCCCTCTTTGGGAACTCTTTTGGGATGCTTTCTAACATAGTTTTAACCCTCTAGATGTAGAAGTAGGAGAATTAAGTGATTTTTCGCAAAACCTGAAAACGTCAAAAAATCTAATACCCGGCCAAGCCAAAAATGGCTGATTTTCAGCCAAAATTTTTTTTACCACAAATCAAACATGCACTATACCCCCTCTTTGGGAACTCTTTTGGGATGCTTTACAACATAGTTTTAACCCTGTAGATGTAGAAGTAGGAGAATTAAGTGATTTTTCGCAAAACCTGAAAACATCAAAAAATCTAATACCCGGCCAAGCCAAAAATGGCTGATTTTCAGCCCAAATTTTTTTTCCACAAATCAAACACGCACTATACCCCCTCTTTGGGAACTCTTTTGGGATGCTTTCCAACATAGTTTTAACCCTCTAGATGTAGAAGTAGGAGAATTAAGTGATTTTTCGCAAAACCTGAAAACGTCAAAAAATCTAATACCCGGCCAAGCCAAAAATAGCTGATTTTCAGCCAAAATTTATTTTTCCACAAATCAAACATGCACTATACCCCCTCTTTGGGAAATCTTTTGGGATGCTTTCCAACATAGTTTTAACCCTCTAGATGTATAAGTAGGAGAATTAAGTGATTTTTCGCAAAACCTGAAAACGACAAAAAATCTAATACCCGGCCAAGCCAAAAATAGCTGATTTTCAGCCAAAATTTATTTTTCTACAAATCAAACATGCACTATACCCCCTCTTTGGGAACTCTTTTGGGATGCTTTACAACATAGTTTTAACCCTCTAGATGTAGAAGTAGGAGAATTAAGTGATTTTTCGCAAAACCTGAAAACGTCAAAAAATCTAATACCCGGCCAAGCCAAAAATGTTTGATTTTCAGCCAAAATTTTTTTTCCACAAATCAAACAAACACTATACCCCCTCTTTGGGAACTCTTTTGGGATGCTTTCAAACATAGTTTTAACCCTCTAGATGTAGAAGTAGGAGAATTAAGTGATGTTTCGCAAAACCTGAAAACGTCAAAAAAATCTAATACCCGGCCAAGCCAAAAATGGCTGATTTTCAGCCAAATTTATTTTTCCACAAATCAAACATGCACTATACCCCCTCTTTGGGAACTCTTTTGGGATGCTTTACAACATAGTTTTAACCCTCTAGATGTAGAAGTAGGAGAATTAAGTGATTTTTCGCAAAACCTGAAAATGACAAAAAATCTAATACCCGGCCAAGCCAAAAATGGCTGATTTTCAGCCAAATTTTTTTTCCACAAATCAAACCTGCTCTATAACCCCTCTTTGGGAACTCTTTTGGGATGCTTTCTAACATAGTTTTAACCCTCTAGATGTAGAAGTAGGAGAATTAAGTGATTTTTCGCAAAACCTGAAAACGTCAAAAAATCTAATACCCGGCCAAGCCAAAAATGGCTGATTTTCAGCCAAAATTTTTTTTTCCACAAATCAAACATGCACTATACCCCCTCTTTGGGAACTCTTTTGGGATGCTTTACAACATAGTTTTAACCCTGTAGATGTAGAAGTAGGAGAATTAAGTGATTTTTCGCAAAACCTGAAAACGTCAAAAAATCTAATACCCGGCCAAGCCAAAAATGGCTGATTTTCAGCCCAAAATTTTTTTCCACAAATCAAACACGCACTATACCCCCTCTTTGGGAACTCTTTTGGGATGCTTTCCAACATAGTTTTAACCCTCTAGATGTAGAAGTAGGAGAATTAAGTGATTTTTCGCAAAACCTGAAAACGTCAAAAAATCTAATACCCGGCCAAGCCAAAAATAGCTGATTTTCAGCCAAAATTTATTTTTCCACAAATCAAACATGCACTATACCCCCTCTTTGGGAAATCTTTTGGGATGCTTTCCAACATAGTTTTAACCCTCTAGATGTAGAAGTAGGAGAATTAAGTGATTTTTCGCAAAACCTGAAAACGACAAAAAATCTAATACCCGGCCAAGCCAAAAATGGCTGATTTTCAGCCAAAATTTATTTTTCCACAAATCAAACATGCACTATACCCCCTCTTTGGGAAATCTTTTGGGATGCTTTCCAACATAGTTTTAACCCTCTAGATGTAGAAGTAGGAGAATTAAGTGATTTTTCGCAAAACCTGAAAACGACAAAAAATCTAATACCCGGCCAAGCCAAAAATGGCTGATTTTCAGCCAAAATTTTTTTTTCCACAAATCAAACACGCACTATACCCCCTCTTTGGGAACTCTTTTGGGATGCTTTCCAACATAGTTTTAACCCTCTAGATGTAGAAGTAGGAGAATTAAGTGATTTTTCGCAAATCCTGAAAACGTCAAAAAATCTAATACCCGGCCAAGCCAAAAATGGCTGATTTCAGCCAAAAAATTTTTTTCCACAAATCAAACACGCACTATACCCCCTCTTTGGGAACTCTTTTGGGATGCTTTACAACATAGTTTTAACCCTCTAGATGTTGAAGTAGGAGAATTAAGTGATTTTTCGCAAAACCTGAAAACGTCAAAAAATCTAATACCCGGCCAAGCCAAAAATGGCTGATTTTCAGCCAAAATTTTTTTTTCCACAAATCAAACATGCACTATACCCCCTCTTTGGGAACTCTTTTGGGATGCTTTACAACATAGTTTTAACCCTCTAGATGTAGAAGTAGGAGAATTAAGTGATTTTTCGCAAAACCTGAAAACGTCAAAAAATCTAATACCCGGCCAAGCCAAAAATGTTTGATTTTCAGCCAAAATTTTTTTTTCCACAAATCAAACACGCACTATATCCCCTCTTTGGGAACTCTTTTGGGATGCTTTCAAACATAGTTTTAACCCTCTAGATGTAGAAGTAGGAGAATTAAGTGATTTTTCGCAAAAACCGAAAACGACAAAAAATCTAATACCCGGCCAAGCCAAAAATGGCTGATTTTCAGCCAAATTGTTTTTTCCACAAATCAAACACACACTATACCCCCTCTTTGGGAACTCTTTTGGGATGCTTTCTAATATAGTTTAACCCCTCTAGATGTAGAAGTAGGAGAATTAATTGATTTTTCGCAAAACCTGAAAACGACACAAAATCTAATACCCGGCAAAACCAAAAATGGCTGATTTTCAGCCAAAATTTTTTTTTCCACAAATCAAACACGCACTATACCCCCTCTTTGGGAACGCTTTTGGGATGCTTTACAACATAGTTTTAACCCTCTAGATGTAGATGTAGGAGAATTAAGTGATTTTTCGCAAAACCTGAAAACGACAAAAAATCTAATACCTGGCCAAGCCAAAAATGGCTGATTTTCAGCCAAAATTTTTTTTCCACAAATCAAACATGCACTATACCCCCTCTTTGGGAACGCTTTTGGGATGCTTTCCAACATAGTTTTAACCCTCTAGATGTAGAAGTAGGAGAATTTATTGATTTTCCGCAAAACCTGAAAACGTCAAAAAATCTAATACCCGGCAAAGCCAAAAATGGCTGATTTTCAGCCAAAATTTTTTTTCCACAAATCAAACACGCACTATACCCCCTCTTTGGGAACTCTTTTGGGATGCTTTCCAACATAGTTTTAACCCTCTAGATGTAGAAGTAGGAGAATTAAGTGATGTTTCGCAATACCTGAAAACGTCAAAAGATCTAATACCCGGCCAAGCCAAAAATGGGTGATTTTCAGCCAAAATTTTTTTTCCACAAATCAAACAAGCACTATACCCCCTCTTTGGGAACTCTTTTGGGATGCTTTCCAACATAGTTTTAACCCTCTAGATGTAGAAGTAGGAGAATTAATTGATTTTCCGCAAAACCTGAAAACGTCAAAAAATCTAATACCCGGCAAAGCCAAAAATGGCTGATTTTCAGCCAAAATTTTTTTTCCACAAATCAAACACGCACTATACCCCCTCTTTGGGAACTCTTTTGGGATGCTTTCCAACATAGTTTTAACCCTCTAGATGTAGAAGTAGGAGAATTAAGTGATGTTTCGCAAAACCTGAAAACGTCAAAAAATCTAATACCCGGCCAAGCCAAAAATGGCTGATTTTCAGCCAAAATTTATTTTTCCACAAATCAAACATGCACTATACCCCCTCTTTGGGAACTCTTTTGGGATGCTTTACAACATAGTTTTAACCCTCTAGATGTAGAAGTAGGAGAATTAAGTGATTTTCGCAAAACCTGAAAACGTCAAAAGATCTAATACCAGGCCAAGCCAAAAATGGCTGATTTTCAGCCAAATTTTTTTTTCCACAAATCAAACCTGCTCTATAACCCCTCTTTGGGAACTCTTTTGGGATGCTTTCTAACATAGTTTTAACCCTCTAGATGTAGAAGTAGGATAATTAAGTGATTTTTCGCAAAACCTGAAAACGTCAAAAAATCTAATACCCGGCCAAGCCAAAAATGGCTGATTTTCAGCCAAAATTTTTTTTTCCACAAATCAAACATGCACTATACCCCCTCTTTGGGAACTCTTTTGGGATGCTTTACAACATAGTTTTAACCCTGTAGATGTAGAAGTAGGAGAATTAAGTGATTTTTCGCAAAACCTGAAAACATCAAAAAATCTAATACCCGGCCAAGCCAAAAATGGCTGATTTTCAGCCCAAAATTTTTATCCACAAATCAAACACGCACTATACCCCCTCTTTGGGAACTCTTTTGGGATGCTTTCCAACATAGTTTTAACCCTCTAGATGTAGAAGTAGGAGAATTAAGTGATTTTTCGCAAAACCTGAAAACGTCAAAAAATCTAATACCCGGCCAAGCCAAAAATAGCTGATTTTCAGCCAAAATTTATTTTTCCACAAATCAAACATGCACTATACCCCCTCTTTGGGAAATCTTTTGGGATGCTTTCCAACATAGTTTTAACCCTCTAGATGTAGAAGTAGGAGAATTAAGTGATTTTTCGCAAAACCTGAAAACGACAAAAAATCTAATACCCGGCCAAGCCAAAAATAGCTGATTTTCAGCCAAAATTTATTTTTCTACAAATCAAACATGCACTATACCCCCTCTTTGGGAACTCTTTTGGGATGCTTTACAACATAGTTTTAACCCTCTAGATGTAGAAGTAGGAGAATTAAGTGATTTTTCGCAAAACCTGAAAACGTCAAAAAATCTAATACCCGGCCAAGCCAAAAATGTTTGATTTTCAGCCAAAATTTTTTTTTCCACAAATCAAACACGCACTATACCCCCTCTTTATGAACGCTTTTGGGATGCTTTACAACATAGTTTTAACCCTCTAGATGTAGAAGTAGGAGAATTAAGTGATTTTTCGCAAAACCTGAAAACGACAAAAAATCTAATACCTGGCCAAGCCAAAAATGGCTGATTTTCAGCCAAAATTTTTTTTCCACAAATCAAACAAACACTATACCCCCTCTTTGGGAACTCTTTTGGGATGCTTTCAAACATAGTTTTAACCCTCTAGATGTAGAAGTAGGAGAATTAAGTGATGTTTCGCAAAACCTGAAAACGTCAAAAAAATCTAATACCCGGCCAAGCCAAAAATGGCTGATTTTCAGCCAAATTTATTTTTCCACAAATCAAACATGCACTATACCCCCTCTTTGGGAACTCTTTTGGGATGCTTTACAACATAGTTTTAACCCTCTAGATGTAGAAGTAGGAGAATTAAGTGATTTTTCGCAAAACCTGAAAATGACAAAAAATCTAATACCCGGCCAAGCCAAAAATGGCTGATTTTCAGCCAAATTTTTTTTCCACAAATCAAACATGCACTATACCCCCTCTTTGGGAACTCTTTTGGGATGCTTTACAACATAGTTTTAACCCTGTAGATGTAGAAGTAGGAGAATTAAGTGATTTTTCGCAAAACCTGAAAACGTCAAAAAATCTAATACCCGGCCAAGCCAAAAATGGCTGATTTTCAGCCCAAAATTTTTTTCCACAAATCAAACACGCACTATACCCCCTCTTTGGGAACTCTTTTGGGATGCTTTCCAACATAGTTTTAACCCTCTAGATGTAGAAGTAGGAGAATTAAGTGATTTTTCGCAAAACCTGAAAACGTCAAAAAATCTAATACCCGGCCAAGCCAAAAATAGCTGATTTTCAGCCAAAATTTATTTTTCCACAAATCAAACATGCACTATACCCCCTCTTTGGGAAATCTTTTGGGATGCTTTCCAACATAGTTTTAACCCTCTAGATGTAGAAGTAGGAGAATTAAGTGATTTTTCGCAAAACCTGAAAACGACAAAAAATCTAATACCCGGCCAAGCCAAAAATGGCTGATTTTCAGCCAAAATTTATTTTTCCACAAATCAAACATGCACTATACCCCCTCTTTGGGAAATCTTTTGGGATGCTTTCCAACATAGTTTTAACCCTCTAGATGTAGAAGTAGGAGAATTAAGTGATTTTTCGCAAAACCTGAAAACGACAAAAAATCTAATACCCGGCCAAGCCAAAAATGGCTGATTTTCAGCCAAAATTTTTTTTTCCACAAATCAAACACGCACTATACCCCCTCTTTGGGAACTCTTTTGGGATGCTTTCCAACATAGTTTTAACCCTCTAGATGTAGAAGTAGGAGAATTAAGTGATTTTTCGCAAATCCTGAAAACGTCAAAAAATCTAATACCCGGCCAAGCCAAAAATGGCTGATTTCAGCCAAAAAATTTTTTTCCACAAATCAAACACGCACTATACCCCCTCTTTGGGAACTCTTTTGGGATGCTTTACAACATAGTTTTAACCCTCTAGATGTTGAAGTAGGAGAATTAAGTGATTTTTCGCAAAACCTGAAAACGTCAAAAAATCTAATACCCGGCCAAGCCAAAAATGGCTGATTTTCAGCCAAAATTTTTTTTTCCACAAATCAAACATGCACTATACCCCCTCTTTGGGAACTCTTTTGGGATGCTTTACAACATAGTTTTAACCCTCTAGATGTTGAAGTAGGAGAATTAAGTGATTTTTCGCAAAACCTGAAAACGTCAAAAAATCTAATACCCGGCCAAGCCAAAAATGGCTGATTTTCAGCCCAAAATTTTTTTCCACAAATCAAACACGCACTATACCCCCTCTTTGGGAACTCTTTTGGGATGCTTTCCAACATAGTTTTAACCCTCTAGATGTAGAAGTAGGAGAATTACGTGATTTTTCGCAAAACCTGAAAACGTCAAAAAATCTAATACCCGGCCAAGCCAAAAATAGCTGATTTTCAGCCAAAATTTATTTTTCTACAAATCAAACATGCACTATACCCCCTCTTTGGGAACTCTTTTGGGATGCTTTACAACATAGTTTTAACCCTCTAGATGTAGAAGTAGGAGAATTAAGTGATTTTTCGCAAAACCTGAAAACGTCAAAAAATCTAATACCCGGCCAAGCCAAAAATGTTTGATTTTCAGCCAAAATTTTTTTTTCCACAAATCAAACACGCACTATATCCCCTCTTTGGGAACTCTTTTGGGATGCTTTCAAACATAGTTTTAACCCTCTAGATGTAGAAGTAGGAGAATTAAGTGATTTTTCGCAAAAACCGAAAACGACAAAAAATCTAATACCCGGCCAAGCCAAAAATGGCTGATTTTCAGCCAAATTGTTTTTTCCACAAATCAAACACACACTATACCCCCTCTTTGGGAACTCTTTTGGGATGCTTTCTAATATAGTTTAAACCCTCTAGATGTAGAAGTAGGAGAATTAATTGATTTTTCGCAAAACCTGAAAACGACACAAAATCTAATACCCGGCCAAGCCAAAAATGGGTGATTTTCAGCCAAAATTTTTTTTCCACAAATCAAACAAGCACTATACCCCCTCTTTGGGAACTCTTTTGGGATGCTTTCCAACATAGTTTTAACCCTCTAGATGTAGAAGTAGGAGAATTAATTGATTTTCCGCAAAACCTGAAAACGTCAAAAAATCTAATACCCGGCAAAGCCAAAAATGGCTGATTTTCAGCCAAAATTTTTTTTCCACAAATCAAACACGCACTATACCCCCTCTTTGGGAACTCTTTTGGGATGCTTTCCAACATAGTTTTAACCCTCTAGATGTAGAAGTAGGAGAATTAAGTGATGTTTCGCAAAACCTGAAAACGTCAAAAAATCTAATACCCGGCCAAGCCAAAAATGGCTGATTTTCAGCCAAAATTTATTTTTCCACAAATCAAACATGCACTATACCCCCTCTTTGGGAACTCTTTTGGGATGCTTTACAACATAGTTTTAACCCTCTAGATGTAGAAGTAGGAGAATTAAGTGATTTTCGCAAAACCTGAAAACGTCAAAAGATCTAATACCAGGCCAAGCCAAAAATGGCTGATTTTCAGCCAAATTTTTTTTTCCACAAATCAAACCTGCTCTATAACCCCTCTTTGGGAACTCTTTTGGGATGCTTTCTAACATAGTTTTAACCCTCTAGATGTAGAAGTAGGAGAATTAAGTGATTTTTCGCAAAACCTGAAAACGTCAAAAAATCTAATACCCGGCCAAGCCAAAAATGGCTGATTTTCAGCCAAAATTTTTTTTTCCACAAATCAAACATGCACTATACCCCCTCTTTGGGAACTCTTTTGGGATGCTTTACAACATAGTTTTAACCCTGTAGATGTAGAAGTAGGAGAATTAAGTGATTTTTCGCAAAACCTGAAAACATCAAAAAATCTAATACCCGGCCAAGCCAAAAATGGCTGATTTTCAGCCCAAAATTTTTATCCACAAATCAAACACGCACTATACCCCCTCTTTGGGAACTCTTTTGGGATGCTTTCCAACATAGTTTTAACCCTCTAGATGTAGAAGTAGGAGAATTAAGTGATTTTTCGCAAAACCTGAAAACGTCAAAAAATCTAATACCCGGCCAAGCCAAAAATAGCTGATTTTCAGCCAAAATTTATTTTTCCACAAATCAAACATGCACTATACCCCCTCTTTGGGAAATCTTTTGGGATGCTTTCCAACATAGTTTTAACCCTCTAGATGTAGAAGTAGGAGAATTAAGTGATTTTTCGCAAAACCTGAAAACGACAAAAAATCTAATACCCGGCCAAGCCAAAAATAGCTGATTTTCAGCCAAAATTTATTTTTCTACAAATCAAACATGCACTATACCCCCTCTTTGGGAACTCTTTTGGGATGCTTTACAACATAGTTTTAACCCTCTAGATGTAGAAGTAGGAGAATTAAGTGATTTTTCGCAAAACCTGAAAACGTCAAAAAATCTAATACCCGGCCAAGCCAAAAATGTTTGATTTTCAGCCAAAAATTTTTTTTCCACAAATCAAACATGCACTATACCCCCTCTTTATGAACGCTTTTGGGATGCTTTACAACATAGTTTTAACCCTCTAGATGTAGAAGTAGGAGAATTAAGTGATTTTTCGCAAAACCTGAAAACGACAAAAAATCTAATACCTGGCCAAGCCAAAAATGGCTGATTTTCAGCCAAAATTTTTTTTCCACAAATCAAACAAACAATATACCCCCTCTTTGGGAACTCTTTTGGGATGCTTTCTAACATATTTTTAACCCTCTAGATGTAGAAGTAGGAGAATTAATTGATTTTCCGCAAAACCCGAAAACGTCAAAAAATCTAATACCCGGCAAAACCAAAAATGGCTGATTTTCAGCCAAAATTTTTTTTCCACAAATCAAACATGCACTATACCCCCTCTTTGGGAACGCTTTTGGGATGCTTTACAACATAGTTTTAACCCTCTAGATGTAGAAGTAGGAGAATTAAGTGATTTTTCGCAATACCTGAAAACGTCAAAAGATCTAATACCCGGCCAAGCCAAAAATGGGTGATTTTCAGCCAAAATTTTTTTTCCACAAATCAAACAAGCACTATACCCCCTCTTTGGGAACTCTTTTGGGATGCTTTCCAACATAGTTTTAACCCTCTAGATGTAGAAGTAGGAGAATTAATTGATTTTCCGCAAAACCTGAAAACGTCAAAAAATCTAATACCCGGCAAAGCCAAAAATGGCTTATTTTCAGCCAAAATTTTTTTTCCACAAATCAAACACGCACTATACCCCCTCTTTGGGAACTCTTTTGGGATGCTTTCCAACATAGTTTTAACCCTCTAGATGTAGAAGTAGGAGAATTAAGTGATGTTTCGCAAAACCTGAAAACGTCAAAAAATCTAATACCCGGCCAAGCCAAAAATGGCTGATTTTCAGCCAAAATTTATTTTTCCACAAATCAAACATGCACTATACCCCCTCTTTGGGAACTCTTTTGGGATGCTTTACAACATAGTTTTAACCCTCTAGATGTAGAAGTAGGAGAATTAAGTGATTTTCGCAAAACCTGAAAACGTCAAAAGATCTAATACCCGGCCAAGCCAAAAATGGCTGATTTTCAGCCAAATTTTTTTTTCCACAAATCAAACCTGCTCTATAACCCCTCTTTGGGAACTCTTTTGGGATGCTTTCTAACATAGTTTTAACCCTCTAGATGTAGAAGTAGGAGAATTAAGTGATTTTTCGCAAAACCTGAAAACGTCAAAAAATCTAATACCCGGCCAAGCCAAAAATGGCTGATTTTCAGCCAAAATTTTTTTTTCCACAAATCAAACATGCACTATACCCCCTCTTTGGGAACTCTTTTGGGATGCTTTACAACATAGTTTTAACCATGTAGATGTAGAAGTAGGAGAATTAAGTGATTTTTCGCAAAACCTGAAAACATCAAAAAATCTAATACCCGGCCAAGCCAAAAATGGCTGATTTTCAGCCCAAAATTTTTTTCCACAAATCAAACACGCACTATACCCCCTCTTTGGGAACTCTTTTGGGATGCTTTCCAACATAGTTTTAACCCTCTAGATGTAGAAGTAGGAGAATTAAGTGATTTTTCGCAAAACCTGAAAACGTCAAAAAATCTTACCCGGCCAAGCCAAAAATAGCTGATTTTCAGCCAAAATTTATTTTTCCACAAATCAAACATGCACTATACCCCCTCTTTGGGAAATCTTTTGGGATGCTTTCCAACATAGTTTTAACCCTCTAGATGTAGAAGTAGGAGAATTAAGTGATTTTTCGCAAAACCTGAAAACGACAAAAAATCTAATACCCGGCCAAGCCAAAAATAGCTGATTTTCAGCCAAAATTTATTTTTCTACAAATCAAACATGCACTATACCCCCTCTTTGGGAACTCTTTTGGGATGCTTTACAACATAGTTTTAACCCTCTAGATGTAGAAGTAGGAGAATTAAGTGATTTTTCGCAAAACCTGAAAACGACAAAAAAATCTAATACCTGGCCAAGCCAAAAATGGCTGATTTTCAGCCAAAATTTTTTTTCCACAAATCAAACAAACACTATACCCCCTCTTTGGGAACTCTTTTGGGATGCTTTCTAACATATTTTTAACCCTCTAGATGTAGAAGTAGGAGAATTAATTGATTTTCCGCAAAACCCGAAAACGTCAAAAAATCTAATACCCGGCAAAACCAAAAATGGGTGATTTTCAGCCAAAATTTTTTTTCCACAAATCAAACATGCACTATACCCCCTCTTTGGGAACGCTTTTGGGATGCTTTACAACATAGTTTTAACCCTCTAGATGTAGAAGTAGGAGAATTAAGTGATTTTTCGCAATACCTGAAAACGTCAAAAGATCTAATACCCGGCCAAGCCAAAAATGGCTGATTTTCAGCCAAATTTTTTTTTCCACAAATCAAACCTGCTCTATAACCCCTCTTTGGGAACTCTTTTGGGATGCTTTCTAACATAGTTTTAACCCTCTAGATGTAGAAGTAGGAGAATTAAGTGATTTTTCGCAAAACCTGAAAACGTCAAAAAATCTAATACCCGGCCAAGCCAAAAATGGCTGATTTTCAGCCAAAAATTTTTTTTCCACAAATCAAACATGCACTATACCCCCTCTTTGGGAACTCTTTTGGGATGCTTTACAACATAGTTTTAACCCTGTAGATGTAGAAGTAGGAGAATTAAGTGATTTTTCGCAAAACCTGAAAACATCAAAAAATCTAATACCCGGCCAAGCCAAAAATGGCTGATTTTCAGCCCAAATTTTTTTTCCACAAATCAAACACGCACTATACCCCCTCTTTGGGAACTCTTTTGGGATGCTTTCCAACATAGTTTTAACCCTCTAGATGTAGAAGTAGGAGAATTAAGTGATTTTTCGCAAAACCTGAAAACGTCAAAAAATCTAATACCCGGCCAAGCCAAAAATAGCTGATTTTCAGCCAAAATTTATTTTTCCACAAATCAAACATGCACTATACCCCCTCTTTGGGAAATCTTTTGGGATGCTTTCCAACATAGTTTTAACCCTCTAGATGTAGAAGTAGGAGAATTAAGTGATTTTTCGCAAAACCTGAAAACGACAAAAAATCTAATACCCGGCCAAGCCAAAAATAGCTGATTTTCAGCCAAAATTTATTTTTCTACAAATCAAACATGCACTATACCCCCTCTTTGGGAACTCTTTTGGGATGCTTTACAACATAGTTTTAACCCTCTAGATGTAGAAGTAGGAGAATTAAGTGATTTTTCGCAAAACCTGAAAACGTCAAAAAATCTAATACCCGGCCAAGCCAAAAATGTTTGATTTTCAGCCAAAATTTTTTTTTCCACAAATCAAACACGCACTATACCCCCTCTTTATGAACGCTTTTGGGATGCTTTACAACATAGTTTTAACCCTCTAGATGTAGAAGTAGGAGAATTAAGTGATTTTTCGCAAAACCTGAAAACGACAAAAAATCTAATACCTGGCCAAGCCAAAAATGGCTGATTTTCAGCCAAAATTTTTTTTCCACAAATCAAACAAACACTATACCCCCTCTTTGGGAACTCTTTTGGGATGCTTTCAAACATAGTTTTAACCCTCTAGATGTAGAAGTAGGAGAATTAAGTGATTTTTCGCAAAAACCGAAAACGACAAAAAATCTAATACCCGGCCAAGCCAAAAATGGCTGATTTTCAGCCAAATTGTTTTTTCCACAAATCAAACACACACTATACCCCCTCTTTGGGAACTCTTTTGGGATGCTTTCTAATATAGTTTAAACCCTCTAGATGTAGAAGTAGGAGAATTAATTGATTTTTCGCAAAACCTGAAAACGACACAAAATCTAATACCCGGCAAAACCAAAAATGGCTGATTTTCAGCCAAAATTTTTTTTTCCACAAATCAAACACGCACTATACCCCCTCTTTGGGAACGCTTTTGGGATGCTTTACAACATAGTTTTAACCCTCTAGATGTAGAAGTAGGAGAATTAAGTGATTTTTCGCAAAACCTGAAAACGACAAAAAATCTAATACCTGGCCAAGCCAAAAATGGCTGATTTTCAGCCAAAAATTTTTTTCCACAAATCAAACAAACACTATACCCCCTCTTTGGGAACTCTTTTGGGATGCTTTCAAACATATTTTTAACCCTCTAGATGTAGAAGTAGGAGAATTAATTGATTTTCCGCAAAACCCGAAAACGTCAAAAAATCTAATACCCGGCCAAGCCAAAAATGGCTGATTTTCAGCCAAAATTTTTTTTCCACAAATCAAACATGCACTATACCCCCTCTTTGGGAACGCTTTTGGGATGCTTTACAACATAGTTTTAACCCTCTAGGTGTAGAAGTAGGAGAATTAAGTGATTTTTCGCAAAACCTGAAAACGACAAAAAATCTAATACCTGGCCAAGCCAAAAATGGCTGATTTTCAGCCAAAATTTTTTTTCCACAAATCAAACAAACAATATACCCCCTCTTTGGGAACTCTTTTGGGATGCTTTCTAACATATTTTTAACCCTCTAGATGTAGAAGTAGGAGAATTAATTGATTTTCCGCAAAACCCGAAAACGTCAAAAAATCTAATACCCGGCAAAACCAAAAATGGCTGATTTTCAGCCAAAATTTTTTTTCCACAAATCAAACATGCACTATACCCCCTCTTTGGGAACGCTTTTGGGATGCTTTACAACATAGTTTTAACCCTCTAGATGTAGAAGTAGGAGAATTAAGTGATTTTTCGCAATACCTGAAAACGTCAAAAGATCTAATACCCGGCCAAGCCAAAAATGGGTGATTTTCAGCCAAAATTTTTTTTCCACAAATCAAACAAGCACTATACCCCCTCTTTGGGAACTCTTTTGGGATGCTTTCCAACATAGTTTTAACCCTCTAGATGTAGAAGTAGGAGAATTAATTGATTTTCCGCAAAACCTGAAAACGTCAAAAAATCTAATACCCGGCAAAGCCAAAAATGGCTTATTTTCAGCCAAAAATTTTTTTCCACAAATCAAACACGCACTATACCCCCTCTTTGGGAACTCTTTTGGGATGCTTTCCAACATAGTTTTAACCCTCTAGATGTAGAAGTAGGAGAATTAAGTGATGTTTCGCAAAACCTGAAAACGTCAAAAAATCTAATACCCGGCCAAGCCAAAAATGGCTGATTTTCAGCCAAAATTTATTTTTCCACAAATCAAACATGCACTATACCCCCTCTTTGGGAACTCTTTTGGGATGCTTTACAACATAGTTTTAACCCTCTAGATGTAGAAGTAGGAGAATTAAGTGATTTTCGCAAAACCTGAAAACGTCAAAAGATCTAATACCCGGCCAAGCCAAAAATGGCTGATTTTCAGCCAAATTTTTTTTTCCACAAATCAAACCTGCTCTATAACCCCTCTTTGGGAACTCTTTTGGGATGCTTTCTAACATAGTTTTAACCCTCTAGATGTAGAAGTAGGAGAATTAAGTGATTTTTCGCAAAACCTGAAAACGTCAAAAAATCTAATACCCGGCCAAGCCAAAAATGGCTGATTTTCAGCCAAAATTTTTTTTTCCACAAATCAAACATGCACTATACCCCCTCTTTGGGAACTCTTTTGGGATGCTTTACAACATAGTTTTAACCATGTAGATGTAGAAGTAGGAGAATTAAGTGATTTTTCGCAAAACCTGAAAACATCAAAAAATCTAATACCCGGCCAAGCCAAAAATGGCTGATTTTCAGCCCAAAATTTTTTTCCACAAATCAAACACGCACTATACCCCCTCTTTGGGAACTCTTTTGGGATGCTTTCCAACATAGTTTTAACCCTCTAGATGTAGAAGTAGGAGAATTAAGTGATTTTTCGCAAAACCTGAAAACGTCAAAAAATCTTACCCGGCCAAGCCAAAAATAGCTGATTTTCAGCCAAAATTTATTTTTCCACAAATCAAACATGCACTATACCCCCTCTTTGGGAAATCTTTTGGGATGCTTTCCAACATAGTTTTAACCCTCTAGATGTAGAAGTAGGAGAATTAAGTGATTTTTCGCAAAACCTGAAAACGACAAAAAATCTAATACCCGGCCAAGCCAAAAATAGCTGATTTTCAGCCAAAATTTATTTTTCTACAAATCAAACATGCACTATACCCCCTCTTTGGGAACTCTTTTGGGATGCTTTACAACATAGTTTTAACCCTCTAGATGTAGAAGTAGGAGAATTAAGTGATTTTTCGCAAAACCTGAAAACGACAAAAAAATCTAATACCTGGCCAAGCCAAAAATGGCTGATTTTCAGCCAAAATTTTTTTTCCACAAATCAAACAAACACTATACCCCCTCTTTGGGAACTCTTTTGGGATGCTTTCTAACATATTTTTAACCCTCTAGATGTAGAAGTAGGAGAATTAATTGATTTTCCGCAAAACCCGAAAACGTCAAAAAATCTAATACCCGGCAAAACCAAAAATGGGTGATTTTCAGCCAAAATTTTTTTTCCACAAATCAAACATGCACTATACCCCCTCTTTGGGAACGCTTTTGGGATGCTTTACAACATAGTTTTAACCCTCTAGATGTAGAAGTAGGAGAATTAAGTGATTTTTCGCAATACCTGAAAACGTCAAAAGATCTAATACCCGGCCAAGCCAAAAATGGCTGATTTTCAGCCAAATTTTTTTTTCCACAAATCAAACCTGCTCTATAACCCCTCTTTGGGAACTCTTTTGGGATGCTTTCTAACATAGTTTTAACCCTCTAGATGTAGAAGTAGGAGAATTAAGTGATTTTTCGCAAAACCTGAAAACGTCAAAAAATCTAATACCCGGCCAAGCCAAAAATGGCTGATTTTCAGCCAAAAATTTTTTTTCCACAAATCAAACATGCACTATACCCCCTCTTTGGGAACTCTTTTGGGATGCTTTACAACATAGTTTTAACCCTGTAGATGTAGAAGTAGGAGAATTAAGTGATTTTTCGCAAAACCTGAAAACATCAAAAAATCTAATACCCGGCCAAGCCAAAAATGGCTGATTTTCAGCCCAAATTTTTTTTCCACAAATCAAACACGCACTATACCCCCTCTTTGGGAACTCTTTTGGGATGCTTTCCAACATAGTTTTAACCCTCTAGATGTAGAAGTAGGAGAATTAAGTGATTTTTCGCAAAACCTGAAAACGTCAAAAAATCTAATACCCGGCCAAGCCAAAAATAGCTGATTTTCAGCCAAAATTTATTTTTCCACAAATCAAACATGCACTATACCCCCTCTTTGGGAAATCTTTTGGGATGCTTTCCAACATAGTTTTAACCCTCTAGATGTAGAAGTAGGAGAATTAAGTGATTTTTCGCAAAACCTGAAAACGACAAAAAATCTAATACCCGGCCAAGCCAAAAATAGCTGATTTTCAGCCAAAATTTATTTTTCTACAAATCAAACATGCACTATACCCCCTCTTTGGGAACTCTTTTGGGATGCTTTACAACATAGTTTTAACCCTCTAGATGTAGAAGTAGGAGAATTAAGTGATTTTTCGCAAAACCTGAAAACGTCAAAAAATCTAATACCCGGCCAAGCCAAAAATGTTTGATTTTCAGCCAAAATTTTTTTTTCCACAAATCAAACACGCACTATACCCCCTCTTTATGAACGCTTTTGGGATGCTTTACAACATAGTTTTAACCCTCTAGATGTAGAAGTAGGAGAATTAAGTGATTTTTCGCAAAACCTGAAAACGACAAAAAATCTAATACCTGGCCAAGCCAAAAATGGCTGATTTTCAGCCAAAATTTTTTTTCCACAAATCAAACAAACACTATACCCCCTCTTTGGGAACTCTTTTGGGATGCTTTCAAACATAGTTTTAACCCTCTAGATGTAGAAGTAGGAGAATTAAGTGATTTTTCGCAAAAACCGAAAACGACAAAAAATCTAATACCCGGCCAAGCCAAAAATGGCTGATTTTCAGCCAAATTGTTTTTTCCACAAATCAAACACACACTATACCCCCTCTTTGGGAACTCTTTTGGGATGCTTTCTAATATAGTTTAAACCCTCTAGATGTAGAAGTAGGAGAATTAATTGATTTTTCGCAAAACCTGAAAACGACACAAAATCTAATACCCGGCAAAACCAAAAATGGCTGATTTTCAGCCAAAATTTTTTTTTCCACAAATCAAACACGCACTATACCCCCTCTTTGGGAACGCTTTTGGGATGCTTTACAACATAGTTTTAACCCTCTAGATGTAGAAGTAGGAGAATTAAGTGATTTTTCGCAAAACCTGAAAACGACAAAAAATCTAATACCTGGCCAAGCCAAAAATGGCTGATTTTCAGCCAAAATTTTTTTTCCACAAATCAAACAAACACTATACCCCCTCTTTGGGAACTCTTTTGGGATGCTTTCAAACATATTTTTAACCCTCTAGATGTAGAAGTAGGAGAATTAATTGATTTTCCGCAAAACCCGAAAACGTCAAAAAATCTAATACCCGGCCAAGCCAAAAATGGCTGATTTTCAGCCAAAATTTTTTTTCCACAAATCAAACATGCACTATACCCCCTCTTTGGGAACGCTTTTGGGATGCTTTACAACATAGTTTTAACCCTCTAGATGTAGAAGTAGGAGAATTAAGTGATTTTTCGCAATACCTGAAAACGTCAAAAGATCTAATACCCGGCCAAGCCAAAAATGGGTGATTTTCAGCCAAAATTTTTTTTCCACAAATCAAACAAGCACTATACCCCCTCTTTGGGAACTCTTTTGGGATGCTTTCCAACATAGTTTTAACCCTCTAGATGTAGAAGTAGGAGAATTAATTGATTTTCTGCAAAACCTGAAAACTTCAAAAAATCTAATACCCGGCAAAGCCAAAAATGGCTGATTTTCAGCCAAAATTTTTTTTCCACAAATCAAACACGCACTATACCCCCTCTTTGGGAACTCTTTTGGGATGCTTTCCAACATAGTTTTAACCCTCTAGATGTAGAAGTAGGAGAATTAAGTGATGTTTCGCAAAACCTGAAAACGTCAAAAAATCTAATACCCGGCCAAGCCAAAAATGGCTGATTTTCAGCCAAAATTTATTTTTCCACAAATCAAACATGCACTATACCCCCTCTTTGGGAACTCTTTTGGGATGCTTTACAACATAGTTTTAACCCTCTAGATGTAGAAGTAGGAGAATTAAGTGATTTTCGCAAAACCTGAAAACGTCAAAAGATCTAATACCCGGCCAAGCCAAAAATGGCTGATTTTCAGCCAAATTTTTTTTTCCACAAATCAAACCTGCTCTATAACCCCTCTTTGGGAACTCTTTTGGGATGCTTTCTAACATAGTTTTAACCCTCTAGATGTAGAAGTAGGAGAATTAAGTGATTTTTCGCAAAACCTGAAAACATCAAAAAATCTAATACCCGGCCAAGCCAAAAATGGCTGATTTTCAGCCCAAATTTTTTTTCCACAAATCAAACACGCACTATACCCCCTCTTTGGGAACTCTTTTGGGATGCTTTCCAACATAGTTTTAACCCTCTAGATGTAGAAGTAGGAGAATTAAGTGATTTTTCGCAAAACCTGAAAACGTCAAAAAATCTAATACCCGGCCAAGCCAAAAATAGCTGATTTTCAGCCAAAATTTATTTTTCCACAAATCAAACATGCACTATACCCCCTCTTTGGGAAATCTTTTGGGATGCTTTCCAACATAGTTTTAACCCTCTAGATGTAGAAGTAGGAGAATTAAGTGATTTTTCGCAAAACCTGAAAACATCAAAAAATCTAATACCCGGCCAAGCCAAAAATGGCTGATTTTCAGCCCAAATTTTTTTTCCACAAATCAAACACGCACTATACCCCCTCTTTGGGAACTCTTTTGGGATGCTTTCCAACATAGTTTTAACCCTCTAGATGTAGAAGTAGGAGAATTAAGTGATTTTTCGCAAAACCTGAAAACGTCAAAAAATCTAATACCCGGCCAAGCCAAAAATAGCTGATTTTCAGCCAAAATTTATTTTTCCACAAATCAAACATGCACTATACCCCCTCTTTGGGAAATCTTTTGGGATGCTTTCCAACATAGTTTTAACCCTCTAGATGTAGAAGTAGGAGAATTAAGTGATTTTTCGCAAAACCTGAAAACGACAAAAAATCTAATACCCGGCCAAGCCAAAAATAGCTGATTTTCAGCCAAAATTTATTTTTCTACAAATCAAACATGCACTATACCCCCTCTTTGGGAACTCTTTTGGGATGCTTTACAACATAGTTTTAACCCTCTAGATGTAGAAGTAGGATAATTAAGTGATTTTTCGCAAAACCTGAAAACGTCAAAAAATCTAATACCCGGCCAAGCCAAAAATGTTTGATTTTCAGCCAAAATTTTTTTTTCCACAAATCAAACACGCACTATACCCCCTCTTTATGAACGCTTTTGGGATGCTTTACAACATAGTTTTAACCCTCTAGATGTAGAAGTAGGAGAATTAAGTGATTTTTCGCAAAACCTGAAAACGACAAAAAATCTAATACCTGGCCAAGCCAAAAATGGCTGATTTTCAGCCAAAATTTTTTTTCCACAAATCAAACAAACACTATACCCCCTCTTTGGGAACTCTTTTGGGATGCTTTCTAACATATTTTTAACCCTCTAGATGTAGAAGTAGGAGAATTAATTGATTTTCCGCAAAACCCGAAAACGTCAAAAAATCTAATACCCGGCAAAACCAAAAATGGCTGATTTTCAGCCAAAATTTTTTTTCCACAAATCAAACATGCACTATACCCCCTCTTTGGGAACGCTTTTGGGATGCTTTACAACATAGTTTTAACCCTCTAGATGTAGAAGTAGGAGAATTAAGTGATTTTTCGCAATACCTGAAAACGTCAAAAGATCTAATACCCGGTCAAGCCAAAAATGGGTGATTTTCAGCCAAAATTTTTTTTCCACAAATCAAACAAGCACTATACCCCCTCTTTGGGAACTCTTTTGGGATGCTTTCCAACATAGTTTTAACCCTCTAGATGTAGAAGTAGGAGAATTAATTGATTTTCCGCAAAACCTGAAAACGTCAAAAAATCTAATACCCGGCAAAGCCAAAAATGGCTGATTTTCAGCCAAAATTTTTTTTCCACAAATCAAACACGCACTATACCCCCTCTTTGGGAACTCTTTTGGGATGCTTTCCAACATAGTTTTAACCCTCTAGATGTAGAAGTAGGAGAATTAAGTGATGTTTCCCAAAACCTGAAAACGTCAAAAAATCTAATACCCGGCCAAGCCAAAAATGGCTGATTTTCAGCCAAAATTTATTTTTCCACAAATCAAACATGCACTATACCCCCTCTTTGGGAACTCTTTTGGGATGCTTTACAACATAGTTTTAACCCTCTAGATGTAGAAGTAGGAGAATTAAGTGATTTTCGCAAAACCTGAAAACGTCAAAAGATCTAAAACCCGGCCAAGCCAAAAATGGCTGATTTTCAGCCAAATTTTTTTTTCCACAAATCAAACCTGCTCTATAACCCCTCTTTGGGAACTCTTTTGGGATGCTTTCTAACATAGTTTTAACCCTCTAGATGTAGAAGTAGGAGAATTAAGTGATTTTTCGCAAAACCTGAAAAAGTCAAAAAATCTAATACCCGGCCAAGCCAAAAATGGCTGATTTTCAGCCAAAATTTTTTTTTCCACAAATCAAACATGCACTATACCCCCTCTTTGGGAACTCTTTTGGGATGCTTTACAACATAGTTTTAACCCTGTAGATGTAGAAGTAGGAGAATTAAGTGATTTTTCGCAAAACCTGAAAACATCAAAAAATCTAATACCCGGCCAAGCCAAAAATGGCTGATTTTCAGCCCAAAATTTTTTTCCACAAATCAAACACGCACTATACCCCCTCTTTGGGAACTCTTTTGGGATGCTTTCCAACATAGTTTTAACCCTCTAGATGTAGAAGTAGGAGAATTAAGTGATTTTTCGCAAAACCTGAAAACGTCAAAACATCTAATACCCGGCCAAGCCAAAAATAGCTGATTTTCAGCCAAAATTTATTTTTCCACAAATCAAACATGCACTATACCCCCTCTTTGGGAAATCTTTTGGGATGCTTTCCAACATAGTTTTAACCCTCTAGATGTAGAAGTAGGAGAATTAAGTGATTTTTCGCAAAACCTGAAAACAACAAAAAATCTAATACCCGGCCAAGCCAAAAATGGCTGATTTTCAGCCAAAGTTTTTTTTTCCACAAATCAAACACGCACTATACCCCCTCTTTGGGAACTCTTTTGGGATGCTTTCCAACATAGTTTTAACCCTCTAGATGTAGAAGTAGGAGAATTAAGTGATTTTTCGCAAATCCTGAAAACGTCAAAAAATCTAATACCCGGCCAAGCCAAAAATGGCTGATTTCAGCTAAAAAAATTTTTTCCACAAATCAAACACGCACTATACCCCCTCTTTGGGAACTCTTTTGGGATGCTTTACAACATAGTTTTAACCCTCTAGATGTTGAAGTAGGAGAATTAAGTGATTTTTCGCAAAACCTGAAAACGTCAAAAAATCTAATACCCGGCCAAGCCAAAAATGGCTGATTTTCAGCCAAAATTTTTTTTTCCACAAATCAAACATGCACTATACCCCCTCTTTGGGAACTCTTTTGGGATGCTTTACAACATAGTTTTAACCCTGTAGATGTAGAAGTAGGAGAATTAAGTGATTTTTCGCAAAACCTGAAAACGTCAAAAAATCTAATACCCGGCCAAGCCAAAAATGGCTGATTTTCAGCCCAAAATTTTTTTCCACAAATCAAACACGCACTACACCCCCTCTTTGGGAACTCTTTTGGGATGCTTTCCAACATAGTTTTAACCCTCTAGATGTAGAAGTAGGAGAATTACGTGATTTTTCGCAAAACCTGAAAACGTCAAAAAATCTAATACCCGGCCAAGCCAAAAATAGCTGATTTTCAGCCAAAATTTATTTTTCTACAAATCAAACATGCACTATACCCCCTCTTTGGGAACTCTTTTGGGATGCTTTACAACATAGTTTTAACCCTCTAGATGTAGAAGTAGGAGAATTAAGTGATTTTTCGCAAAAACCGAAAACGACAAAAAATCTAATACCCGGCCAAGCCAAAAATGGCTGATTTTCAGCCAAATTTTTTTTTCCACAAATCAAACACACACTATACCCCCTCTTTGGGAACTCTTTTGGGATGCTTTCTAATATAGTTTTAACCCTCTAGATGTAGAAGTAGGAGAATTAATTGATTTTTCGCAAAACCTGAAAACGACAAAAAATCTAATACCCGGCCAAGCCAAAAATGGCTGATTTTCAGCCAAATTTTTTTTCCACAAATCAAACATGCACTATACCCCCTCTTTGGGAACACTTTTGGGATGCTTTACAACATAGTTTTAACCCTCTAGATGTAGAAATAGGAGAATTAAGTGATTTTTCGCAAAACCTGAAAACGTCAAAAAATCTAATACCCGGCCAAGCCAAAAATGGCTGATTTTCAGCCAAAATTTTTTTTTCCACAAATCAAACACGCACTATACCCCCTCTTTGGGAACTCTTTTGGGATGCTTTCCAACATAGTTTTAACCCTCTAGATGTAGAAGTAGGAGAATTAAGTGATTTTTCGCAAAACCTGAAAACGACAAAAAATCTAATACCCGGCCAAGCCAAAAATGGCTGATTTTCAGCCAAAATTTTTTTTTCCACAAATCAAACACGCACTATACCCCCTCTTTGGGAACTCTTTTGGGATGCTTTCCAACATAGTTTTAACCCTCTAGATGTAGAAGTAGGAGAATTAAGTGATTTTTCGCAAAACCTGAAAACGACAAAAAATCTAATACCCGGCCAAGCCAAAAATGGCTGATTTTCAGCTAAAATTTTTTTTCCACAAATCAAACACGCACTATACCCCCTTTTTTGGGAACTCTTTTGGGATGCTTTCTAACATAGTTTTAACCCTCTAGATGTAGAAGTAGGAGAATTAATTGATTTTCCGCAAAACCTGAAATTGTCAAAAAATCTAATACCCGGCCAAGCCAAAAATGGCTGATTTTCAGCCAAAATTTTTTTTTCTACAAATCAAACATGCACTATACCCCCTCTTTGGGAACTCTTTTGGGATGCTTTACAACATAGATTTAACCCTGTAGATGTAGAAGTAGGAGAATTAAGTGATTGTTCGCAAAACCCGAAAACATCAAAAAATCTAATACCCGGCCAAGCCAAAAATGGCTGATTTTCAGCCAAAATTTTTTTTTCCCCAAATCAAACACGCACTATACCCCCTCTTTGGGAACTCTTTTGGGATGCTTTCTAACATAGACCCTCTAGATGTAGAAGTAGGAGAATTAATTGATTTTTCGCAAAACCTGAAAACGTCAAAAAATCTAATACCCGGCCAAGCCAAAAATGGCTGATTTTCAGCCAAAAATTTTTTTTCCACAAATCAAACACGCACTATACCCCCTCTTTAGGAACTCTTTTGGGATGCTGATTTTTCGCAAAGCCTGAAAACGTCAAAAAATCTAATACCCGGCCAAGCCAAAAATGGCTGATTTTCAGCCAAAATTTTTTTTTCTACAAATCAAACATGCACTATACCCCCTCTTTGGGAACTCTTTTGGGATGCTTTCCAACATAGTTTTAACTCTCTAGATGTAGAAGTAGGAGAATTAAGTGATTTTTCGCAAAACCTGAAAACGACAAAAAATCTAATGCCCGGCCAAGCCAAAAATGGCTGATTTTCAGCCAAAATTTTTTTTCCACAAATCAAACACGCACTATACCCTCTTTTTTGGGAACTCTTTTGGGATGCTTTCTAACATAGTTTTAACCCTCTAGATGTAGAAGTAGTAGAATTAATTGATTTTCCGCAAAACCTGAAAACGTCAAAAAATCTAATACCCGGCAAAGCCAAAAATGGCTGATTTTCAGCCAAAATTTTTTTTTCCACAAATCAAACATGCACTATACCCCCTCTTTGGGAACTCTTTTGGGATGCTTTCCCACATAGTTTTAACCCTCTAGATGTAGAAGTAGGAGAATTAAGTGATTTTTCGCAAAACCTGAAAACGTCAAAAAATCTAATACCCGGCCAAGCCAAAAATGTCTGATTTTCAGCCAAAATTTTTTTCCACAAATAAAACACGCACTATATCCCCTCTTTGGGAACTCTTTTGGGATGCTTTCCAACATAGTTTTAACCCTCTAGATGTAGAAGTAGGAGAATTAAGTGATTTTTCGCAAAACCCGAAAACGACAAAAAATCTAATACCCGGCCATGCCAAAAATGGCTGATTTTCAGCCAAATTTTTTTTTTCCACAAATCAAACACACACTATACCCCCTCTTTGGGAACTCTTTTGGGATGCTTTCTAAAATAGTTTTAACCCTCTAGATGTAGAAGTAGGAGAATTAATTGATTTTTCGCAAAACCTGAAAACGACAAAAAATCTAATACCCGGCCAAGCCAAAAATGGCTGATTTTCAGCCAAAATTTTTTTTTCCACAAATCAAACACGCACTATACCCCCTCTTTGGGAACTCTTTTGGGATGCTTTCCAACATAGTTTTAACCCTCTAGATGTAGAAGTAGGAGAATTAAGTGATTTTTCGCAAAACCTGAAAACGACAAAAAATCTAATACCCGGCCAAGCCAAAAATGGCTGATTTTCAGCCAAAATTTTTTTTCCACAAATCAAACACGCACTATACCCCCTTTTTTGGGAACTCTTTTGGGATGCTTTCTAACATAGTTTTAACCCTCTAGATGTAGAAGTAGGAGAATTAATTGATTTTCCGCAAAACCTGAAAATGTCAAAAAATCTAATACCCGGCAAAGCCAAAAATGGTTGATTTTCAGCCAAAATTTTTTTTTCCACAAATCAAACATGCACTATACCCCCTCTTTGGGAACGCTTTTGGGATGCTTTACAACATAGTTTTAACCCTGTAGATGTAGAAGTAGGAGAATTAAGTGATTTTTCACAAAACCTGAAAACGTCAAAAAATCTAATACCCGGCCAAGCCAAAAATGGCTGATTTTCAGCCAAATTTTTTTTCCCACAAATCAAACCTGCTCTATAACCCCTCTTTGGGAACTCTTTTGGGATGCTTTCTAACACAGTTTTAACACTCTAGATGTAGAAGTAGGAGAATTAATTGATTTTTCGCAAAACCTGAAAATGTCAAAAAATCTAACACCCGGCCAAGCCAAAAATGGCTGATTTTCAGCCAAAAATTATTTTTCCACAAATCAAACACGCACTATACCCCCTCTTTGGGAACTCTTTTGGGATGCTTTCCAACATAGTTTTAACCCTCTAGATGTAGAAGTAGGAGAATTAAGTGATTTTTCGCAAAACCTGAAAACGTCAAAAGATCTAATACCCGGCCAAGCCAAAAATGGCTGATTTTCAGCCAAAATCTTTTTTCCACAAATCAAACATGCACTATACCCCCTCTTTGGGAACTCTTTTGGGATGCTTTACAACATAGTTTTAACCCTCTAGATGTAGAAGTAGGAGAATTAATTGATTTTTCGCAAAACCTGAAAACGTCAAAAAATCTAATACCCGGCCAAGCCAAAAATGGCTGATTTTCAGCCAAAAATTATTTTTCCACAAATCAAACACGCACTATACCCCCTCTTTGGGAACTCTTTTGGGATGCTTTCCAACATAGTTTTAACCCTCTAGATGTAGAAGTAGGAGAATTAAGTGATTTTTCGCAAAACCCGAAAACGACAAAAAATCTAATACCCGGCCAAGCCAAAAATGGCTGATTTTCAGCCAAATTTCTTTTTTCCACAAATCAAACACACACTATACCCCCTCTTTGGGAACTCTTTTGGGATGATTTCTAACATAGTTTTAACCCTCTAGATGTAGAAGTAGGAGAATTAAGTGATTTTTCGCAAAACCCGAAAACGACAAAAATTCTAATACCCGGCCAAGCCAAAAATGGCTGATTTTCAGCCAAATTTTTTTTTTCCACAAATCAAACACACATTATACCCCCTCTTTGGGAACTCTTTTGGGATGATTTCTAACTTAGTTTTAACCCTCTAGATGTAGAAGTAGGAGAATTAAGTGATTTTTCGCAAAACCTGAAAATGACAAAAAAAATCTAATACCCGGCCAAGCCAAAAATGGCTGATTTTCAGCCAAAAAATTTTTTTCCACAAATCAAACACGCACTATACCCCCTCTTTGGGAACTCTTTTGGGATACTTTACAACATAGTTTTAACCCTCTAGATGTAGAAGTAGGAGAATTAAGTGATTTTTCGCAAAACCTGAAAACGTCAAAAGATCTAATACCCGGCCAAGCCAAAAATGGCTGATTTTCAGCCAAAATCTTTTTTCCACAAATCAAACATGCACTATGCCCCCTCTTTGGGAACTCTTTTGGGATGCTTTACAACATAGTTTTAACCCTCTAGATGTAGAAGTAGGAGAATTAATTGATTTTTCGCAAAACCTGAAAACGTCAAAAAATCTAATACCCGGCCAAGCCAAAAATGGCTGATTTTCAGCCAAAAATTATTTTTCCACAAATCAAACACGCACTATACCCCCTCTTTGGGAACTCTTTTGGGATGCTTTCCAACATAGTTTTAACCCTCTAGATGTAGAAGTAGGAGAATTAAGTGATTTTTCGCAAAACCCGAAAACGACAAAAAATCTAATACCCGGCCAAGCCAAAAATGGCTGATTTTCAGCCAAATTTCTTTTTTCCACAAATCAAACACACACTATACCCCCTCTTTGGGAACTCTTTTGGGATGATTTCTAACATAGTTTTAACCCTCTAGATGTAGAAGTAGGAGAATTAAGTGATTTTTCGCAAAACCCGAAAACGACAAAAATTCTAATACCCGGCCAAGCCAAAAATGGCTGATTTTCAGCCAAATTTTTTTTTTCCACAAATCAAACACACATTATACCCCCTCTTTGGGAACTCTTTTGGGATGATTTCTAACATAGTTTTAACCCTCTAGATGTAGAAGTAGGAGAATTAAGTGATTTTTCGCAAAACCTGAAAACGACAAAAAAATCTAATACCCGGCCAAGCCAAAAATGGCTGATTTTCAGCCAAAATTTTTTTTTCCACAAATCAAACACGCACTATACCCCCTCTTTGGAAACTCTTTTGGGATGCTTTCCAACATAGATTTAACCCTCTAGATGTAGAAGTAGAAGAATTAAGTGATTTTTCGCAAAACCTGAAAACGTCAAAAAATCTAATACCCGGCCAAGCCAAAAATGGCTGATTTTCAGCCAAATTTTTTTTTTCCACAAATCAAACACGCACTATACCCCCTCTTTGGGAACTCTTTTGGGATGCTTTCCAACATAGTTTTAACCCTCTAGATGTAGAAGTAGGAGAATTAAGTGATTTTTCGCAAAACCCGAAAACGACAAAAAATCTAATACCCGGCCAAGCCAAAAATGGCTGATTTTCAGCCAAATTTTTTTTTTCCACAAATCAAACACACACTATACCCCCTCTTTGGGAACTCTTTTGGGATGATTTCTAACATAGTTTTAACCCTCTAGATGTAGAAGTAGGAGAATTAAGTGATTTTTCGCAAAACCTGAAAACGACAAAAAAAATCTAATACCCGGCCAAGCCAAAAATGGCTGATTTTCAGCCAAAAATTATTTTTCCACAAATCAAACACGCACTATACCCCCTCTTTGGGAACTCTTTTGGGATGCTTTCCAACATAGTTTTAACCCTCTAGATGTAGAAGTAGGAGAATTAAGTGATTTTTCGCAAAACCCGAAAACGACAAAAAATCTAATACCCGGCCAAGCCAAAAATGGCTGATTTTCAGCCAAATTTTTTTTTCCACAAATCAAACACACACTATACCCCCTCTTTGGGAACTCTTTTGGGATGATTTCTAACATAGTTTTAACCCTCTAGATGTAGAAGTAGGAGAATTAAGTGATTTTTCGCAAAACCTGAAAACGACAAAAAAATCTAATACCCGGCCAAGCCAAAAATGGCTGATTTTCAGCCAAAATTTTTTTTTCCACAAATCAAACACGCACTATACCCCCTCTTTGGGAACTCTTTTGGGATGCTTTCCAACATAGTTTTAACCCTCTAGATGTAGAAGTAGGAGAATTAAGTGATTTTTCGCAAAACCCGAAAACGACAAAAAATCTAATACCCGGCCAAGCCAAAAATGGCTGATTTTCAGCCAAATTTTTTTTTTCCACAAATCAAACACACACTATACCCCCTCTTTGGGAACTCTTTTGGGATGCTTTCTAACATAGTTTTAACCCTCTAGATGTAGAAGTAGGAGAATTAATTGATTTTCCGCAAAACCTGAAAACGTCAAAAAATCTAATACCCGGCCAAGCCAAAAATGGCTGATTTTCAGCCAAAAATTTTTTTTCCACAAATCAAACACGCACTATACCCCCTCTTTGGGAACTCTTTTGGGATGCTTTCTAACATAGTTTTAACACTCTAGATGTAGAAGTAGGAGAATTAATTGATTTTTCGCAAAACCTGAAAATGTCAAAAAATCTAATACCCGGCCAAGCCAAAAATGGCTGATTTTCAGCCAAAATTTATTTTTCCACAAATCAAACATGCACTATACCCCCTCTTTGGGAACACTTTGGGGATGCTTTCCAACATAGTTTTAACCCTCTAGATGTAGAAGTAGGAGAATTAAGTGATTTTTCGCAAAACCTGAAAACGTCAAAAAATCTAATACCCGGCCAAGCCAAAAATGGCTGATTTTCAGCCAAAAATTATTTTTCCACAAATCAAACACGCACTATACCCCCTCTTTGGGAACTCTTTTGGGATGCTTTCCAACATAGTTTTAACCCTCTAGATGTAGAAGTAGGAGAATTAAGTGATTTTTCGCAAAACCCGAAAACGACAAAAAATCTAATACCCGGCCAAGCCAAAAATGGCTGATTTTCAGCCAAAAAATTTTTTTCCGCAAATCAAACACGCACTATACCCCCTCTTTGGGAACTCTTTTGGGATGCTTTCTAACATAGTTTTAACACTCTAGATGTAGAAGTAGAAGAATTAATTGATTTTTCGCAAAACCTGAAAATGTCAAAAAATCTAATACCCGGCCAAGCCAAAAATGGCTGATTTTCAGCCAAAATTTTTTTTTCCACAAATCAAACATGCACTATACCCCCTCTTTGGGAACTCTTTTGGGATGCTTTACAACATAGTTTTAACCCTGTAGATGTAGAAGTAGGAGAATTAAGTGATTTTTCGCAAAACCTGAAAACGTCAAAAAATCTAATACCCGGCCAAGCCAAAAATGGCTGATTTTCAGCCCAAAATTTTTTTCCACAAATCAAACACGCACTACACCCCCTCTTTGGGAACTCTTTTGGGATGCTTTCCAACATAGTTTTAACCCTCTAGATGTAGAAGTAGGAGAATTACGTGATTTTTCGCAAAACCTGAAAACGTCAAAAAATCTAATACCCGGCCAAGCCAAAAATAGCTGATTTTCAGCCAAAATTTATTTTTCTACAAATCAAACATGCACTATACTTCCTCTTTGGGAACTCTTTTGGGATGCTTTACAACATAGTTTTAACCCTCTAGATGTAGAAGTAGGAGAATTAAGTGATTTTTCGCAAAAACCGAAAACGACAAAAAATCTAATACCCGGCCAAGCCAAAAATGGCTGATTTTCAGCCAAATTTTTTTTTCCACAAATCAAACACACACTATACCCCCTCTTTGGGAACTCTTTTGGGATGCTTTCTAATATAGTTTTAACCCTCTAGATGTAGAAGTAGGAGAATTAATTGATTTTTCGCAAAACCTGAAAACGACAAAAAATCTAATACCCGGCCAAGCCAAAAATGGCTGATTTTCAGCCAAATTTTTTTTCCACAAATCAAACATGCACTATACCCCCTCTTTGGGAACACTTTTGGGATGCTTTACAACATAGTTTTAACCCTCTAGATGTAGAAATAGGAGAATTAAGTGATTTTTCGCAAAACCTGAAAACGTCAAAAAATCTAATACCCGGCCAAGCCAAAAATGGCTGATTTTCAGCCAAAATTTTTTTTTCCACAAATCAAACACGCACTATACCCCCTCTTTGGGAACTCTTTTGGGATGCTTTCCAACATAGTTTTAACCCTCTAGATGTAGAAGTAGGAGAATTAAGTGATTTTTCGCAAAACCTGAAAACGACAAAAAATCTAATACCCGGCCAAGCCAAAAATGGCTGATTTTCAGCCAAAATTTTTTTTTCCACAAATCAAACACGCACTATACCCCCTCTTTGGGAACTCTTTTGGGATGCTTTCCAACATAGTTTTAACCCTCTAGATGTAGAAGTAGGAGAATTAAGTGATTTTTCGCAAAACCTGAAAACGACAAAAAATCTAATACCCGGCCAAGCCAAAAATGGCTGATTTTCAGCTAAAATTTTTTTTCCACAAATCAAACACGCACTATACCCCCTTTTTTGGGAACTCTTTTGGGATGCTTTCTAACATAGTTTTAACCCTCTAGATGTAGAAGTAGGAGAATTAATTGATTTTCCGCAAAACCTGAAATTGTCAAAAAATCTAATACCCGGCCAAGCCAAAAATGGCTGATTTTCAGCCAAAAATTTTTTTTCTACAAATCAAACATGCACTATACCCCCTCTTTGGGAACTCTTTTGGGATGCTTTACAACATAGATTTAACCCTGTAGATGTAGAAGTAGGAGAATTAAGTGATTGTTCGCAAAACCCGAAAACATCAAAAAATCTAATACCCGGCCAAGCCAAAAATGGCTGATTTTCAGCCAAAATTTTTTTTTCCCCAAATCAAACACGCACTATACCCCCTCTTTGGGAACTCTTTTGGGATGCTTTCTAACATAGACCCTCTAGATGTAGAAGTAGGAGAATTAATTGATTTTTCGCAAAACCTGAAAACGTCAAAAAATCTAATACCCGGCCAAGCCAAAAATGGCTGATTTTCAGCCAAAATTTTTTTTTCCACAAATCAAACACGCACTATACCCCCTCTTTAGGAACTCTTTTGGGATGCTGATTTTTCGCAAAGCCTGAAAACGTCAAAAAATCTAATACCCGGCCAAGCCAAAAATGGCTGATTTTCAGCCAAAATTTTTTTTTCTACAAATCAAACATGCACTATACCCCCTCTTTGGGAACTCTTTTGGGATGCTTTCCAACATAGTTTTAACTCTCTAGATGTAGAAGTAGGAGAATTAAGTGATTTTTCGCAAAACCTGAAAACGACAAAAAATCTAATGCCCGGCCAAGCCAAAAATGGCTGATTTTCAGCCAAAATTTTTTTTCCACAAATCAAACACGCACTATACCCTCTTTTTTGGGAACTCTTTTGGGATGCTTTCTAACATAGTTTTAACCCTCTAGATGTAGAAGTAGTAGAATTAATTGATTTTCCGCAAAACCTGAAAACGTCAAAAAATCTAATACCCGGCAAAGCCAAAAATGGCTGATTTTCAGCCAAAATTTTTTTTTCCACAAATCAAACATGCACTATACCCCCTCTTTGGGAACTCTTTTGGGATGCTTTCCAACATAGTTTTAACCCTCTAGATGTAGAAGTAGGAGAATTAAGTGATTTTTCGCAAAACCCGAAAACGACAAAAAATCTAATACCCGGCCATGCCAAAAATGGCTGATTTTCAGCCAAAATTTTTTTTTCCACAAATCAAACATGCACTATACCCCCTCTTTGGGAACTCTTTTGGGATGCTTTCCCACATAGTTTTAACCCTCTAGATGTAGAAGTAGGAGAATTAAGTGATTTTTCGCAAAACCTGAAAACGTCAAAAAATCTAATACCCGGCCAAGCCAAAAATGTCTGATTTTCAGCCAAAATTTTTTTCCACAAATAAAACACGCACTATATCCCCTCTTTGGGAACTCTTTTGGGATGCTTTCCAACATAGTTTTAACCCTCTAGATGTAGAAGTAGGAGAATTAAGTGATTTTTCGCAAAACCCGAAAACGACAAAAAATCTAATACCCGGCCATGCCAAAAATGGCTGATTTTCAGCCAAATTTTTTTTTTCCACAAATCAAACACACACTATACCCCCTCTTTGGGAACTCTTTTGGGATGCTTTCTAAAATAGTTTTAACCCTCTAGATGTAGAAGTAGGAGAATTAATTGATTTTTCGCAAAACCTGAAAACGACAAAAAATCTAATACCCGGCCAAGCCAAAAATGGCTGATTTTCAGCCAAAATTTTTTTTTCCACAAATCAAACACGCACTATACCCCCTCTTTGGGAACTCTTTTGGGATGCTTTCCAACATAGTTTTAACCCTCTAGATGTAGAAGTAGGAGAATTAAGTGATTTTTCGCAAAACCTGAAAACGACAAAAAATCTAATACCCGGCCAAGCCAAAAATGGCTGATTTTCAGCCAAAATTTTTTTTCCACAAATCAAACACGCACTATACCCCCTTTTTTGGGAACTCTTTTGGGATGCTTTCTAACATAGTTTTAACCCTCTAGATGTAGAAGTAGGAGAATTAATTGATTTTCCGCAAAACCTGAAAATGTCAAAAAATCTAATACCCGGCAAAGCCAAAAATGGTTGATTTTCAGCCAAAATTTTTTTTTCCACAAATCAAACATGCACTATACCCCCTCTTTGGGAACGCTTTTGGGATGCTTTACAACATAGTTTTAACCCTGTAGATGTAGAAGTAGGAGAATTAAGTGATTTTTCACAAAACCTGAAAACGTCAAAAAATCTAATACCCGGCCAAGCCAAAAATGGCTGATTTTCAGCCAAATTTTTTTTCCCACAAATCAAACCTGCTCTATAACCCCTCTTTGGGAACTCTTTTGGGATGCTTTCTAACACAGTTTTAACACTCTAGATGTAGAAGTAGGAGAATTAATTGATTTTTCGCAAAACCTGAAAATGTCAAAAAATCTAACACCCGGCCAAGCCAAAAATGGCTGATTTTCAGCCAAAATCTTTTTTTCCACAAATCAAACACGCACTATACCCCATCTTTGGGAACTCTTTTGGGATGCTTTACAACATAGTTTTAACCCTCTAGATGTTGAAGTAGGAGAATTAAGTGATTTTTCGCAAAACCTGAAAACGACAAAAAATCTAATACCCGGCCAAGCCAAAAATGGCTGATTTTCAGCCAAAATTTATTTTTCCACAAATCAAACACGCACTATACCCCCTCTTTGGGAACTCTTTTGGGATGCTTTCCAACATAGTTTTAACCCTCTAGATGTAGAAGTAGGAGAATTAAGTGATTTTTCGCAAAACCCGAAAACGACAAAAAATCTAATACCCGGCCAAGCCAAAAATGGCTGATTTTCAGCCAAATTTTTTTTTCCACAAATCAAACACACACTATACCCCCTCTTTGGGAACTCTTTTGGGATGATTTCTAACATAGTTTTAACCCTCTAGATGTAGAAGTAGGAGAATTAAGTGATTTTTCGCAAAACCTGAAAATGACAAAAAAATCTAATACCCGGCCAAGCCAAAAATGGCTGATTTTCAGCCAAAATTTTTTTTTCCACAAATCAAACACGCACTATACCCCCTCTTTGGGAACTCTTTTGGGATACTTTACAACATAGCTTTAACCCTCTAGATGTAGAAGTAGGAGAATTAAGTGATTTTTCGCAAAACCTGAAAACGTCAAAAGATCTAATACCCGGCCAAGCCAAAAATGGCTGATTTTCAGCCAAAATCTTTTTTCCACAAATCAAACATGCACTATACCCCCTCTTTGGGAACTCTTTTGGGATGCTTTACAACATAGTTTTAACCCTCTAGATGTAGAAGTAGGAGAATTAATTGATTTTTCGCAAAACCTGAAAACGTCAAAAAATCTAATACCCGGCCAAGCCAAAAATGGCTGATTTTCAGCCAAAAATTATTTTTCCACAAATCAAACACGCACTATACCCCCTCTTTGGGAACTCTTTTGGGATGCTTTCCAACATAGTTTTAACCCTCTAGATGTAGAAGTAGGAGAATTAAGTGATTTTTCGCAAAACCCGAAAACGACAAAAAATCTAATACCCGGCCAAGCCAAAAATGGCTGATTTTCAGCCAAATTTCTTTTTTCCACAAATCAAACACACACTATACCCCCTCTTTGGGAACTCTTTTGGGATGATTTCTAACATAGTTTTAACCCTCTAGATGTAGAAGTAGGAGAATTAAGTGATTTTTCGCAAAACCCGAAAACGACAAAAATTCTAATACCCGGCCAAGCCAAAAATGGCTGATTTTCAGCCAAATTTTTTTTTTCCACAAATCAAACACACATTATACCCCCTCTTTGGGAACTCTTTTGGGATGATTTCTAACTTAGTTTTAACCCTCTAGATGTAGAAGTAGGAGAATTAAGTGATTTTTCGCAAAACCTGAAAATGACAAAAAAAATCTAATACCCGGCCAAGCCAAAAATGGCTGATTTTCAGCCAAAAAATTTTTTTCCACAAATCAAACACGCACTATACCCCCTCTTTGGGAACTCTTTTGGGATACTTTACAACATAGTTTTAACCCTCTAGATGTAGAAGTAGGAGAATTAAGTGATTTTTCGCAAAACCTGAAAACGTCAAAAGATCTAATACCCGGCCAAGCCAAAAATGGCTGATTTTCAGCCAAAATCTTTTTTCCACAAATCAAACATGCACTATGCCCCCTCTTTGGGAACTCTTTTGGGATGCTTTACAACATAGTTTTAACCCTCTAGATGTAGAAGTAGGAGAATTAATTGATTTTTCGCAAAACCTGAAAACGTCAAAAAATCTAATACCCGGCCAAGCCAAAAATGGCTGATTTTCAGCCAAAAATTATTTTTCCACAAATCAAACACGCACTATACCCCCTCTTTGGGAACTCTTTTGGGATGCTTTCCAACATAGTTTTAACCCTCTAGATGTAGAAGTAGGAGAATTAAGTGATTTTTCGCAAAACCCGAAAACGACAAAAAATCTAATACCCGGCCAAGCCAAAAATGGCTGATTTTCAGCCAAATTTCTTTTTTCCACAAATCAAACACACACTATACCCCCTCTTTGGGAACTCTTTTGGGATGATTTCTAACATAGTTTTAACCCTCTAGATGTAGAAGTAGGAGAATTAAGTGATTTTTCGCAAAACCCGAAAACGACAAAAATTCTAATACCCGGCCAAGCCAAAAATGGCTGATTTTCAGCCAAATTTTTTTTTTCCACAAATCAAACACACATTATACCCCCTCTTTGGGAACTCTTTTGGGATGATTTCTAACATAGTTTTAACCCTCTAGATGTAGAAGTAGGAGAATTAAGTGATTTTTCGCAAAACCTGAAAACGACAAAAAAATCTAATACCCGGCCAAGCCAAAAATGGCTGATTTTCAGCCAAAATTTTTTTTTCCACAAATCAAACACGCACTATACCCCCTCTTTGGAAACTCTTTTGGGATGCTTTCCAACATAGATTTAACCCTCTAGATGTAGAAGTAGAAGAATTAAGTGATTTTTCGCAAAACCTGAAAACGTCAAAAAATCTAATACCCGGCCAAGCCAAAAATGGCTGATTTTCAGCCAAATTTTTTTTTTCCACAAATCAAACACGCACTATACCCCCTCTTTGGGAACTCTTTTGGGATGCTTTCCAACATAGTTTTAACCCTCTAGATGTAGAAGTAGGAGAATTAAGTGATTTTTCGCAAAACCCGAAAACGACAAAAAATCTAATACCCGGCCAAGCCAAAAATGGCTGATTTTCAGCCAAATTTTTTTTTTCCACAAATCAAACACACACTATACCCCCTCTTTGGGAACTCTTTTGGGATGATTTCTAACATAGTTTTAACCCTCTAGATGTAGAAGTAGGAGAATTAAGTGATTTTTCGCAAAACCTGAAAACGACAAAAAAAATCTAATACCCGGCCAAGCCAAAAATGGCTGATTTTCAGCCAAAAATTATTTTTCCACAAATCAAACACGCACTATACCCCCTCTTTGGGAACTCTTTTGGGATGCTTTCCAACATAGTTTTAACCCTCTAGATGTAGAAGTAGGAGAATTAAGTGATTTTTCGCAAAACCCGAAAACGACAAAAAATCTAATACCCGGCCAAGCCAAAAATGGCTGATTTTCAGCCAAATTTTTTTTTCCACAAATCAAACACACACTATACCCCCTCTTTGGGAACTCTTTTGGGATGATTTCTAACATAGTTTTAACCCTCTAGATGTAGAAGTAGGAGAATTAAGTGATTTTTCGCAAAACCTGAAAACGACAAAAAAATCTAATACCCGGCCAAGCCAAAAATGGCTGATTTTCAGCCAAAATTTTTTTTTCCACAAATCAAACACGCACTATACCCCCTCTTTGGGAACTCTTTTGGGATGCTTTCCAACATAGTTTTAACCCTCTAGATGTAGAAGTAGGAGAATTAAGTGATTTTTCGCAAAACCCGAAAACGACAAAAAATCTAATACCCGGCCAAGCCAAAAATGGCTGATTTTCAGCCAAATTTTTTTTTTCCACAAATCAAACACACACTATACCCCCTCTTTGGGAACTCTTTTGGGATGCTTTCTAACATAGTTTTAACCCTCTAGATGTAGAAGTAGGAGAATTAATTGATTTTCCGCAAAACCTGAAAACGTCAAAAAATCTAATACCCGGCCAAGCCAAAAATGGCTGATTTTCAGCCAAAAATTTTTTTTCCACAAATCAAACACGCACTATACCCCCTCTTTGGGAACTCTTTTGGGATGCTTTCTAACATAGTTTTAACACTCTAGATGTAGAAGTAGGAGAATTAATTGATTTTTCGCAAAACCTGAAAATGTCAAAAAATCTAATACCCGGCCAAGCCAAAAATGGCTGATTTTCAGCCAAAATTTATTTTTCCACAAATCAAACATGCACTATACCCCCTCTTTGGGAACACTTTGGGGATGCTTTCCAACATAGTTTTAACCCTCTAGATGTAGAAGTAGGAGAATTAAGTGATTTTTCGCAAAACCTGAAAACGTCAAAAAATCTAATACCCGGCCAAGCCAAAAATGGCTGATTTTCAGCCAAAAATTATTTTTCCACAAATCAAACACGCACTATACCCCCTCTTTGGGAACTCTTTTGGGATGCTTTCCAACATAGTTTTAACCCTCTAGATGTAGAAGTAGGAGAATTAAGTGATTTTTCGCAAAACCCGAAAACGACAAAAAATCTAATACCCGGCCAAGCCAAAAATGGCTGATTTTCAGCCAAAAAATTTTTTTCCGCAAATCAAACACGCACTATACCCCCTCTTTGGGAACTCTTTTGGGATGCTTTCTAACATAGTTTTAACACTCTAGATGTAGAAGTAGAAGAATTAATTGATTTTTCGCAAAACCTGAAAATGTCAAAAAATCTAATACCCGGCCAAGCCAAAAATGGCTGATTTTCAGCCAAAATTTTTTTTTCCACAAATCAAACATGCACTATACCCCCTCTTTGGGAACTCTTTTGGGATGCTTTACAACATAGTTTTAACCCTGTAGATGTAGAAGTAGGAGAATTAAGTGATTTTTCGCAAAACCTGAAAACGTCAAAAAATCTAATACCCGGCCAAGCCAAAAATGGCTGATTTTCAGCCCAAAATTTTTTTCCACAAATCAAACACGCACTACACCCCCTCTTTGGGAACTCTTTTGGGATGCTTTCCAACATAGTTTTAACCCTCTAGATGTAGAAGTAGGAGAATTACGTGATTTTTCGCAAAACCTGAAAACGTCAAAAAATCTAATACCCGGCCAAGCCAAAAATAGCTGATTTTCAGCCAAAATTTATTTTTCTACAAATCAAACATGCACTATACTTCCTCTTTGGGAACTCTTTTGGGATGCTTTACAACATAGTTTTAACCCTCTAGATGTAGAAGTAGGAGAATTAAGTGATTTTTCGCAAAAACCGAAAACGACAAAAAATCTAATACCCGGCCAAGCCAAAAATGGCTGATTTTCAGCCAAATTTTTTTTTCCACAAATCAAACACACACTATACCCCCTCTTTGGGAACTCTTTTGGGATGCTTTCTAATATAGTTTTAACCCTCTAGATGTAGAAGTAGGAGAATTAATTGATTTTTCGCAAAACCTGAAAACGACAAAAAATCTAATACCCGGCCAAGCCAAAAATGGCTGATTTTCAGCCAAATTTTTTTTCCACAAATCAAACATGCACTATACCCCCTCTTTGGGAACACTTTTGGGATGCTTTACAACATAGTTTTAACCCTCTAGATGTAGAAATAGGAGAATTAAGTGATTTTTCGCAAAACCTGAAAACGTCAAAAAATCTAATACCCGGCCAAGCCAAAAATGGCTGATTTTCAGCCAAAATTTTTTTTTCCACAAATCAAACACGCACTATACCCCCTCTTTGGGAACTCTTTTGGGATGCTTTCCAACATAGTTTTAACCCTCTAGATGTAGAAGTAGGAGAATTAAGTGATTTTTCGCAAAACCTGAAAACGACAAAAAATCTAATACCCGGCCAAGCCAAAAATGGCTGATTTTCAGCCAAAATTTTTTTTTCCACAAATCAAACACGCACTATACCCCCTCTTTGGGAACTCTTTTGGGATGCTTTCCAACATAGTTTTAACCCTCTAGATGTAGAAGTAGGAGAATTAAGTGATTTTTCGCAAAACCTGAAAACGACAAAAAATCTAATACCCGGCCAAGCCAAAAATGGCTGATTTTCAGCTAAAATTTTTTTTCCACAAATCAAACACGCACTATACCCCCTTTTTTGGGAACTCTTTTGGGATGCTTTCTAACATAGTTTTAACCCTCTAGATGTAGAAGTAGGAGAATTAATTGATTTTCCGCAAAACCTGAAATTGTCAAAAAATCTAATACCCGGCCAAGCCAAAAATGGCTGATTTTCAGCCAAAAATTTTTTTTCTACAAATCAAACATGCACTATACCCCCTCTTTGGGAACTCTTTTGGGATGCTTTACAACATAGATTTAACCCTGTAGATGTAGAAGTAGGAGAATTAAGTGATTGTTCGCAAAACCCGAAAACATCAAAAAATCTAATACCCGGCCAAGCCAAAAATGGCTGATTTTCAGCCAAAATTTTTTTTTCCCCAAATCAAACACGCACTATACCCCCTCTTTGGGAACTCTTTTGGGATGCTTTCTAACATAGACCCTCTAGATGTAGAAGTAGGAGAATTAATTGATTTTTCGCAAAACCTGAAAACGTCAAAAAATCTAATACCCGGCCAAGCCAAAAATGGCTGATTTTCAGCCAAAATTTTTTTTTCCACAAATCAAACACGCACTATACCCCCTCTTTAGGAACTCTTTTGGGATGCTGATTTTTCGCAAAGCCTGAAAACGTCAAAAAATCTAATACCTGGCCAAGCCAAAAATGGCTGATTTTCAGCCAAAATTTTTTTTTCTACAAATCAAACATGCACTATACCCCCTCTTTGGGAACTCTTTTGGGATGCTTTCCAACATAGTTTTAACTCTCTAGATGTAGAAGTAGGAGAATTAAGTGATTTTTCGCAAAACCTGAAAACGACAAAAAATCTAATGCCCGGCCAAGCCAAAAATGGCTGATTTTCAGCCAAAATTTTTTTTCCACAAATCAAACACGCACTATACCCTCTTTTTTGGGAACTCTTTTGGGATGCTTTCTAACATAGTTTTAACCCTCTAGATGTAGAAGTAGTAGAATTAATTGATTTTCCGCAAAACCTGAAAACGTCAAAAAATCTAATACCCGGCAAAGCCAAAAATGGCTGATTTTCAGCCAAAATTTTTTTTTCCACAAATCAAACATGCACTATACCCCCTCTTTGGGAACTCTTTTGGGATGCTTTCCAACATAGTTTTAACCCTCTAGATGTAGAAGTAGGAGAATTAAGTGATTTTTCGCAAAACCCGAAAACGACAAAAAATCTAATACCCGGCCATGCCAAAAATGGCTGATTTTCAGCCAAATTTTTTTTTTCCACAAATCAAACACACACTATACCCCCTCTTTGGGAACTCTTTTGGGATGCTTTCTAAAATAGTTTTAACCCTCTAGATGTAGAAGTAGGAGAATTAATTGATTTTTCGCAAAACCTGAAAACGACAAAAAATCTAATACCCGGCCAAGCCAAAAATGGCTGATTTTCAGCCAAAATTTTTTTTTCCACAAATCAAACACGCACTATACCCCCTCTTTGGGAACTCTTTTGGGATGCTTTCCAACATAGTTTTAACCCTCTAGATGTAGAAGTAGGAGAATTAAGTGATTTTTCGCAAAACCTGAAAACGACAAAAAATCTAATACCCGGCCAAGCCAAAAATGGCTGATTTTCAGCCAAAATTTTTTTTCCACAAATCAAACACGCACTATACCCCCTTTTTTGGGAACTCTTTTGGGATGCTTTCTAACATAGTTTTAACCCTCTAGATGTAGAAGTAGGAGAATTAATTGATTTTCCGCAAAACCTGAAAATGTCAAAAAATCTAATACCCGGCAAAGCCAAAAATGGTTGATTTTCAGCCAAAATTTTTTTTTCCACAAATCAAACATGCACTATACCCCCTCTTTGGGAACGCTTTTGGGATGCTTTACAACATAGTTTTAACCCTGTAGATGTAGAAGTAGGAGAATTAAGTGATTTTTCACAAAACCTGAAAACGTCAAAAAATCTAATACCCGGCCAAGCCAAAAATGGCTGATTTTCAGCCAAATTTTTTTTCCCACAAATCAAACCTGCTCTATAACCCCTCTTTGGGAACTCTTTTGGGATGCTTTCTAACACAGTTTTAACACTCTAGATGTAGAAGTAGGAGAATTAATTGATTTTTCGCAAAACCTGAAAATGTCAAAAAATCTAACACCCGGCCAAGCCAAAAATGGCTGATTTTCAGCCAAAATCTTTTTTTCCACAAATCAAACACGCACTATACCCCATCTTTGGGAACTCTTTTGGGATGCTTTACAACATAGTTTTAACCCTCTAGATGTTGAAGTAGGAGAATTAAGTGATTTTTCGCAAAACCTGAAAACGACAAAAAATCTAATACCCGGCCAAGCCAAAAATGGCTGATTTTCAGCCAAAATTTATTTTTCCACAAATCAAACACGCACTATACCCCCTCTTTGGGAACTCTTTTGGGATGCTTTCCAACATAGTTTTAACCCTCTAGATGTAGAAGTAGGAGAATTAAGTGATTTTTCGCAAAACCCGAAAACGACAAAAAATCTAATACCCGGCCAAGCCAAAAATGGCTGATTTTCAGCCAAATTTTTTTTTCCACAAATCAAACACACACTATACCCCCTCTTTGGGAACTCTTTTGGGATGATTTCTAACATAGTTTTAACCCTCTAGATGTAGAAGTAGGAGAATTAAGTGATTTTTCGCAAAACCTGAAAATGACAAAAAAATCTAATACCCGGCCAAGCCAAAAATGGCTGATTTTCAGCCAAAAATTTTTTTTCCACAAATCAAACACGCACTATACCCCCTCTTTGGGAACTCTTTTGGGATACTTTACAACATAGCTTTAACCCTCTAGATGTAGAAGTAGGAGAATTAAGTGATTTTTCGCAAAACCTGAAAACGTCAAAAGATCTAATACCCGGCCAAGCCAAAAATGGCTGATTTTCAGCCAAAATCTTTTTTCCACAAATCAAACATGCACTATACCCCCTCTTTGGGAACTCTTTTGGGATGCTTTACAACATAGTTTTAACCCTCTAGATGTAGAAGTAGGAGAATTAATTGATTTTTCGCAAAACCTGAAAACGTCAAAAAATCTAATACCCGGCCAAGCCAAAAATGGCTGATTTTCAGCCAAAAATTATTTTTCCACAAATCAAACACGCACTATACCCCCTCTTTGGGAACTCTTTTGGGATGCTTTCCAACATAGTTTTAACCCTCTAGATGTAGAAGTAGGAGAATTAAGTGATTTTTCGCAAAACCCGAAAACGACAAAAAATCTAATACCCGGCCAAGCCAAAAATGGCTGATTTTCAGCCAAATTTCTTTTTTCCACAAATCAAACACACACTATACCCCCTCTTTGGGAACTCTTTTGGGATGATTTCTAACATAGTTTTAACCCTCTAGATGTAGAAGTAGGAGAATTAAGTGATTTTTCGCAAAACCCGAAAACGACAAAAATTCTAATACCCAGCCAAGCCAAAAATGGCTGATTTTCAGCCAAATTTTTTTTTTCCACAAATCAAACACACATTATACCCCCTCTTTGGGAACTCTTTTGGGATGATTTCTAACTTAGTTTTAACCCTCTAGATGTAGAAGTAGGAGAATTAAGTGATTTTTCGCAAAACCTGAAAATGACAAAAAAATCTAATACCCGGCCAAGCCAAAAATGGCTGATTTTCAGCCAAAAAATTTTTTTCCACAAATCAAACACGCACTATACCCCCTCTTTGGGAACTCTTTTGGGATACTTTACAACATAGTTTTAACCCTCTAGATGTAGAAGTAGGAGAATTAAGTGATTTTTCGCAAAACCTGAAAACGTCAAAAGATCTAATACCCGGCCAAGCCAAAAATGGCTGATTTTCAGCCAAAATCTTTTTTCCACAAATCAAACATGCACTATGCCCCCTCTTTGGGAACTCTTTTGGGATGCTTTACAACATAGTTTTAACCCTCTAGATGTAGAAGTAGGAGAATTAATTGATTTTTCGCAAAACCTGAAAACGTCAAAAAATCTAATACCCGGCCAAGCCAAAAATGGCTGATTTTCAGCCAAAATCTTTTTTCCACAAATCAAACATGCACTATGCCCCCTCTTTGGGAACTCTTTTGGGATGCTTTACAACATAGTTTTAACCCTCTAGATGTAGAAGTAGGAGAATTAATTGATTTTTCGCAAAACCTGAAAACGTCAAAAAATCTAATACCCGGCCAAGCCAAAAATGGCTGATTTTCAGCCAAAAATTATTTTTCCACAAATCAAACACGCACTATACCCCCTCTTTGGGAACTCTTTTGGGATGCTTTCCAACATAGTTTTAACCCTCTAGATGTAGAAGTAGGAGAATTAAGTGATTTTTCGCAAAACCCGAAAACGACAAAAAATCTAATACCCGGCCAAGCCAAAAATGGCTGATTTTCAGCCAAATTTCTTTTTTCCACAAATCAAACACACACTATACCCCCTCTTTGGGAACTCTTTTGGGATGATTTCTAACATAGTTTTAACCCTCTAGATGTAGAAGTAGGAGAATTAAGTGATTTTTCGCAAAACCCGAAAACGACAAAAATTCTAATACCCGGCCAAGCCAAAAATGGCTGATTTTCAGCCAAATTTTTTTTTTCCACAAATCAAACACACATTATACCCCCTCTTTGGGAACTCTTTTGGGATGATTTCTAACATAGTTTTAACCCTCTAGATGTAGAAGTAGGAGAATTAAGTGATTTTTCGCAAAACCTGAAAACGACAAAAAAATCTAATACCCGGCCAAGCCAAAAATGGCTGATTTTCAGCCAAAATTTTTTTTTCCACAAATCAAACACGCACTATACCCCCTCTTTGGAAACTCTTTTGGGATGCTTTCCAACATAGATTTAACCCTCTAGATGTAGAAGTAGAAGAATTAAGTGATTTTTCGCAAAACCTGAAAACGTCAAAAAATCTAATACCCGGCCAAGCCAAAAATGGCTGATTTTCAGCCAAATTTTTTTTTTCCACAAATCAAACACGCACTATACCCCCTCTTTGGGAACTCTTTTGGGATGCTTTCCAACATAGTTTTAACCCTCTAGATGTAGAAGTAGGAGAATTAAGTGATTTTTCGCAAAACCCGAAAACGACAAAAAATCTAATACCCGGCCAAGCCAAAAATGGCTGATTTTCAGCCAAATTTTTTTTTTCCACAAATCAAACACACACTATACCCCCTCTTTGGGAACTCTTTTGGGATGATTTCTAACATAGTTTTAACCCTCTAGATGTAGAAGTAGGAGAATTAAGTGATTTTTCGCAAAACCTGAAAACGACAAAAAAAATCTAATACCCGGCCAAGCCAAAAATGGCTGATTTTCAGCCAAAAATTATTTTTCCACAAATCAAACACGCACTATACCCCCTCTTTGGGAACTCTTTTGGGATGCTTTCCAACATAGTTTTAACCCTCTAGATGTAGAAGTAGGAGAATTAAGTGATTTTTCGCAAAACCCGAAAACGACAAAAAATCTAATACCCGGCCAAGCCAAAAATGGCTGATTTTCAGCCAAATTTTTTTTTCCACAAATCAAACACACACTATACCCCCTCTTTGGGAACTCTTTTGGGATGATTTCTAACATAGTTTTAACCCTCTAGATGTAGAAGTAGGAGAATTAAGTGATTTTTCGCAAAACCCGAAAACGACAAAAATTCTAATACCCGGCCAAGCCAAAAATGGCTGATTTTCAGCCAAATTTTTTTTTTCCACAAATCAAACACACACTATACCCCCTCTTTGGGAACTCTTTTGGGATGATTTCTAACATAGTTTTAACCCTCTAGATGTAGAAGTAGGAGAATTAAGTGATTTTTCGCAAAACCTGAAAACGACAAAAAAATCTAATACCCGGCCAAGCCAAAAATGGCTGATTTTCAGCCAAAATTTTTTTTTCCACAAATCAAACACGCACTATACCCCCTCTTTGGGAACTCTTTTGGGATGCTTTCCAACATAGTTTTAACCCTCTAGATGTAGAAGTAGGAGAATTAAGTGATTTTTCGCAAAACCCGAAAACGACAAAAAATCTAATACCCGGCCAAGCCAAAAATGGCTGATTTTCAGCCAAATTTTTTTTTTCCACAAATCAAACACACACTATACCCCCTCTTTGGGAACTCTTTTGGGATGCTTTCTAACATAGTTTTAACCCTCTAGATGTAGAAGTAGGAGAATTAATTGATTTTCCGCAAAACCTGAAAACGTCAAAAAATCTAATACCCGGCCAAGCCAAAAATGGCTGATTTTCAGCCAAAAATTTTTTTTCCACAAATCAAACACGCACTATACCCCCTCTTTGGGAACTCTTTTGGGATGCTTTCTAACATAGTTTTAACACTCTAGATGTAGAAGTAGGAGAATTAATTGATTTTTCGCAAAACCTGAAAATGTCAAAAAATCTAATACCCGGCCAAGCCAAAAATGGCTGATTTTCAGCCAAAATTTATTTTTCCACAAATCAAACATGCACTATACCCCCTCTTTGGGAACACTTTGGGGATGCTTTCCAACATAGTTTTAACCCTCTAGATGTAGAAGTAGGAGAATTAAGTGATTTTTCGCAAAACCTGAAAACGTCAAAAAATCTAATACCCGGCCAAGCCAAAAATGGCTGATTTTCAGCCAAAAATTATTTTTCCACAAATCAAACACGCACTATACCCCCTCTTTGGGAACTCTTTTGGGATGCTTTCCAACATAGTTTTAACCCTCTAGATGTAGAAGTAGGAGAATTAAGTGATTTTTCGCAAAACCCGAAAACGACAAAAAATCTAATACCCGGCCAAGCCAAAAATGGCTGATTTTCAGCCAAAAAATTTTTTTCCGCAAATCAAACACGCACTATACCCCCTCTTTGGGAACTCTTTTGGGATGCTTTCTAACATAGTTTTAACACTCTAGATGTAGAAGTAGAAGAATTAATTGATTTTTCGCAAAACCTGAAAATGTCAAAAAATCTAATACCCGGCCAAGCCAAAAATGGCTGATTTTCAGCCAAAATTTCTTTTTCCACAAATCAAACACGCACTATACCCCCTCTTTGGGAACTCTTTTGGGATGCTTTCTAACATAGTTTTAACCCTCTAGATGTAGAAGTAGGAGAATTAAGTGATTTTTCGCAAAACCTGAAAACGTCAAAAAATCTAATACCCGGCCAAGCCAAAAATGGCTGATTTTCAGCCAAAAATTATTTTTCCACAAATCAAACATGCACTATACCCCCTCTTTGGGAACTCTTTTGGGATGCTTTCCAACATAGTTTTAACCCTCTAGATGTAGAAGTAGGAGAATTAAGTGATTTTTCGCAAAACCCGAAAACGACAAAAAAACCAATACCCGGCCAAGCCAAAAATGGCTGATTTTCAGCCAAATTTTTTTTTTCCACAAATCAAACCTGCTCTATAACCCCTCTTTGGGAACTCTTTTGGGATGCTTTCTAACATAGTTTTAACCCTCTAGATGTAGAAGTAGGAGAATTAAGTGATTTTTCGCAAAACCTGAAAACGTCAAAAAATCTAATACCCGGCCAAGCGAAAAATGGCTGATTTTCAGCCAAAATTTTTTTTTCCACAAATCAAACATGCACTATACCCCCTCTTTGGGAACTCTTTTGGGATGCTTTCTAACATAGTTTTAACACTCTAGATGTAGAAGTAGGAGAATTAATTGATTTTTCGAAAAAAACCTGAAAATGTCAAAAAATCTAATACCCGGCCAAGCCAAAAATGGCTGATTTTCAGCCAAAATTTTTTTTTCCACAAATCAAACATGCACTATACCCCCTCTTTGGGAACACTTTTGGGATGCTTTACAACATAGTTTTAACCCTCTAGATGTAGAAGTAGGAGAATTAAGTGATTTTTCGCAAAACCTGAAAACGTCAAAAGATCTAATACCCGGCCAAGCCAAAAATAGCTGATTTTCAGCCAAATTTTTTTTTACACAAATCAAACACGCACTATGCCCCCTCTTTGGGAACTCTTTTGGGATGCTTTCCAACATAGTTTTAACCCTCTAGATGTAGAAGTAGGAGAATTAAGTGATTTTCGCAAAACCTGAAAACGTCAAAAAATCTAATACCCGGCCAAGCCAAAAATGGCTGCTTTTCAGCCAAAAATTTTTTTTCCACAAATCAAACACGCACTATACCCCCTTTTTGGGAACTCTTTTGGGATGCTTTACAACATAGTTTTAACCCTCTAGATGTAGAAGTAGGAGAATTAAGTGATTTTTCGCAAAACCCGAAAACGACAAAAAATCTAATACCCGGCCAAGCCAAAAATGGCTGATTTTCAGCCAAATTTTTTTTTTCCACAAATCAAACACACACTATACCCCCTCTTTGGGAACTCTTTTGGGATGCTTTACAACATAGTTTTAACCCTCTAGATGTAGAAGTAGGAGAATTAAGTGATTTTTCTCAAAACCTGAAAACGACAAAAAATCTAATACCCGGCCAGCCAAAAATGGCTGATTTTCAGCCAAAAATTATTTTTCCACAAATCAAACACGCACTATACCCCCTCTTTGGGAACTCTTTTGGGATGCTTTCCAACATAGTTTTAACCCTCTAGATGTAGAAGTAGGAGAATTAAGTGATTTTTCGCAAAACCTGAAAATGACAAAAAAATCTAATACCCGGCCAAGCCAAAAATGGCTGATTTTCAGCCAAAAATTTTTTTTCCACAAATCAAACACGCACTATACCCCCTCTTTGGGAACTCTTTTGGGATACTTTACAACATAGCTTTAACCCTCTAGATGTAGAAGTAGGAGAATTAAGTGATTTTTCGCAAAACCTGAAAACGTCAAAAGATCTAATACCCGGCCAAGCCAAAAATGGCTGATTTTCAGCCAAAATCTTTTTTCCACAAATCAAACATGCACTATACCCCCTCTTTGGGAACTCTTTTGGGATGCTTTACAACATAGTTTTAACCCTCTAGATGTAGAAGTAGGAGAATTAATTGATTTTTCGCAAAACCTGAAAACGTCAAAAAATCTAATACCCGGCCAAGCCAAAAATGGCTGATTTTCAGCCAAAAATTATTTTTCCACAAATCAAACACGCACTATACCCCCTCTTTGGGAACTCTTTTGGGATGCTTTCCAACATAGTTTTAACCCTCTAGATGTAGAAGTAGGAGAATTAAGTGATTTTTCGCAAAACCCGAAAACGACAAAAAATCTAATACCCGGCCAAGCCAAAAATGGCTGATTTTCAGCCAAATTTCTTTTTTCCACAAATCAAACACACACTATACCCCCTCTTTGGGAACTCTTTTGGGATGATTTCTAACATAGTTTTAACCCTCTAGATGTAGAAGTAGGAGAATTAAGTGATTTTTCGCAAAACCCGAAAACGACAAAAATTCTAATACCCGGCCAAGCCAAAAATGGCTGATTTTCAGCCAAATTTTTTTTTTCCACAAATCAAACACACATTATACCCCCTCTTTGGGAACTCTTTTGGGATGATTTCTAACTTAGTTTTAACCCTCTAGATGTAGAAGTAGGAGAATTAAGTGATTTTTCGCAAAACCTGAAAATGACAAAAAAATCTAATACCCGGCCAAGCCAAAAATGGCTGATTTTCAGCCAAAAAATTTTTTTCCACAAATCAAACACGCACTATACCCCCTCTTTGGGAACTCTTTTGGGATACTTTACAACATAGTTTTAACCCTCTAGATGTAGAAGTAGGAGAATTAAGTGATTTTTCGCAAAACCTGAAAACGTCAAAAGATCTAATACCCGGCCAAGCCAAAAATGGCTGATTTTCAGCCAAAATCTTTTTTCCACAAATCAAACATGCACTATGCCCCCTCTTTGGGAACTCTTTTGGGATGCTTTACAACATAGTTTTAACCCTCTAGATGTAGAAGTAGGAGAATTAATTGATTTTTCGCAAAACCTGAAAACGTCAAAAAATCTAATACCCGGCCAAGCCAAAAATGGCTGATTTTCAGCCAAAAATTATTTTTCCACAAATCAAACACGCACTATACCCCCTCTTTGGGAACTCTTTTGGGATGCTTTCCAACATAGTTTTAACCCTCTAGATGTAGAAGTAGGAGAATTAAGTGATTTTTCGCAAAACCCGAAAACGACAAAAAATCTAATACCCGGCCAAGCCAAAAATGGCTGATTTTCAGCCAAATTTCTTTTTTCCACAAATCAAACACACACTATACCCCCTCTTTGGGAACTCTTTTGGGATGATTTCTAACATAGTTTTAACCCTCTAGATGTAGAAGTAGGAGAATTAAGTGATTTTTCGCAAAACCCGAAAACGACAAAAATTCTAATACCCGGCCAAGCCAAAAATGGCTGATTTTCAGCCAAATTTTTTTTTTCCACAAATCAAACACACATTATACCCCCTCTTTGGGAACTCTTTTGGGATGATTTCTAACATAGTTTTAACCCTCTAGATGTAGAAGTAGGAGAATTAAGTGATTTTTCGCAAAACCTGAAAACGACAAAAAAATCTAATACCCGGCCAAGCCAAAAATGGCTGATTTTCAGCCAAAATTTTTTTTTCCACAAATCAAACACGCACTATACCCCCTCTTTGGAAACTCTTTTGGGATGCTTTCCAACATAGATTTAACCCTCTAGATGTAGAAGTAGAAGAATTAAGTGATTTTTCGCAAAACCTGAAAACGTCAAAAAATCTAATACCCGGCCAAGCCAAAAATGGCTGATTTTCAGCCAAATTTTTTTTTTCCACAAATCAAACACGCACTATACCCCCTCTTTGGGAACTCTTTTGGGATGCTTTCCAACATAGTTTTAACCCTCTAGATGTAGAAGTAGGAGAATTAAGTGATTTTTCGCAAAACCCGAAAACGACAAAAAATCTAATACCCGGCCAAGCCAAAAATGGCTGATTTTCAGCCAAATTTTTTTTTCCACAAATCAAACACACACTATACCCCCTCTTTGGGAACTCTTTTGGGATGATTTCTAACATAGTTTTAACCCTCTAGATGTAGAAGTAGGAGAATTAAGTGATTTTTCGCAAAACCTGAAAACGACAAAAAAAATCTAATACCCGGCCAAGCCAAAAATGGCTGATTTTCAGCCAAAAATTATTTTTCCACAAATCAAACACGCACTATACCCCCTCTTTGGGAACTCTTTTGGGATGCTTTCCAACATAGTTTTAACCCTCTAGATGTAGAAGTAGGAGAATTAAGTGATTTTTCGCAAAACCCGAAAACGACAAAAAATCTAATACCCGGCCAAGCCAAAAATGGCTGATTTTCAGCCAAATTTTTTTTTCCACAAATCAAACACACACTATACCCCCTCTTTGGGAACTCTTTTGGGATGATTTCTAACATAGTTTTAACCCTCTAGATGTAGAAGTAGGAGAATTAAGTGATTTTTCGCAAAACCCGAAAACTACAAAAATTCTAATACCCGGCCAAGCCAAAAATGGCTGATTTTCAGCCAAATTTTTTTTTTCCACAAATCAAACACACACTATACCCCCTCTTTGGGAACTCTTTTGGGATGATTTCTAACATAGTTTTAACCCTCTAGATGTAGAAGTAGGAGAATTAAGTGATTTTTCGCAAAACCTGAAAACGACAAAAAAATCTAATACCCGGCCAAGCCAAAAATGGCTGATTTTCAGCCAAAATTTTTTTTTCCACAAATCAAACACGCACTATACCCCCTCTTTGGGAACTCTTTTGGGATGCTTTCCAACATAGTTTTAACCCTCTAGATGTAGAAGTAGGAGAATTAAGTGATTTTTCGCAAAACCCGAAAACGACAAAAAATCTAATACCCGGCCAAGCCAAAAATGGCTGATTTTCAGCCAAATTTTTTTTTTCCACAAATCAAACACACACTATACCCCCTCTTTGGGAACTCTTTTGGGATGCTTTCTAACATAGTTTTAACCCTCTAGATGTAGAAGTAGGAGAATTAATTGATTTTCCGCAAAACCTGAAAACGTCAAAAAATCTAATACCCGGCCAAGCCAAAAATGGCTGATTTTCAGCCAAAAATTTTTTTTCCACAAATCAAACACGCACTATACCCCCTCTTTGGGAACTCTTTTGGGATGCTTTCTAACATAGTTTTAACACTCTAGATGTAGAAGTAGGAGAATTAATTGATTTTTCGCAAAACCTGAAAATGTCAAAAAATCTAATACCCGGCCAAGCCAAAAATGGCTGATTTTCAGCCAAAATTTATTTTTCCACAAATCAAACATGCACTATACCCCCTCTTTGGGAACACTTTGGGGATGCTTTCCAACATAGTTTTAACCCTCTAGATGTAGAAGTAGGAGAATTAAGTGATTTTTCGCAAAACCTGAAAACGTCAAAAAATCTAATACCCGGCCAAGCCAAAAATGGCTGATTTTCAGCCAAAAATTATTTTTCCACAAATCAAACACGCACTATACCCCCTCTTTGGGAACTCTTTTGGGATGCTTTCCAACATAGTTTTAACCCTCTAGATGTAGAAGTAGGAGAATTAAGTGATTTTTCGCAAAACCCGAAAACGACAAAAAATCTAATACCCGGCCAAGCCAAAAATGGCTGATTTTCAGCCAAAAATTTTTTTTCCGCAAATCAAACACGCACTATACCCCCTCTTTGGGAACTCTTTTGGGATGCTTTCTAACATAGTTTTAACACTCTAGATGTAGAAGTAGAAGAATTAATTGATTTTTCGCAAAACCTGAAAATGTCAAAAAATCTAATACCCGGCCAAGCCAAAAATGGCTGATTTTCAGCCAAAATTTCTTTTTCCACAAATCAAACACGCACTATACCCCCTCTTTGGGAACTCTTTTGGGATGCTTTCTAACATAGTTTTAACCCTCTAGATGTAGAAGTAGGAGAATTAAGTGATTTTTCGCAAAACCTGAAAACGTCAAAAAATCTAATACCCGGCCAAGCCAAAAATGGCTGATTTTCAGCCAAAAATTATTTTTCCACAAATCAAACATGCACTATACCCCCTCTTTGGGAACTCTTTTGGGATGCTTTCCAACATAGTTTTAACCCTCTAGATGTAGAAGTAGGAGAATTAAGTGATTTTTCGCAAAACCCGAAAACGACAAAAAAACCAATACCCGGCCAAGCCAAAAATGGCTGATTTTCAGCCAAATTTTTTTTTTCCACAAATCAAACCTGCTCTATAACCCCTCTTTGGGAACTCTTTTGGGATGCTTTCTAACATAGTTTTAACCCTCTAGATGTAGAAGTAGGAGAATTAAGTGATTTTTCGCAAAACCTGAAAACGTCAAAAAATCTAATACCCGGCCAAGCGAAAAATGGCTGATTTTCAGCCAAAATTTTTTTTTCCACAAATCAAACATGCACTATACCCCCTCTTTGGGAACTCTTTTGGGATGCTTTCTAACATAGTTTTAACACTCTAGATGTAGAAGTAGGAGAATTAATTGATTTTTCGAAAAAAACCTGAAAATGTCAAAAAATCTAATACCCGGCCAAGCCAAAAATGGCTGATTTTCAGCCAAAATTTTTTTTTCCACAAATCAAACATGCACTATACCCCCTCTTTGGGAACACTTTTGGGATGCTTTACAACATAGTTTTAACCCTCTAGATGTAGAAGTAGGAGAATTAAGTGATTTTTCGCAAAACCTGAAAACGTCAAAAGATCTAATACCCGGCCAAGCCAAAAATAGCTGATTTTCAGCCAAATTTTTTTTTACACAAATCAAACACGCACTATGCCCCCTCTTTGGGAACTCTTTTGGGATGCTTTCCAACATAGTTTTAACCCTCTAGATGTAGAAGTAGGAGAATTAAGTGATTTTCGCAAAACCTGAAAACGTCAAAAAATCTAATACCCGGCCAAGCCAAAAATGGCTGCTTTTCAGCCAAAAATTTTTTTTCCACAAATCAAACACGCACTATACCCCCTTTTTGGGAACTCTTTTGGGATGCTTTACAACATAGTTTTAACCCTCTAGATGTAGAAGTAGGAGAATTAAGTGATTTTTCGCAAAACCCGAAAACGACAAAAAATCTAATACCCGGCCAAGCCAAAAATGGCTGATTTTCAGCCAAATTTTTTTTTTCCACAAATCAAACACACACTATACCCCCTCTTTGGGAACTCTTTTGGGATGCTTTACAACATAGTTTTAACCCTCTAGATGTAGAAGTAGGAGAATTAAGTGATTTTTCTCAAAACCTGAAAACGACAAAAAATCTAATACCCGGCCAGCCAAAAATGGCTGATTTTCAGCCAAAAATTATTTTTCCACAAATCAAACACGCACTATACCCCCTCTTTGGGAACTCTTTTGGGATGCTTTCCAACATAGTTTTAACCCTCTAGATGTAGAAGTAGGAGAATTAAGTGATTTTTCGCAAAACCCGAAAACGACAAAAAATCTAATACCCGGCCAAGCCAAAAATGGCTGATTTTCAGCCAAATTTTTTTTTTCACAAATCAAACATGCACTATACCCCCTCTTTGGGAACTCTTTTGGGATGCTTTCCAACATAGTTTTAACCCTCTAGATGTAGAAGCAGGAGAATTAAGTGATTTTTCGCAAAACCTGAAAACGACAAAAAATCTAATACCCGGCCAAGCCAAAAATGGCTGATTTTCAGCCAAAAATTATTTTTCCACAAATCAAACATGCACTATACCCCCTCTTTGGGAACTCTTTTGGGATGCTTTCCAACATAGTTTTAACCCTCTAGATGTAGAAGTAGGAGAATTAAGTGATTTTTCGCAAAACCCGAAAACGACAAAAAAACCAATACCCGGCCAAGCCAAAAATGGCTGATTTTCAGCCAAATTTTTTTTTTCCACAAATCAAACCTGCTCTATAACCCCTCTTTGGGAACTCTTTTGGGATGCTTTCTAACATAGTTTTAACCCTCTAGATGTAGAAGTAGGAGAATTAAGTGATTTTTCGCAAAACCTGAAAACGTCAAAAAATCTAATACCCGGCCAAGCGAAAAATGGCTGATTTTCAGCCAAAATTTTTTTTTCCACAAATCAAACATGCACTATACCCCCTCTTTGGGAACTCTTTTGGGATGCTTTCTAACATAGTTTTAACACTCTAGATGTAGAAGTAGGAGAATTAATTGATTTTTCGAAAAAAACCTGAAAATGTCAAAAAATCTAATACCCGGCCAAGCCAAAAATGGCTGATTTTCAGCCAAAATTTTTTTTTCCACAAATCAAACATGCACTATACCCCCTCTTTGGGAACACTTTTGGGATGCTTTACAACATAGTTTTAACCCTCTAGATGTAGAAGTAGGAGAATTAAGTGATTTTTCGCAAAACCTGAAAACGTCAAAAGATCTAATACCCGGCCAAGCCAAAAATAGCTGATTTTCAGCCAAATTTTTTTTTACACAAATCAAACACGCACTATGCCCCCTCTTTGGGAACTCTTTTGGGATGCTTTCCAACATAGTTTTAACCCTCTAGATGTAGAAGTAGGAGAATTAAGTGATTTTCGCAAAACCTGAAAACGTCAAAAAATCTAATACCCGGCCAAGCCAAAAATGGCTGCTTTTCAGCCAAAAATTTTTTTTCCACAAATCAAACACGCACTATACCCCCTTTTTGGGAACTCTTTTGGGATGCTTTACAACATAGTTTTAACCCTCTAGATGTAGAAGTAGGAGAATTAAGTGATTTTTCGCAAAACCCGAAAACGACAAAAAATCTAATACCCGGCCAAGCCAAAAATGGCTGATTTTCAGCCAAATTTTTTTTTTCCACAAATCAAACACACACTATACCCCCTCTTTGGGAACTCTTTTGGGATGCTTTACAACATAGTTTTAACCCTCTAGATGTAGAAGTAGGAGAATTAAGTGATTTTTCTCAAAACCTGAAAACGACAAAAAATCTAATACCCGGCCAGCCAAAAATGGCTGATTTTCAGCCAAAAATTATTTTTCCACAAATCAAACACGCACTATACCCCCTCTTTGGGAACTCTTTTGGGATGCTTTCCAACATAGTTTTAACCCTCTAGATGTAGAAGTAGGAGAATTAAGTGATTTTTCGCAAAACCCGAAAACGACAAAAAATCTAATACCCGGCCAAGCCAAAAATGGCTGATTTTCAGCCAAATTTTTTTTTTCACAAATCAAACATGCACTATACCCCCTCTTTGGGAACTCTTTTGGGATGCTTTCCAACATAGTTTTAACCCTCTAGATGTAGAAGCAGGAGAATTAAGTGATTTTTCGCAAAACCTGAAAACGACAAAAAATCTAATACCCGGCCATGCCAAAAATGGCTGATTTTCAGCCAAAAATTATTTTTCCACAAATCAAACATGCACTATACTCCCTCTTTGGGAACACTTTTGGGATGCTTTACAACATAGTTTTAACCCTCTAGATGTAGAAATAGGAGAATTAAGTGATTTTTCGCAAAACCTGAAAACGTCAAAAAATCTAATACCCGGCCAAGCCAAAAATGGCTGATTTTCAGCCAAAATTTTTTTTTCCACAAATCAAACACACACTATACCCCCTCTTTGGGAACTCTTTTGGGATGCTTTCTAACATAGTTTTAACCCTCTAGATGTAGAAGTAGGAGAATTAAGTGATTTTTCGCAAAACCTGAAAATGTCAAAAAATCTAATACCCGGCCAAGCCAAAAATGGCTGATTTTCAGCCAAAATCTTTTTTCCACAAATCAAACATGCACTATACCCCCTCTTTGGGAACTCTTTTGGGATGCTTTCTAACATAGTTTTAACCCTCTAGATGTAGAAGTAGGATAATTAAGTGATTTTTCGCAAAACCTGAAAATGACAAAAAATCTAATACCCGGCCAAGCCAAAAATGGCTGATTTTCAGCCAAATTTTTTTTTTCCACAAATCAAACATGCACTATACGCCCTCTTTGGGAACACTTTTGGGATGCTTTACAACATAGTTTTAACCCTCTAGATGTAGAAATAGGAGGATTAAGTGATTTTTCGCAAAACCTGAAAACGTCAAAAAATCTAATACCCGGCCAAGCCAAAAATGGCTGATTTTCAGCCAAAAATTATTTTTCCACAAATCAAACACGCACTATACCCCCTCTTTGGGAACTCTTTTGGGATGCTTTCCAACATAGTATTAACCCTCTAGATGTAGAAGTAGGAGAATTAAGTGATTTTTCGCAAAACCTGAAAACGACAAAAAATCTAATACCCGGCCAAGCCAAAAATGGCTGATTTTCAGCCAAATTTTTTTCCCACAAATCAAACCTGCTCTATAACCCCTCTTTGGGGACTCTTTTGGGATGCTTTCTAACATAGTTTTAACCCTCTAGATGTAGAAGTAGGAGAATTAATTGATTTTCCGCAAAACCTGAAAACGTCAAAAAATCTAATACCCGGCCAAGCCAAAAATGGCTGATTTTCAGCCAAAATTTTTTTTTTCCACAAATCAAACATGCACTATACCCCCTCTTTGGGAACTCTTTTGGGATGCTTTACAACATAGTTTTAACCCTGTAGATGTAGAAGTAGGAGAATTAAGTGATTTTTCGCAAAACCTGAAAACGTCAAAAGATCTAATACCCGGCCAAGCCAAAAATGGCTGATTTTCAGCCCAAAATTTTTTTCCACAAATCAAACACGCACTATACCCCCTCTTTGGGAACTCTTTTGGGATGCTTTCCAACATAGTTTTAACCCTCTAGATGTAGAAGTAGGATAATTAAGTGATTTTTCGCAAAACCTGAAAACGTCAAAAAATCTAATACCCGGCCAAGCCAAAAATGGCTGCTTTTCAGCCAAAATTTTTTTTTCCACAAATCAAACACGCACTATACCCCCTCTTTGGGAACTCTTTTGGGATGCTTTCCAACATAGTTTTAACCCTCTAGATGTAGAAGTAGGAGAATTAAGTGATTTTTCGCAAAACCTGAAAACGACAAAAAATCTAATACCCGGCCAAGCCAAAAATGGCTGATTTTCAGCCAAATTTTTTTTCCACAAATCAAACCTGCTCTATAACCCCTCTTTGGGAACACTTTTGGGATGTTTTCTAACATAGTTTTAACCCTCTAGATGTAGAAGTAGGAGAATTAATTGATTTTCTGCAAAACCTGAAAACGTCAAAAAATCTAATACCCGGCCAAGCCAAAAATGGCTGATTTTCAGCCAAAATTTTTTTTTCCACAAATCAAACATGCACTATACCCCCTATTTGGGAACTCTTTTGGGATGCTTTACAACATAGTTTTAACCCTGTAGATGTAGAAGTAGGAGAATTAAGTGATTTTTCGCAAAACCTGAAAACGTCAAAAGATCTAATACCCGACCAAGCCAAAAATGGCTGATTTTCAGCCCAAATTTTTTTTCCACAAATCAAACACGCACTATACCCCCTCTTTGGGAACTCTTTTGGGATGCTTTCCAACATAGTTTTAACCCTCTAGATGTAGAAGTAGGAGAATTAATTGATTTTCCGCAAAACCTGAAAACGTCAAAAAATCTAATACCCGGCCAAGCCAAAAATGGCTGATTTTCAGCCAAAATTTTTTTTTCCACAAATCAAACATGCACTATACCCCCTCTTTGGGAACTCTTTTGGGATGCTTTACAACATAGTTTTAACCCTGTAGATGTAGAAGTAGGAGAATTAAGTGATTTTTCACAAACCTGAAAACGTCAAAAGATCTAATACCCGGCCAAGCCAAAAATGGCTGATTTTCAGCCCAACATTTTTTTCCACAAATCAAACACGCACTATACCCCCTCTTTGGGAACTCTTTTGGGATGCTTTCCAACATAGTTTTAACCCTCTAGATGTAGAAGTAGGATAATTAAGTGATTTTTCGCAAAACCTGAAAACGTCAAAAAATCTAATACCCGGCCAAGCCAAAAATGGCTGCTTTTCAGCCAAAATTTTTTTTTCCACAAATCAAACACACACTATACCCCCTCTTTGGGAACTCTTTTGGGATGATTTCTAACATAGTTTTAACCCTCTAGATGTAGAAGTAGGAGAATTAAGTGATTTTTCGCAAAACCTGAAAACGACAAAAAAATCTAATACCCGGCCAAGCCAAAAATGGCTGATTTTCAGCCAAAAATTATTTTTCCACAAATCAAACACGCACTATACCCCCTCTTTGGGAACTCTTTTGGGATGCTTTCCAACATAGTTTTAACCCTCTAGATGTAGAAGTAGGAGAATTAAGTGATTTTTCGCAAAACCCGAAAACGACAAAAAATCTAATACCCGGCCAAGCCAAAAATGGCTGATTTTCAGCCAAATTTTTTTTTTCCACAAATCAAACACACACTATACCCCCTCTTTGGGAACACTTTTGGAATGCTTTACAACATAGTTTTAACCCTCTAGATGTAGAAATAGGAGAATTAAGTGATTTTTCCCCAAACCTGAAAACGTCAAAAAATCTAATACCCGGCCAAGCCAAAAATGGCTGATTTTCAGCCCAAAATTTTTTTTCCACAAATCAAACACGCACTATACCCCCTCTTTGGAAACTCTTTTGGGATGCTTTCCAACATAGATTTAACCCTCTAGATGTAGAAGTAGAAGAATTAAGTGATTTTTCGCAAAACCTGAAAACGACAAAAAATCTAATACCCGGCCAAGCCAAAAATGGCTGATTTTCAGCCAAAATTTTTTTTTCCACAAATCAAACACGCACTATACCCCCTCTTTGGGAACTCTTTTGGGATACTTTACAACATAGTTTTAACCCTCTAGATGTAGAAGTAGGAGAATTAAGAGATTTTTCGCAAAACCTGAAAACGTCAAAAAATCTAATACCCGGCCAAGCCAAAAATGGCTGATTTTCAGCCCAAATTTTTTTTCCACAAATCAAACACGCACTATACCCCCTCTTTGGGAACTCTTTTGGGATGCTTTCCAACATAGTTTTAACCCTCTAGATGTAGAAGTAGGAGAATTAAGTGATTTTTCGCAAAACCTGAAAACGTCAAAAAATCTAATACCCGGCCAAGCCAAAAATAGCTGATTTTCAGCCAAAATTTATATTTCCACAAATCAAACACGCACTATACCCCCTCTTTGGGAACTCTTTTGGGATGCTTTCCAACATAGTTTTAACCCTCTAGATGTAGAAGTAGGAGAATTAAGTGATTTTTCGCAAAACCTGAAAACGTCAAAAAATCTAATACCCGGCCAAGCCAAAAATAGCTGATTTTCAGCCAAAATTTATATTTCCACAAATCAAACACGCACTATACCCCCTCTTTGGGAACTCTTTTGGGATGCTTTACAACATAGTTTTAACCCTCTAGATGTAGAAGTAGGAGAATTAAGTGATTTTTCACAAAACCTGAAAACGTCAAAAAATCTAATACCCGGCCAAGCCAAAAATGGCTGATTTTCAGCCAAAAATTTTTTTCCACAAATCAAACACGCACTATACTCCCTCTTTGGGAACTCTTTTGGGATGCTTTCCAACATAGTTTTAACCCTCTAGATGTAGAAGTAGGAGAATTAAGTGATTTTTCGCAAAACCTGAAAACGACAAAAAATCTAATACCCGGCCAAGCCAAAAATGGCTGATTTTCAGCCAAAATTTTTTTCCACATATCAAACACGCACTATACCCCCTCTTTGGGAACTCTTTTGGGATGCTTTCTAACATAGTTTTAACCCTCTAGATGTAGAAGTAGGAGAATTAATTGATTTTCCGCAAAACCTGAAAACGTCAAAAAATCTAATACCTGGCAAAACCAAAAATGGCTGATTTTCAGCCAAAAATTTTTTTTCCACAAATCAAACATGCACTATACCCCCTGTTTGGGAACGCTTTTGGGATGCTTTACAACATAGTTTTAACCCTCTAGATGTTGAAGTAGGAGAATTAAGTGATTTTCGCAAAACCTGAAAACGTCAAAAAATCTAATACCCGGCTAAGCCAAAAATGGCTGATTTTCAGCCAAAATTATTTTTTCCACAAATCAAACATGCACTATACCCCCTCTTGGGGAACGCTTTTGGGATGCTTTACAACATAGTTTTAACCCTCTAGATGTAGAAGTAGGAGAATTAAGTTATTTTTAACAAAACCTGAAAACGTCAAAAAATCTAATACCCGGCCAAGCCAAAAATGGCTGATTTTCAGCCAAAATTTTTTTTTCTACAAATCAAACATGCACTATACCCCCTCTTTGGGAACTCTTTTGGGATGCTTTACAACATAGTTTTAACCCTCTAGATGTAGAAGTAGGAGAATTAAGTGATTTTTCGCAAAAACCGAAAACGACAAAAAATCTAATACCCGGCCAAGCCAAAAATGGCTGATTTTCAGCCAAATTTTTTTTTCCACAAATCAAACACACACTATACCCCCTCTTTGGGAACTCTTTTGGGATGCTTTCTAATATAGTTTAAACCCTCTAGATGTAGAAGTAGGAGAATTAATTGATTTTTCGCAAAACCTGAAAACGACACAAAATCTAATACCCGGCAAAACCAAAAATGGCTGATTTTCAGCCAAAATTTTTTTTTCCACAAATCAAACACGCACTATACCCCCTCTTTGGGAACGCTTTTGGGATGCTTTACAACATAGTTTTAACCCTCTAGATGTAGAAGTAGGAGAATTAAGTGATTTTTCTCAAAACCTGAAAACGACAAAAAATCTAATACCCGGCCAGCCAAAAATGGCTGATTTTCAGCCAAAAATTATTTTTCCACAAATCAAACACGCACTATACCCCCTCTTTGGGAACTCTTTTGGGATGCTTTCCAACATAGTTTTAACCCTCTAGATGTAGAAGTAGGAGAATTAAGTGATTTTTCGCAAAACCCGAAAACGACAAAAAATCTAATACCCGGCCAAGCCAAAAATGGCTGATTTTCAGCCAAATTTTTTTTTTCACAAATCAAACATGCACTATACCCCCTCTTTGGGAACTCTTTTGGGATGCTTTCCAACATAGTTTTAACCCTCTAGATGTAGAAGTAGGAGAATTAATTGATTTTTCGCAAAACCTGAAAATGTCAAAAAATCTAACACCCGGCCAAGCCAAAAATGGCTGATTTTCAGCCAAAATCTTTTTTTCCACAAATCAAACACGCACTATACCCCATCTTTGGGAACTCTTTTGGGATGCTTTACAACATAGTTTTAACCCTCTAGATGTTGAAGTAGGAGAATTAAGTGATTTTTCGCAAAACCTGAAAACGACAAAAAATCTAATACCCGGCCAAGCCAAAAATGGCTGATTTTCAGCCAAAATTTATTTTTCCACAAATCAAACACGCACTATACCCCCTCTTTGGGAACTCTTTTGGGATGCTTTCCAACATAGTTTTAACCCTCTAGATGTAGAAGTAGGAGAATTAAGTGATTTTTCGCAAAACCCGAAAACGACAAAAAATCTAATACCCGGCCAAGCCAAAAATGGCTGATTTTCAGCCAAATTTTTTTTTCCACAAATCAAACACACACTATACCCCCTCTTTGGGAACTCTTTTGGGATGATTTCTAACATAGTTTTAACCCTCTAGATGTAGAAGTAGGAGAATTAAGTGATTTTTCGCAAAACCTGAAAATGACAAAAAAATCTAATACCCGGCCAAGCCAAAAATGGCTGATTTTCAGCCAAAAATTTTTTTTCCACAAATCAAACACGCACTATACCCCCTCTTTGGGAACTCTTTTGGGATACTTTACAACATAGCTTTAACCCTCTAGATGTAGAAGTAGGAGAATTAAGTGATTTTTCGCAAAACCTGAAAACGTCAAAAGATCTAATACCCGGCCAAGCCAAAAATGGCTGATTTTCAGCCAAAATCTTTTTTCCACAAATCAAACATGCACTATACCCCCTCTTTGGGAACTCTTTTGGGATGCTTTACAACATAGTTTTAACCCTCTAGATGTAGAAGTAGGAGAATTAATTGATTTTTCGCAAAACCTGAAAACGTCAAAAAATCTAATACCCGGCCAAGCCAAAAATGGCTGATTTTCAGCCAAAAATTATTTTTCCACAAATCAAACACGCACTATACCCCCTCTTTGGGAACTCTTTTGGGATGCTTTCCAACATAGTTTTAACCCTCTAGATGTAGAAGTAGGAGAATTAAGTGATTTTTCGCAAAACCCGAAAACGACAAAAAATCTAATACCCGGCCAAGCCAAAAATGGCTGATTTTCAGCCAAATTTCTTTTTTCCACAAATCAAACACACACTATACCCCCTCTTTGGGAACTCTTTTGGGATGATTTCTAACATAGTTTTAACCCTCTAGATGTAGAAGTAGGAGAATTAAGTGATTTTTCGCAAAACCCGAAAACGACAAAAATTCTAATACCCGGCCAAGCCAAAAATGGCTGATTTTCAGCCAAATTTTTTTTTTCCACAAATCAAACACACATTATACCCCCTCTTTGGGAACTCTTTTGGGATGATTTCTAACATAGTTTTAACCCTCTAGATGTAGAAGTAGGAGAATTAAGTGATTTTTCGCAAAACCTGAAAATGACAAAAAAATCTAATACCCGGCCAAGCCAAAAATGGCTGATTTTCAGCCAAAAAATTTTTTTCCACAAATCAAACACGCACTATACCCCCTCTTTGGGAACTCTTTTGGGATACTTTACAACATAGTTTTAACCCTCTAGATGTAGAAGTAGGAGAATTAAGTGATTTTTCGCAAAACCTGAAAACGTCAAAAGATCTAATACCCGGCCAAGCCAAAAATGGCTGATTTTCAGCCAAAATCTTTTTTCCACAAATCAAACATGCACTATGCCCCCTCTTTGGGAACTCTTTTGGGATGCTTTACAACATAGTTTTAACCCTCTAGATGTAGAAGTAGGAGAATTAATTGATTTTTCGCAAAACCTGAAAACGTCAAAAAATCTAATACCCGGCCAAGCCAAAAATGGCTGATTTTCAGCCAAAAATTATTTTTCCACAAATCAAACACGCACTATACCCCCTCTTTGGGAACTCTTTTGGGATGCTTTCCAACATAGTTTTAACCCTCTAGATGTAGAAGTAGGAGAATTAAGTGATTTTTCGCAAAACCCGAAAACGACAAAAATTCTAATACCCGGCCAAGCCAAAAATGGCTGATTTTCAGCCAAATTTCTTTTTTCCACAAATCAAACACACACTATACCCCCTCTTTGGGAACTCTTTTGGGATGATTTCTAACATAGTTTTAACCCTCTAGATGTAGAAGTAGGAGAATTAAGTGATTTTTCGCAAAACCCGAAAACGACAAAAATTCTAATACCCGGCCAAGCCAAAAATGGCTGATTTTCAGCCAAATTTTTTTTTTCCACAAATCAAACACACATTATACCCCCTCTTTGGGAACTCTTTTGGGATGATTTCTAACATAGTTTTAACCCTCTAGATGTAGAAGTAGGAGAATTAAGTGATTTTTCGCAAAACCTGAAAACGACAAAAAAATCTAATACCCGGCCAAGCCAAAAATGGCTGATTTTCAGCCAAAATTTTTTTTTCCACAAATCAAACACGCACTATACCCCCTCTTTGGAAACTCTTTTGGGATGCTTTCCAACATAGATTTAACCCTCTAGATGTAGAAGTAGAAGAATTAAGTGATTTTTCGCAAAACCTGAAAACGTCAAAAAATCTAATACCCGGCCAAGCCAAAAATGGCTGATTTTCAGCCAAATTTTTTTTTTCCACAAATCAAACACGCACTATACCCCCTCTTTGGGAACTCTTTTGGGATGCTTTCCAACATAGTTTTAACCCTCTAGATGTAGAAGTAGGAGAATTAAGTGATTTTTCGCAAAACCCGAAAACGACAAAAAATCTAATACCCGGCCAAGCCAAAAATGGCTGATTTTCAGCCAAATTTTTTTTTTCCACAAATCAAACACACACTATACCCCCTCTTTGGGAACTCTTTTGGGATGATTTCTAACATAGTTTTAACCCTCTAGATGTAGAAGTAGGAGAATTAAGTGATTTTTCGCAAAACCTGAAAACGACAAAAAAAATCTAATACCCGGCCAAGCCAAAAATGGCTGATTTTCAGCCAAAAATTATTTTTCCACAAATCAAACACGCACTATACCCCCTCTTTGGGAACTCTTTTGGGATGCTTTCCAACATAGTTTTAACCCTCTAGATGTAGAAGTAGGAGAATTAAGTGATTTTTCGCAAAACCCGAAAACGACAAAAAATCTAATACCCGGCCAAGCCAAAAATGGCTGATTTTCAGCCAAATTTTTTTTTCCACAAATCAAACACACACTATACCCCCTCTTTGGGAACTCTTTTGGGATGATTTCTAACATAGTTTTAACCCTCTAGATGTAGAAGTAGGAGAATTAAGTGATTTTTCGCAAAACCCGAAAACGACAAAAATTCTAATACCCGGCCAAGCCAAAAATGGCTGATTTTCAGCCAAATTTTTTTTTTCCACAAATCAAACACACACTATACCCCCTCTTTGGGAACTCTTTTGGGATGATTTCTAACATAGTTTTAACCCTCTAGATGTAGAAGTAGGAGAATTAAGTGATTTTTCGCAAAACCTGAAAACGACAAAAAAATCTAATACCCGGCCAAGCCAAAAATGGCTGATTTTCAGCCAAAATTTTTTTTTCCACAAATCAAACACGCACTATACCCCCTCTTTGGGAACTCTTTTGGGATGCTTTCCAACATAGTTTTAACCCTCTAGATGTAGAAGTAGGAGAATTAAGTGATTTTTCGCAAAACCCGAAAACGACAAAAAATCTAATACCCGGCCAAGCCAAAAATGGCTGATTTTCAGCCAAATTTTTTTTTTCCACAAATCAAACACACACTATACCCCCTCTTTGGGAACTCTTTTGGGATGCTTTCTAACATAGTTTTAACCCTCTAGATGTAGAAGTAGGAGAATTAATTGATTTTCCGCAAAACCTGAAAACGTCAAAAAATCTAATACCCGGCCAAGCCAAAAATGGCTGATTTTCAGCCAAATTTCTTTTTTCCACAAATCAAACACACACTATACCCCCTCTTTGGGAACTCTTTTGGGATGATTTCTAACATAGTTTTAACCCTCTAGATGTAGAAGTAGGAGAATTAAGTGATTTTTCGCAAAACCCGAAAACGACAAAAATTCTAATACCCGGCCAAGCCAAAAATGGCTGATTTTCAGCCAAATTTTTTTTTTCCACAAATCAAACACACATTATACCCCCTCTTTGGGAACTCTTTTGGGATGATTTCTAACATAGTTTTAACCCTCTAGATGTAGAAGTAGGAGAATTAAGTGATTTTTCACAAAACCTGAAAATGACAAAAAAATCTAATACCCGGCCAAGCCAAAAATGGCTGATTTTCAGCCAAAAAATTTTTTTCCACAAATCAAACACGCACTATACCCCCTCTTTGGGAACTCTTTTGGGATACTTTACAACATAGTTTTAACCCTCTAGATGTAGAAGTAGGAGAATTAAGTGATTTTTCGCAAAACCTGAAAACGTCAAAAGATCTACTACCCGGTCAAGCCAAAAATGGCTGATTTTCAGCCAAAATCTTTTTTCCACAAATCAAACATGCACTATGCCCCCTCTTTGGGAACTCTTTTGGGATGCTTTACAACATAGTTTTAACCCTCTAGATGTAGAAGTAGGAGAATTAATTGATTTTTCGCAAAACCTGAAAACGTCAAAAAATCTAATACCCGGCCAAGCCAAAAATGGCTGATTTTCAGCCAAAAATTATTTTTCCACAAATCAAACACGCACTATACCCCCTCTTTGGGAACTCTTTTGGGATGCTTTCCAACATAGTTTTAACCCTCTAGATGTAGAAGTAGGAGAATTAAGTGATTTTTCGCAAAACCCGAAAACGACAAAAATTCTAATACCCGGCCAAGCCAAAAATGGCTGATTTTCAGCCAAATTTCTTTTTTCCACAAATCAAACACACACTATACCCCCTCTTTGGGAACTCTTTTGGGATGATTTCTAACATAGTTTTAACCCTCTAGATGTAGAAGTAGGAGAATTAAGTGATTTTTCGCAAAACCCGAAAACGACAAAAATTCTAATACCCGGCCAAGCCAAAAATGGCTGATTTTCAGCCAAATTTTTTTTTTCCACAAATCAAACACACATTATACCCCCTCTTTGGGAACTCTTTTGGGATGATTTCTAACATAGTTTTAACCCTCTAGATGTAGAAGTAGGAGAATTAAGTGATTTTTCGCAAAACCTGAAAACGACAAAAAAATCTAATACCCGGCCAAGCCAAAAATGGCTGATTTTCAGCCAAAATTTTTTTTTCCACAAATCAAACACGCACTATACCCCCTCTTTGGAAACTCTTTTGGGATGCTTTCCAACATAGATTTAACCCTCTAGATGTAGAAGTAGAAGAATTAAGTGATTTTTCGCAAAACCTGAAAACGTCAAAAAATCTAATACCCGGCCAAGCCAAAAATGGCTGATTTTCAGCCAAATTTTTTTTTTCCACAAATCAAACACGCACTATACCCCCTCTTTGGGAACTCTTTTGGGATGCTTTCCAACATAGTTTTAACCCTCTAGATGTAGAAGTAGGAGAATTAAGTGATTTTTCGCAAAACCCGAAAACGACAAAAAATCTAATACCCGGCCAAGCCAAAAATGGCTGATTTTCAGCCAAATTTTTTTTTTCCACAAATCAAACACACACTATACCCCCTCTTTGGGAACTCTTTTGGGATGATTTCTAACATAGTTTTAACCCTCTAGATGTAGAAGTAGGAGAATTAAGTGATTTTTCGCAAAACCTGAAAACGACAAAAAAAATCTAATACCCGGCCAAGCCAAAAATGGCTGATTTTCAGCCAAAAATTATTTTTCCACAAATCAAACACGCACTATACCCCCTCTTTGGGAACTCTTTTGGGATGCTTTCCAACATAGTTTTAACCCTCTAGATGTAGAAGTAGGAGAATTAAGTGATTTTTCGCAAAACCCGAAAACGACAAAAAATCTAATACCCGGCCAAGCCAAAAATGGCTGATTTTCAGCCAAATTTTTTTTTCCACAAATCAAACACACACTATACCCCCTCTTTGGGAACTCTTTTGGGATGATTTCTAACATAGTTTTAACCCTCTAGATGTAGAAGTAGGAGAATTAAGTGATTTTTCGCAAAACCCGAAAACGACAAAAATTCTAATACCCGGCCAAGCCAAAAATGGCTGATTTTCAGCCAAATTTTTTTTTTCCACAAATCAAACACACACTATACCCCCTCTTTGGGAACTCTTTTGGGATGATTTCTAACATAGTTTTAACCCTCTAGATGTAGAAGTAGGAGAATTAAGTGATTTTTCGCAAAACCTGAAAACGACAAAAAAATCTAATACCCGGCCAAGCCAAAAATGGCTGATTTTCAGCCAAAATTTTTTTTTCCACAAATCAAACACGCACTATACCCCCTCTTTGGGAACTCTTTTGGGATGCTTTCCAACATAGTTTTAACCCTCTAGATGTAGAAGTAGGAGAATTAAGTGATTTTTCGCAAAACCCGAAAACGACAAAAAATCTAATACCCGGCCAAGCCAAAAATGGCTGATTTTCAGCCAAATTTTTTTTTTCCACAAATCAAACACACACTATACCCCCTCTTTGGGAACTCTTTTGGGATGCTTTCTAACATAGTTTTAACCCTCTAGATGTAGAAGTAGGAGAATTAATTGATTTTCCGCAAAACCTGAAAACGTCAAAAAATCTAATACCCGGCCAAGCCAAAAATGGCTGATTTTCAGCCAAAAATTTTTTTTCCACAAATCAAACACGCACTATACCCCCTCTTTGGGAACTCTTTTGGGATGCTTTCTAACATAGTTTTAACACTCTAGATGTAGAAGTAGGAGAATTAATTGATTTTTCGCAAAACCTGAAAATGTCAAAAAATCTAATACCCGGCCAAGCCAAAAATGGCTGATTTTCAGCCAAAATTTATTTTTCCACAAATCAAACATGCACTATACCCCCTCTTTGGGAACACTTTGGGGATGCTTTCCAACATAGTTTTAACCCTCTAGATGTAGAAGTAGGAGAATTAAGTGATTTTTCGCAAAACCTGAAAACGTCAAAAAATCTAATACCCGGCCAAGCCAAAAATGGCTGATTTTCAGCCAAAAATTATTTTTCCACAAATCAAACACGCACTATACCCCCTCTTTGGGAACTCTTTTGGGATGCTTTCCAACATAGTTTTAACCCTCTAGATGTAGAAGTAGGAGAATTAAGTGATTTTTCGCAAAACCCGAAAACGACAAAAAATCTAATACCCGGCCAAGCCAAAAATGGCTGATTTTCAGCCAAAAAATTTTTTTCCGCAAATCAAACACGCACTATACCCCCTCTTTGGGAACTCTTTTGGGATGCTTTCTAACATAGTTTTAACACTCTAGATGTAGAAGTAGAAGAATTAATTGATTTTTCGCAAAACCTGAAAATGTCAAAAAATCTAATACCCGGCCAAGCCAAAAATGGCTGATTTTCAGCCAAAATTTCTTTTTCCACAAATCAAACACGCACTATACCCCCTCTTTGGGAACTCTTTTGGGATGCTTTCTAACATAGTTTTAACCCTCTAGATGTAGAAGTAGGAGAATTAAGTGATTTTTCGCAAAACCTGAAAACGTCAAAAAATCTAATACCCGGCCAAGCCAAAAATGGCTGATTTTCAGCCAAAAATTATTTTTCCACAAATCAAACATGCACTATACCCCCTCTTTGGGAACTCTTTTGGGATGCTTTCCAACATAGTTTTAACCCTCTAGATGTAGAAGTAGGAGAATTAAGTGATTTTTCGCAAAACCCGAAAACGACAAAAAAACCAATACCCGGCCAAGCCAAAAATGGCTGATTTTCAGCCAAATTTTTTTTTTCCACAAATCAAACCTGCTCTATAACCCCTCTTTGGGAACTCTTTTGGGATGCTTTCTAACATAGTTTTAACCCTCTAGATGTAGAAGTAGGAGAATTAAGTGATTTTTCGCAAAACCTGAAAACGTCAAAAAATCTAATACCCGGCCAAGCGAAAAATGGCTGATTTTCAGCCAAAATTTTTTTTTCCACAAATCAAACATGCACTATACCCCCTCTTTGGGAACTCTTTTGGGATGCTTTCTAACATAGTTTTAACACTCTAGATGTAGAAGTAGGAGAATTAATTGATTTTTCGAAAAAAACCTGAAAATGTCAAAAAATCTAATACCCGGCCAAGCCAAAAATGGCTGATTTTCAGCCAAAATTTTTTTTTCCACAAATCAAACATGCACTATACCCCCTCTTTGGGAACACTTTTGGGATGCTTTACAACATAGTTTTAACCCTCTAGATGTAGAAGTAGGAGAATTAAGTGATTTTTCGCAAAACCTGAAAACGTCAAAAAATCTAATACCCGGCCAAGCCAAAAATAGCTGATTTTCAGCCAAATTTTTTTTTACACAAATCAAACACGCACTATGCCCCCTCTTTGGGAACTCTTTTGGGATGCTTTCCAACATAGTTTTAACCCTCTAGATGTAGAAGTAGGAGAATTAAGTGATTTTCGCAAAACCTGAAAACGTCAAAAAATCTAATACCCGGCCAAGCCAAAAATGGCTGCTTTTCAGCCAAAAATTTTTTTTCCACAAATCAAACACGCACTATACCCCCTTTTTGGGAACTCTTTTGGGATGCTTTACAACATAGTTTTAACCCTCTAGATGTAGAAGTAGGAGAATTAAGTGATTTTTCGCAAAACCCGAAAACGACAAAAAATCTAATACCCGGCCAAGCCAAAAATGGCTGATTTTCAGCCAAATTTTTTTTTTCCACAAATCAAACACACACTATACCCCCTCTTTGGGAACTCTTTTGGGATGCTTTACAACATAGTTTTAACCCTCTAGATGTAGAAGTAGGAGAATTAAGTGATTTTTCTCAAAACCTGAAAACGACAAAAAATCTAATACCCGGCCAGCCAAAAATGGCTGATTTTCAGCCAAAAATTATTTTTCCACAAATCAAACACGCACTATACCCCCTCTTTGGGAACTCTTTTGGGATGCTTTCCAACATAGTTTTAACCCTCTAGATGTAGAAGTAGGAGAATTAAGTGATTTTTCGCAAAACCCGAAAACGACAAAAAATCTAATACCCGGCCAAGCCAAAAATGGCTGATTTTCAGCCAAATTTTTTTTTTCACAAATCAAACATGCACTATACCCCCTCTTTGGGAACTCTTTTGGGATGCTTTCCAACATAGTTTTAACCCTCTAGATGTAGAAGCAGGAGAATTAAGTGATTTTTCGCAAAACCTGAAAACGACAAAAAATCTAATACCCGGCCAAGCCAAAAATGGCTGATTTTCAGCCAAAAATTATTTTTCCACAAATCAAACATGCACTATACCCCCTCTTTGGGAACTCTTTTGGGATGCTTTCCAACATAGTTTTAACCCTCTAGATGTAGAAGTAGGAGAATTAAGTGATTTTTCGCAAAACCCGAAAACGACAAAAAAACCAATACCCGGCCAAGCCAAAAATGGCTGATTTTCAGCCAAATTTTTTTTTTCCACAAATCAAACCTGCTCTATAACCCCTCTTTGGGAACTCTTTTGGGATGCTTTCTAACATAGTTTTAACCCTCTAGATGTAGAAGTAGGAGAATTAAGTGATTTTTCGCAAAACCTGAAAACGTCAAAAAATCTAATACCCGGCCAAGCGAAAAATGGCTGATTTTCAGCCAAAATTTTTTTTTCCACAAATCAAACATGCACTATACCCCCTCTTTGGGAACTCTTTTGGGATGCTTTCTAACATAGTTTTAACACTCTAGATGTAGAAGTAGGAGAATTAATTGATTTTTCGAAAAAAACCTGAAAATGTCAAAAAATCTAATACCCGGCCAAGCCAAAAATGGCTGATTTTCAGCCAAAATTTTTTTTTCCACAAATCAAACATGCACTATACCCCCTCTTTGGGAACACTTTTGGGATGCTTTACAACATAGTTTTAACCCTCTAGATGTAGAAGTAGGAGAATTAAGTGATTTTTCGCAAAACCTGAAAACGTCAAAAGATCTAATACCCGGCCAAGCCAAAAATAGCTGATTTTCAGCCAAATTTTTTTTTACACAAATCAAACACGCACTATGCCCCCTCTTTGGGAACTCTTTTGGGATGCTTTCCAACATAGTTTTAACCCTCTAGATGTAGAAGTAGGAGAATTAAGTGATTTTCGCAAAACCTGAAAACGTCAAAAAATCTAATACCCGGCCAAGCCAAAAATGGCTGCTTTTCAGCCAAAAATTTTTTTTCCACAAATCAAACACGCACTATACCCCCTTTTTGGGAACTCTTTTGGGATGCTTTACAACATAGTTTTAACCCTCTAGATGTAGAAGTAGGAGAATTAAGTGATTTTTCGCAAAACCCGAAAACGACAAAAAATCTAATACCCGGCCAAGCCAAAAATGGCTGATTTTCAGCCAAATTTTTTTTTTCCACAAATCAAACACACACTATACCCCCTCTTTGGGAACTCTTTTGGGATGCTTTACAACATAGTTTTAACCCTCTAGATGTAGAAGTAGGAGAATTAAGTGATTTTTCTCAAAACCTGAAAACGACAAAAAATCTAATACCCGGCCAGCCAAAAATGGCTGATTTTCAGCCAAAAATTATTTTTCCACAAATCAAACACGCACTATACCCCCTCTTTGGGAACTCTTTTGGGATGCTTTCCAACATAGTTTTAACCCTCTAGATGTAGAAGTAGGAGAATTAAGTGATTTTTCGCAAAACCCGAAAACGACAAAAAATCTAATACCCGGCCAAGCCAAAAATGGCTGATTTTCAGCCAAATTTTTTTTTTCACAAATCAAACATGCACTATACCCCCTCTTTGGGAACTCTTTTGGGATGCTTTCCAACATAGTTTTAACCCTCTAGATGTAGAAGCAGGAGAATTAAGTGATTTTTCGCAAAACCTGAAAACGACAAAAAATCTAATACCCGGCCAAGCCAAAAATGGCTGATTTTCAGCCAAATTTTTTTTTTCCACAAATCAAACATGCACTATACGCCCTCTTTGGGAACACTTTTGGGATGCTTTACAACATAGTTTTAACCCTCTAGATGTAGAAATAGGAGGATTAAGTGATTTTTCGCAAAACCTGAAAACGTCAAAAAATCTAATACCCGGCCAAGCCAAAAATGGCTGATTTTCAGCCAAAAATTATTTTTCCACAAATCAAACACGCACTATACCCCCTCTTTGGGAACTCTTTTGGGATGCTTTCCAACATAGTATTAACCCTCTAGATGTAGAAGTAGGAGAATTAAGTGATTTTTCGCAAAACCTGAAAACGACAAAAAATCTAATACCCGGCCAAGCCAAAAATGGCTGATTTTCAGCCAAATTTTTTTCCCACAAATCAAACCTGCTCTATAACCCCTCTTTGGGGACTCTTTTGGGATGCTTTCTAACATAGTTTTAACCCTCTAGATGTAGAAGTAGGAGAATTAATTGATTTTCCGCAAAACCTGAAAACGTCAAAAAATCTAATACCCGGCCAAGCCAAAAATGGCTGATTTTCAGCCAAAATTTTTTTTTTCCACAAATCAAACATGCACTATACCCCCTCTTTGGGAACTCTTTTGGGATGCTTTACAACATAGTTTTAACCCTGTAGATGTAGAAGTAGGAGAATTAAGTGATTTTTCGCAAAACCTGAAAACGTCAAAAGATCTAATACCCGGCCAAGCCAAAAATGGCTGATTTTCAGCCCAAAATTTTTTTCCACAAATCAAACACGCACTATACCCCCTCTTTGGGAACTCTTTTGGGATGCTTTCCAACATAGTTTTAACCCTCTAGATGTAGAAGTAGGATAATTAAGTGATTTTTCGCAAAACCTGAAAACGTCAAAAAATCTAATACCCGGCCAAGCCAAAAATGGCTGCTTTTCAGCCAAAATTTTTTTTTCCACAAATCAAACACGCACTATACCCCCTCTTTGGGAACTCTTTTGGGATGCTTTCCAACATAGTTTTAACCCTCTAGATGTAGAAGTAGGAGAATTAAGTGATTTTTCGCAAAACCTGAAAACGACAAAAAATCTAATACCCGGCCAAGCCAAAAATGGCTGATTTTCAGCCAAATTTTTTTTCCACAAATCAAACCTGCTCTATAACCCCTCTTTGGGAACACTTTTGGGATGTTTTCTAACATAGTTTTAACCCTCTAGATGTAGAAGTAGGAGAATTAATTGATTTTCTGCAAAACCTGAAAACGTCAAAAAATCTAATACCCGGCCAAGCCAAAAATGGCTGATTTTCAGCCAAAATTTTCTTTTCCACAAATCAAACATGCACTATACCCCCTATTTGGGAACTCTTTTGGGATGCTTTACAACATAGTTTTAACCCTGTAGATGTAGAAGTAGGAGAATTAAGTGATTTTTCGCAAAACCTGAAAACGTCAAAAGATCTAATACCCGACCAAGCCAAAAATGGCTGATTTTCAGCCCAAATTTTTTTTCCACAAATCAAACACGCACTATACCCCCTCTTTGGGAACTCTTTTGGGATGCTTTCCAACATAGTTTTAACCCTCTAGATGTAGAAGTAGGAGAATTAATTGATTTTCCGCAAAACCTGAAAACGTCAAAAAATCTAATACCCGGCCAAGCCAAAAATGGCTGATTTTCAGCCAAAATTTTTTTTTCCACAAATCAAACATGCACTATACCCCCTCTTTGGGAACTCTTTTGGGATGCTTTACAACATAGTTTTAACCCTGTAGATGTAGAAGTAGGAGAATTAAGTGATTTTTCGCAAACCTGAAAACGTCAAAAGATCTAATACCCGGCCAAGCCAAAAATGGCTGATTTTCAGCCCAACATTTTTTTCCACAAATCAAACACGCACTATACCCCCTCTTTGGGAACTCTTTTGGGATGCTTTCCAACATAGTTTTAACCCTCTAGATGTAGAAGTAGGATAATTAAGTGATTTTTCGCAAAACCTGAAAACGTCAAAAAATCTAATACCCGGCCAAGCCAAAAATGGCTGCTTTTCAGCCAAAATTTTTTTTTCCACAAATCAAACACGCACTATACCCCCTCTTTGGGAACTCTTTTGGGATGCTTTCCAACATAGTTTTAACCCTCTAGATGTAGAAGTAGGAGAATTAAGTGATTTTTCGCAAAACCCGAAAACGACAAAAAATCTAATACCCGGCCAAGCCAAAAATGGCTGATTTTCAGCCAAATTTTTTTTTTTCCACAAATCAAACACACACTATACCCCCTCTTTGGGAACTCTTTTGGGATGATTTCTAACATAGTTTTAACCCTCTAGATGTAGAAGTAGGAGAATTAAGTGATTTTTCGCAAAACCTGAAAACGACAAAAAAATCTAATACCCGGCCAAGCCAAAAATGGCTGATTTTCAGCCAAAAATTATTTTTCCACAAATCAAACACGCACTATACCCCCTCTTTGGAAACTCTTTTGGGATGCTTTCCAACATAGATTTAACCCTCTAGATGTAGAAGTAGGAGAATTAAGTGATTTTTCGCAAAACCTGAAAACGTCAAAAAATCTAATACCCGGCCAAGCCAAAAATGGCTGATTTTCAGCCAAAAATTATTTTTCCACAAATCAAACACGCACTATACCCCCTCTTTGGGAACTCTTTTGGGATGCTTTCCAACATAGTTTTAACCCTCTAGATGTAGAAGTAGGAGAATTAAGTGATTTTTCGCAAAACCCGAAAACGACAAAAAATCTAATACCCGGCCAAGCCAAAAATGGCTGATTTTCAGCCAAATTTTTTTTTTCCACAAATCAAACACACACTATACCCCCTCTTTGGGAACACTTTTGGAATGCTTTACAACATAGTTTTAACCCTCTAGATGTAGAAATAGGAGAATTAAGTGATTTTTCCCCAAACCTGAAAACGTCAAAAAATCTAATACCCGGCCAAGCCAAAAATGGCTGATTTTCAGCCCAAAATTTTTTTTCCACAAATCAAACACGCACTATACCCCCTCTTTGGAAACTCTTTTGGGATGCTTTCCAACATAGATTTAACCCTCTAGATGTAGAAGTAGAAGAATTAAGTGATTTTTCGCAAAACCTGAAAACGACAAAAAATCTAATACCCGGCCAAGCCAAAAATGGCTGATTTTCAGCCAAAATTTTTTTTTCCACAAATCAAACACGCACTATACCCCCTCTTTGGGAACTCTTTTGGGATACTTTACAACATAGTTTTAACCCTCTAGATGTAGAAGTAGGAGAATTAAGAGATTTTTCGCAAAACCTGAAAACGTCAAAAAATCTAATACCCGGCCAAGCCAAAAATGGCTGATTTTCAGCCCAAATTTTTTTTCCACAAATCAAACACGCACTATACCCCCTCTTTGGGAACTCTTTTGGGATGCTTTCCAACATAGTTTTAACCCTCTAGATGTAGAAGTAGGAGAATTAAGTGATTTTTCGCAAAACCTGAAAACGTCAAAAAATCTAATACCCGGCCAAGCCAAAAATAGCTGATTTTCAGCCAAAATTTATATTTCCACAAATCAAACACGCACTATACCCCCTCTTTGGGAACTCTTTTGGGATGCTTTCCAACATAGTTTTAACCCTCTAGATGTAGAAGTAGGAGAATTAAGTGATTTTTCGCAAAACCTGAAAACGTCAAAAAATCTAATACCCGGCCAAGCCAAAAATAGCTGATTTTCAGCCAAAATTTATATTTCCACAAATCAAACACGCACTATACCCCCTCTTTGGGAACTCTTTTGGGATGCTTTACAACATAGTTTTAACCCTCTAGATGTAGAAGTAGGAGAATTAAGTGATTTTTCACAAAACCTGAAAACGTCAAAAAATCTAATACCCGGCCAAGCCAAAAATGGCTGATTTTCAGCCAAAAATTTTTTTCCACAAATCAAACACGCACTATACTCCCTCTTTGGGAACTCTTTTGGGATGCTTTCCAACATAGTTTTAACCCTCTAGATGTAGAAGTAGGAGAATTAAGTGATTTTTCGCAAAACCTGAAAACGACAAAAAATCTAATACCCGGCCAAGCCAAAAATGGCTGATTTTCAGCCAAAATTTTTTTCCACATATCAAACACGCACTATACCCCCTCTTTGGGAACTCTTTTGGGATGCTTTCTAACATAGTTTTAACCCTCTAGATGTAGAAGTAGGAGAATTAATTGATTTTCCGCAAAACCTGAAAACGTCAAAAAATCTAATACCTGGCAAAACCAAAAATGGCTGATTTTCAGCCAAAAATTTTTTTTCCACAAATCAAACATGCACTATACCCCCTGTTTGGGAACGCTTTGGGGATGCTTTACAACATAGTTTTAACCCTCTAGATGTAGAAGTAGGAGAATTAAGTGATTTTCGCAAAACCTGAAAACGTCAAAAAATCTAATACCCGGCTAAGCCAAAAATGGCTGATTTTCAGCCAAAATTATTTTTTCCACAAATCAAACATGCACTATACCCCCTCTTGGGGAACGCTTTTGGGATGCTTTACAACATAGTTTTAACCCTCTAGATGTAGAAGTAGGAGAATTAAGTTATTTTTAACAAAACCTGAAAACGTCAAAAAATCTAATACCCGGCCAAGCCAAAAATATCTGATTTTCAGCCAAAAATTTTTTTTTTCACAAATCAAACACGCACTATACCCCCTCTTTGGGAACTCTTTTGGGATGCTTTACAACATAGTTTTAACCCTCTAGATGTAGAAGTAGGAGAATTAAGTGATTTTTCGCAAAACCTGAAAACGTCAAAAAATCTAATACCCGGCCAAGCCAAAAATGGCTGATTTTCAGCCAAAATTTTTTTTTCTACAAATCAAACATGCACTATACCCCCTCTTTGGGAACTCTTTTGGGATGCTTTACAACATAGTTTTAACCCTCTAGATGTAGAAGTAGGAGAATTAAGTGATTTTTCGCAAAAACCGAAAACGACAAAAAATCTAATACCCGGCCAAGCCAAAAATGGCTGATTTTCAGCCAAATTTTTTTTTCCACAAATCAAACACACACTATACCCCCTCTTTGGGAACTCTTTTGGGATGCTTTCTAATATAGTTTAAACCCTCTAGATGTAGAAGTAGGAGAATTAATTGATTTTTCGCAAAACCTGAAAACGACACAAAATCTAATACCCGGCAAAACCAAAAATGGCTGATTTTCAGCCAAAATTTTTTTTTCCACAAATCAAACACGCACTATACCCCCTCTTTGGGAACGCTTTTGGGATGCTTTACAACATAGTTTTAACCCTCTAGATGTAGAAGTAGGAGAATTAAGTGATTTTTCTCAAAACCTGAAAACGACAAAAAATCTAATACCCGGCCAGCCAAAAATGGCTGATTTTCAGCCAAAAATTATTTTTCCACAAATCAAACACGCACTATACCCCCTCTTTGGGAACTCTTTTGGGATGCTTTCCAACATAGTTTTAACCCTCTAGATGTAGAAGTAGGAGAATTAAGTGATTTTTCGCAAAACCCGAAAACGACAAAAAATCTAATACCCGGCCAAGCCAAAAATGGCTGATTTTCAGCCAAATTTTTTTTTTCACAAATCAAACATGCACTATACCCCCTCTTTGGGAACTCTTTTGGGATGCTTTCCAACATAGTTTTAACCCTCTAGATGTAGAAGCAGGAGAATTAAGTGATTTTTCGCAAAACCTGAAAACGACAAAAAATCTAATACCCGGCCATGCCAAAAATGGCTGATTTTCAGCCAAAAATTATTTTTCCACAAATCAAACATGCACTATACTCCCTCTTTGGGAACACTTTTGGGATGCTTTACAACATAGTTTTAACCCTCTAGATGTAGAAATAGGAGAATTAAGTGATTTTTCGCAAAACCTGAAAACGTCAAAAAATCTAATACCCGGCCAAGCCAAAAATGGCTGATTTTCAGCCAAAATTTTTTTTTCCACAAATCAAACACACACTATACCCCCTCTTTGGGAACTCTTTTGGGATGCTTTCTAACATAGTTTTAACCCTCTAGATGTAGAAGTAGGAGAATTAAGTGATTTTTCGCAAAACCTGAAAATGTCAAAAAATCTAATACCCGGCCAAGCCAAAAATGGCTGATTTTCAGCCAAAATCTTTTTTCCACAAATCAAACATGCACTATACCCCCTCTTTGGGAACTCTTTTGGGATGCTTTCTAACATAGTTTTAACCCTCTAGATGTAGAAGTAGGATAATTAAGTGATTTTTCGCAAAACCTGAAAATGACAAAAAATCTAATACCCGGCCAAGCCAAAAATGGCTGATTTTCAGCCAAATTTTTTTTTTCCACAAATCAAACATGCACTATACGCCCTCTTTGGGAACACTTTTGGGATGCTTTACAACATAGTTTTAACCCTCTAGATGTAGAAATAGGAGGATTAATTGATTTTTCGAAAAACCTGAAAACGTCAAAAAATCTAATACCCGGCCAAGCCAAAAATGGCTGATTTTCAGCCAAAAATTATTTTTCCACAAATCAAACACGCACTATACCCCCTCTTTGGGAACTCTTTTGGGATGCTTTCCAACATAGTATTAACCCTCTAGATGTAGAAGTAGGAGAATTAAGTGATTTTTCGCAAAACCTGAAAACGACAAAAAATCTAATACCCGGCCAAGCCAAAAATGGCTGATTTTCAGCCAAATTTTTTTCCCACAAATCAAACCTGCTCTATAACCCCTCTTTGGGGACTCTTTTGGGATGCTTTCTAACATAGTTTTAACCCTCTAGATGTAGAAGTAGGAGAATTAATTGATTTTCCGCAAAACCTGAAAACGTCAAAAAATCTAATACCCGGCCAAGCCAAAAATGGCTGATTTTCAGCCAAAATTTTTTTTTTCCACAAATCAAACATGCACTATACCCCCTCTTTGGGAACTCTTTTGGGATGCTTTACAACATAGTTTTAACCCTGTAGATGTAGAAGTAGGAGAATTAAGTGATTTTTCGCAAAACCTGAAAACGTCAAAAGATCTAATACCCGGCCAAGCCAAAAATGGCTGATTTTCAGCCCAAAATTTTTTTCCACAAATCAAACACGCACTATACCCCCTCTTTGGGAACTCTTTTGGGATGCTTTCCAACATAGTTTTAACCCTCTAGATGTAGAAGTAGGATAATTAAGTGATTTTTCGCAAAACCTGAAAACGTCAAAAAATCTAATACCCGGCCAAGCCAAAAATGGCTGCTTTTCAGCCAAAATTTTTTCTTCCACAAATCAAACACGCACTATACCCCCTCTTTGGGAACTCTTTTGGGATGCTTTCCAACATAGTTTTAACCCTCTAGATGTAGAAGTAGGAGAATTAAGTGATTTTTCGCAAAACCTGAAAACGACAAAAAATCTAATACCCGGCCAAGCCAAAAATGGCTGATTTTCAGCCAAATTTTTTTTCCACAAATCAAACCTGCTCTATAACCCCTCTTTGGGAACACTTTTGGGATGTTTTCTAACATAGTTTTAACCCTCTAGATGTAGAAGTAGGAGAATTAATTGATTTTCTGCAAAACCTGAAAACGTCAAAAAATCTAATACCCGGCCAAGCCAAAAATGGCTGATTTTCAGCCAAAATTTTTTTTTCCACAAATCAAACATGCACTATACCCCCTATTTGGGAACTCTTTTGGGATGCTTTACAACATAGTTTTAACCCTGTAGATGTAGAAGTAGGAGAATTAAGTGATTTTTCGCAAAACCTGAAAACGTCAAAAGATCTAATACCCGACCAAGCCAAAAATGGCTGATTTTCAGCCCAAATTTTTTTTCCACAAATCAAACACGCACTATACCCCCTCTTTGGGAACTCTTTTGGGATGCTTTCCAACATAGTTTTAACCCTCTAGATGTAGAAGTAGGAGAATTAATTGATTTTCCGCAAAACCTGAAAACGTCAAAAAATCTAATACCCGGCCAAGCCAAAAATGGCTGATTTTCAGCCAAAAATTATTTTTCCACAAATCAAACACGCACTATACCCCCTCTTTGGAAACTCTTTTGGGATGCTTTCCAACATAGATTTAACCCTCTAGATGTAGAAGTAGGAGAATTAAGTGATTTTTCGCAAAACCTGAAAACGTCAAAAAATCTAATACCCGGCCAAGCCAAAAATGGCTGATTTTCAGCCAAAAATTATTTTTCCACAAATCAAACACGCACTATACCCCCTCTTTGGGAACTCTTTTGGGATGCTTTCCAACATAGTTTTAACCCTCTAGATGTAGAAGTAGGAGAATTAAGTGATTTTTCGCAAAACCCGAAAACGACAAAAAATCTAATACCCGGCCAAGCCAAAAATGGCTGATTTTCAGCCAAATTTTTTTTTTCCACAAATCAAACACACACTATACCCCCTCTTTGGGAACACTTTTGGAATGCTTTACAACATAGTTTTAACCCTCTAGATGTAGAAATAGGAGAATTAAGTGATTTTTCCCCAAACCTAAAAAAGTCAAAAAATCTAATACCCGGCCAAGCCAAAAATGGCTGATTTTCAGCCCAAAATTTTTTTTCCACAAATCAAACACGCACTATACCCCCTCTTTGGAAACTCTTTTGGGATGCTTTCCAACATAGATTTAACCCTCTAGATGTAGAAGTAGAAGAATTAAGTGATTTTTCGCAAAACCTGAAAACGACAAAAAATCTAATACCCGGCCAAGCCAAAAATGGCTGATTTTCAGCCAAAATTTTTTTTCCACAAATCAAACACGCACTATACCCCCTCTTTGGGAACTCTTTTGGGATACTTTACAACATAGTTTTAACCCTCTAGATGTAGAAGTAGGAGAATTAAGAGATTTTTCGCAAAACCTGAAAACGTCAAAAAATCTAATACCCGGCCAAGCCAAAAATGGCTGATTTTCAGCCCAAATTTTTTTTCCACAAATCAAACACGCACTATACCCCCTCTTTGGGAACTCTTTTGGGATGCTTTCCAACATAGTTTTAACCCTCTAGATGTAGAAGTAGGAGAATTAAGTGATTTTTCGCAAAACCTGAAAACGTCAAAAAATCTAATACCCGGCCAAGCCAAAAATAGCTGATTTTCAGCCAAAATTTATATTTCCACAAATCAAACACGCACTATACCCCCTCTTTGGGAACTCTTTTGGGATGCTTTCCAACATAGTTTTAACCCTCTAGATGTAGAAGTAGGAGAATTAAGTGATTTTTCGCAAAACCTGAAAACGTCAAAAAATCTAATACCCGGCCAAGCCAAAAATAGCTGATTTTCAGCCAAAATTTATATTTCCACAAATCAAACACGCACTATACCCCCTCTTTGGGAACTCTTTTGGGATGCTTTACAACATAGTTTTAACCCTCTAGATGTAGAAGTAGGAGAATTAAGTGATTTTTCACAAAACCTGAAAACGTCAAAAAATCTAATACCCGGCCAAGCCAAAAATGGCTGATTTTCAGCCAAAAATTTTTTTCCACAAATCAAACACGCACTATACTCCCTCTTTGGGAACTCTTTTGGGATGCTTTCCAACATAGTTTTAACCCTCTAGATGTAGAAGTAGGAGAATTAAGTGATTTTTCGCAAAACCTGAAAACGACAAAAAATCTAATACCCGGCCAAGCCAAAAATGGCTGATTTTCAGCCAAAATTTTTTTCCACATATCAAACACGCACTATACCCCCTCTTTGGGAACTCTTTTGGGATGCTTTCTAACATAGTTTTAACCCTCTAGATGTAGAAGTAGGAGAATTAAGTGATTTTCCGCAAAACCTGAAAACGTCAAAAAATCTAATACCTGGCAAAACCAAAAATGGCTGATTTTCAGCCAAAAATTTTTTTTCCACAAATCAAACATGCACTATACCCCCTGTTTGGGAACGCTTTTGGGATGCTTTACAACATAGTTTTAACCCTCTAGATGTAGAAGTAGGAGAATTAAGTGATTTTCGCAAAACCTGAAAACGTCAAAAAATCTAATACCCGGCTAAGCCAAAAATGGCTGATTTTCAGCCAAAATTATTTTTTCCACAAATCAAACATGCACTATACCCCCTCTTGGGGAACGCTTTTGGGATGCTTTACAACATAGTTTTAACCCTCTAGATGTAGAAGTAGGAGAATTAAGTTATTTTTAACAAAACCTGAAAACGTCAAAAAATCTAATACCCGGCCAAGCCAAAAATATCTGATTTTCAGCCAAAAATTTTTTTTTTCACAAATCAAACACGCACTATACCCCCTCTTTGGGAACTCTTTTGGGATGCTTTACAACATAGTTTTAACCCTCTAGATGTAGAAGTAGGAGAATTAAGTGATTTTTCGCAAAACCTGAAAACGTCAAAAAATCTAATACCCGGCCAAGCCAAAAATGGCTGATTTTCAGCCAAAATTTTTTTTTCTACAAATCAAACATGCACTATACCCCCTCTTTGGGAACTCTTTTGGGATGCTTTACAACATAGTTTTAACCCTCTAGATGTAGAAGTAGGAGAATTAAGTGATTTTTCGCAAAAACCGAAAACGACAAAAAATCTAATACCCGGCCAAGCCAAAAATGGCTGATTTTCAGCCAAATTTTTTTTTCCACAAATCAAACACACACTATACCCCCTCTTTGGGAACTCTTTTGGGATGCTTTCTAATATAGTTTAAACCCTCTAGATGTAGAAGTAGGAGAATTAATTGATTTTTCGCAAAACCTGAAAACGACACAAAATCTAATACCCGGCAAAACCAAAAATGGCTGATTTTCAGCCAAAATTTTTTTTTCCACAAATCAAACACGCACTATACCCCCTCTTTGGGAACGCTTTTGGGATGCTTTACAACATAGTTTTAACCCTCTAGATGTAGAAGTAGGAGAATTAAGTGATTTTTCGCAAAACCTGAAAACGACAAAAAATCTAATACCTGGCCAAGCCAAAAATGGCTGATTTTCAGCCAAAATTTTTTTTCCACAAATCAAACAAACACTATACCCCCTCTTTGGGAACTCTTTTGGGATGCTTTCTAACATATTTTTAACCCTCTAGATGTAGAAGTAGGAGAATTAAGTGATTTTCCGCAAAACCCGAAAACGTCAAAAAATCTAATACCCGGCAAAACCAAAAATGGCTGATTTTCAGCCAAAATTTTTTTTCCACAAATCAAACATGCACTATACCCCCTCTTTGGGAACGCTTTTGGGATGCTTTACAACATAGTTTTAACCCTCTAGATGTAGAAGTAGGAGAATTAAGTGATTTTTCGCAATACCTGAAAACGTCAAAATATCTAATACCCGGCCAAGCCAAAAATGGGTGATTTTCAGCCAAAATTTTTTTTCCACAAATCAAATAAGCACTATACCCCCTCTTTGGGAACTCTTTTGGGATGCTTTCCAACATAGTTTTAACCCTCTAGATGTAGAAGTAGGAGAATTAATTGATTTTCCGCAAAACCTGAAAACGTCAAAAAATCTAATACCCGGCAAAACCAAAAATGGCTGATTTTCAGCCAAAATTTTTTTTTCCACAAATCAAACATGCACTATACCCCCTCTTTGGGAACGCTTTTGGGATGCTTTACAACATAGTTTTAACCCTCTAGATGTAGAAGTAGGAGAATTAAGTGATTTTTCGCAAAACCTGAAAACGTCAAAAGATCTAATACCCGGCCAAGCCAAAAATGGCTGATTTTCAGCAAAAAATTTTTTTCCACAAATCAAACAAGCACTATACCCCCTCTTTGGGAACTCTTTTGGGATGCTTTCCAACATAGTTTTAACCCTCTAGATGTAGAAGTAGGAGAATTAATTGATTTTCCGCAAAACCTGAAAACGTCAAAAAATCTAATACCCGGCAAAGCCAAAAATGGCTGATTTTCAGCCAAAAATTTTTTTTCCACAAATCAAACACGCACTATACCCCCTCTTTGGGAACTCTTTTGGGATGCTTTCCAACATAGTTTTAACCCTCTAGATGTAGAAGTAGGAGAATTAAGTGATGTTTCGCAAAACCTGAAAACGTCAAAAAAATCTAATACCCGGCCAAGCCAAAAATGGCTGATTTTCAGCCAAAATTAATTTTTCCACAAATCAAACATGCACTATACCCCCTCTTTGGGAACTCTTTTGGGATGCTTTACAACATAGTTTTAACCCTCTAGATGTAGAAGTAGGAGAATTAAGTGATTTTCGCAAAACCTGAAAACGTCAAAAGATCTAATACCCGGCCAAGCCAAAAATGGCTGATTTTCAGCCAAATTTTTTTTCCACAAATCAAACCTGCTCTATAACCCCTCTTTGGGAACTCTTTTGGGATGCTTTCTAACATAGTTTTAACCCTCTAGATGTAGAAGTAGGAGAATTAAGTGATTTTTCGCAAAACCTGAAAACGTCAAAAAATCTAATACCCGGCCAAGCCAAAAATGGCTGATTTTCAGCCAAAAATTTTTTTTCCACAAATCAAACATGCACTATACCCCCTCTTTGGGAACTCTTTTGGGATGCTTTACAACATAGTTTTAACCCTGTAGATGTAGAAGTAGGAGAATTAAGTGATTTTTCGCAAAACCTGAAAACGTCAAAAAATCTAATACCCGGCCAAGCCAAAAATGGCTGATTTTCAGCCCAAAATTTTTTTCCACAAATCAAACACGCACTATACCCCCTCTTTGGGAACTCTTTTGGGATGCTTTCCAACATAGTTTTAACCCTCTAGATGTAGAAGTAGGAGAATTAAGTGATTTTTCGCAAAACCTGAAAACGTCAAAAAATCTAATACCCGGCCAAGCCAAAAATAGCTGATTTTCAGCCAAAATTTATTTTTCCACAAATCAAACATGCACTATACCCCCTCTTTGGGAAATCTTTTGGGATGCTTTCCAACATAGTTTTAACCCTCTAGATGTAGAAGTAGGAGAATTAAGTGATTTTTCGCAAAACCTGAAAACGACAAAAAATCTAATACCAGGCCAAGCCAAAAATGGCTGATTTTCAGCCAAAATTTATTTTTCCACAAATCAAACATGCACTATACCCCCTCTTTGGGAACTCTTTTGGGATGCTTTACAACATAGTTTTAACCCTCTAGATGTAGAAGTAGGAGAATTAAGTGATTTTTCGCAAAACCTGAAAATGACAAAAAATCTAATACCCGGCCAAGCCAAAAATGGCTGATTTTCAGCCAAATTTTTTTTCCACAAATCAAACCTGCTCTATAACCCCTCTTTGGGAACTCTTTTGGGATGCTTTCTAACATAGTTTTAACCCTCTAGATGTAGAAGTAGGAGAATTAAGTGATTTTTCGCAAAACCTGAAAACGTCAAAAAATCTAATACCCGGCCAAGCCAAAAATGGCTGATTTTCAGCCAAAATTTTTTTTTCCACAAATCAAACATGCACTATACCCCCTCTTTGGGAACTCTTTTGGGATGCTTTACAACATAGTTTTAACCCTGTAGATGTAGAAGTAGGAGAATTAAGTGATTTTTCGCAAAACCTGAAAACGTCAAAAAATCTAATACCCGGCCAAGCCAAAAATGGCTGATTTTCAGCCCAAAATTTTTTTCCACAAATCAAACACGCACTATACCCCCTCTTTGGGAACTCTTTTGGGATGCTTTCCAACATAGTTTTAACCCTCTAGATGTAGAAGTAGGAGAATTAAGTGATTTTTCGCAAAACCTGAAAACGTCAAAAAATCTAATACCCGGCCAAGCCAAAAATAGCTGATTTTCAGCCAAAATTTATTTTTCCACAAATCAAACATGCACTATACCCCCTCTTTGGGAAATCTTTTGGGATGCTTTCCAACATAGTTTTAACCCTCTAGATGTAGAAGTAGGAGAATTAAGTGATTTTTCGCAAAACCTGAAAACGACAAAAAATCTAATACCCGGCCAAGCCAAAAATGGCTGATTTTCAGCCAAAATTTTTTTTTCCACAAATCAAACACGCACTATACCCCCTCTTTGGGAACTCTTTTGGGATGCTTTCCAACATAGTTTTAACCCTCTAGATGTAGAAGTAGGAGAATTAAGTGATTTTTCGCAAATCCTGAAAACGTCAAAAAATCTAATACCCGGCCAAGCCAAAAATGGCTGATTTCAGCCAAAAAATTTTTTTCCACAAATCAAACACGCACTATACCCCCTCTTTGGGAACTCTTTTGGGATGCTTTCCAACATAGTTTTAACCCTCTAGATGTAGAAGTAGGAGAATTAATTGATTTTCCGCAAAACCTGAAAACGTCAAAAAATCTAATACCCGGCAAAACCAAAAATGGCTGATTTTCAGCCAAAATTTTTTTTTCCACAAATCAAACATGCACTATACCCCCTCTTTGGGAACGCTTTTGGGATGCTTTACAACATAGTTTTAACCCTCTAGATGTAGAAGTAGGAGAATTAAGTGATTTTTCGCAAAACCTGAAAACGTCAAAAGATCTAATACCCGGCCAAGCCAAAAATGGCTGATTTTCAGCCAAAATTTTTTTTCCACAAATCAAACAAGCACTATACCCCCTCTTTGGGAACTCTTTTGGGATGCTTTCCAACATAGTTTTAACCCTCTAGATGTAGAAGTAGGAGAATTAATTGATTTTCCGCAAAACCTGAAAACGTCAAAAAATCTAATACCCGGCAAAGCCAAAAATGGCTGATTTTCAGCCAAAATTTTTTTTTCCACACATCAGACACGCACTATACCCCCTCTTTGGGAACTCTTTTGGGATGCTTTCCAACATAGTTTTAACCCTCTAGATGTAGAAGTAGGAGAATTAAGTGATGTTTCGCAAAACCTGAAAACGTCAAAAAAATCTAATACCCGGCCAAGCCAAAAATGGCTGATTTTCAGCCAAAATTTATTTTTCCACAAATCAAACATGCACTATACCCCCTCTTTGGGAACTCTTTTGGGATGCTTTACAACATAGTTTTAACCCTCTAGATGTAGAAGTAGGAGAATTAAGTGATTTTTCGCAAAACCTGAAAATGACAAAAAATCTAATACCCGGCCAAGCCAAAAATGGCTGATTTTCAGCCAAATTTTTTTTCCACAAATCAAACCTGCTCTATAACCCCTCTTTGGGAACTCTTTTGGGATGCTTTCTAACATAGTTTTAACCCTCTAGATGTAGAAGTAGGAGAATTAAGTGATTTTTCGCAAAACCTGAAAACGTCAAAAAATCTAATACCCGGCCAAGCCAAAAATGGCTGATTTTCAGCCAAAATTTTTTTTTCCACAAATCAAACATGCACTATACCCCCTCTTTGGGAACTCTTTTGGGATGCTTTACAACATAGTTTTAACCCTGTAGATGTAGAAGTAGGAGAATTAAGTGATTTTTCGCAAAACCTGAAAACGTCAAAAAATCTAATACCCGGCCAAGCCAAAAATGGCTGATTTTCAGCCCAAAATTTTTTTCCACAAATCAAACACGCACTATACCCCCTCTTTGGGAACTCTTTTGGGATGCTTTCCAACATAGTTTTAACCCTCTAGATGTAGAAGTAGGAGAATTAAGTGATTTTTCGCAAAACCTGAAAACGTCAAAAAATCTAATACCCGGCCAAGCCAAAAATAGCTGATTTTCAGCCAAAATTTATTTTTCCACAAATCAAACATGCACTATACCCCCTCTTTGGGAAATCTTTTGGGATGCTTTCCAACATAGTTTTAACCCTCTAGATGTAGAAGTAGGAGAATTAAGTGATTTTTCGCAAAACCTGAAAACGACAAAAAATCTAATACCCGGCCAAGCCAAAAATGGCTGATTTTCAGCCAAAAATTTTTTTCCACAAATCAAACAAACACTATACCCCCTCTTTGGGAACTCTTTTGGGATGCTTTCTAACATATTTTTAACCCTCTAGATGTAGAAGTAGGAGAATTAATTGATTTTCCGCAAAACCCGAAAACGTCAAAAAATCTAATACCCGGCCAAGCCAAAAATGGCTGATTTTCAGCCAAAATTTTTTTTCCACAAATCAAACATGCACTATACCCCCTCTTTGGGAACGCTTTTGGGATGCTTTACAACATAGTTTTAACCCTCTAGATGTAGAAGTAGGAGAATTAAGTGATTTTTCGCAATACCTGAAAACGTCAAAAGATCTAATACCCGGCAAAGCCAAAAATGGCTGATTTTCAGCCAAAATTTTTTTTCCACAAATCAAACACGCACTATACCCCCTCTTTGGGAACTCTTTTGGGATGCTTTCCAACATAGTTTTAACCCTCTAGATGTAGAAGTAGGAGAATTAAGTGATGTTTCGCAAAACCTGAAAACGTCAAAAAATCTAATACCCGGCCAAGCCAAAAATGGCTGATTTTCAGCCAAAATTTTTTTTCCACAAATCAAACATGCACTATACCCCCTCTTTGGGAACGCTTTTGGGATGCTTTACAACATAGTTTTAACCCTCTAGATGTAGAAGTAGGAGAATTAAGTGATTTTTCGCAATACCTGAAAACGTCAAAAGATCTAATACCCGGCCAAGCCAAAAATGGGTGATTTTCAGCCAAAATTTTTTTCCACAAATCAAACAAGCACTATACCCCCTCTTTGGGAACTCTTTTGGGATGCTTTCCAACATAGTTTTAACCCTCTAGATGTAGAAGTAGGAGAATTAATTGATTTTCCGCAAAACCTGAAAACGTCAAAAAATCTAATACCCGGCAAAGCCAAAAATGGCTGATTTTCAGCCAAAATTTTTTTTCCACAAATCAAACACGCACTATACCCCCTCTTTGGGAACTCTTTTGGGATGCTTTCCAACATAGTTTTAACCCTCTAGATGTAGAAGTAGGAGAATTAAGTGATGTTTCGCAAAACCTGAAAACGTCAAAAAATCTAATACCCGGCCAAGCCAAAAATGGCTGATTTTCAGCCAAATTTTTTTTTCCACAAATCAAACCTGCTCTATAACCCCTCTTTGGGATCTCTTTTGGGATGCTTTCTAACATAGTTTTAACCCTCTAGATGTAGAAGTAGGAGAATTAAGTGATTTTTCGCAAAACCTGAAAACGTCAAAAAATCTAATACCCGGCCAAGCCAAAAATGGCTGATTTTCAGCCCAAAATTTTTTTCCACAAATCAAACACGCACTATACCCCCTCTTTGGGAACTCTTTTGGGATGCTTTCCAACATAGTTTTAACCCTCTAGATGTAGAACTAGGAGAATTAATTGATTTTCCGCAAAACCTGAAAACGTCAAAAAATCTAATACCCGGCAAAGCCAAAAATGGCTGATTTTCAGCCAAAAAATTTTTTTCCACAAATCAAACACGCACTATACCCCCTCTTTGGGAACTCTTTTGGGATGCTTTCCAACATAGTTTTAACCCTCTAGATGTAGAAGTAGGAGAATTAAGTGATGTTTCGCAAAACCTGAAAACGTCAAAAAAATCTAATACCCGGCCAAGCCAAAAATGGCTGATTTTCAGCCAAAATTTATTTTTCCACAAATCAAACATGCACTATACCCCCTCTTTGGGAACTCTTTTGGGATGCTTTACAACATAGTTTTAACCCTCTAGATGTAGAAGTAGGAGAATTAAGTGATTTTTCGCAAAACCTGAAAATGACAAAAAATCTAATACCCGGCCAAGCCAAAAATGGCTGATTTTCAGCCAAATTTTTTTTCCACAAATCAAACCTGCTCTATAACCCCTCTTTGGGAACTCTTTTGGGATGCTTTCTAACATAGTTTTAACCCTCTAGATGTAGAAGTAGGAGAATTAAGTGATTTTTCGCAAAACCTGAAAACGTCAAAAAATCTAATACCCGGCCAAGCCAAAAATGGCTGATTTTCAGCCAAAATTTTTTTTTCCACAAATCAAACATGCACTATACCCCCTCTTTGGGAACTCTTTTGGGATGCTTTACAACATAGTTTTAACCCTGTAGATGTAGAAGTAGGAGAATTAAGTGATTTTTCGCAAAACCTGAAAACGTCAAAAAATCTAATACCCGGCCAAGCCAAAAATGGCTGATTTTCAGCCCAAAATTTTTTTCCACAAATCAAACACGCACTATACCCCCTCTTTGGGAACTCTTTTGGGATGCTTTCCAACATAGTTTTAACCCTCTAGATGTAGAAGTAGGAGAATTAAGTGATTTTTCGCAAAACCTGAAAACGTCAAAAAATCTAATACCCGGCCAAGCCAAAAATAGCTGATTTTCAGCCAAAATTTATTTTTCCACAAATCAAACATGCACTATACCCCCTCTTTGGGAAATCTTTTGGGATGCTTTCCAACATAGTTTTAACCCTCTAGATGTAGAAGTAGGAGAATTAAGTGATTTTTCGCAAATCCTGAAAACGTCAAAAAATCTAATACCCGGCCAAGCCAAAAATGGCTGATTTCAGCCAAATTTTTTTTTTCCACAAATCAAACACACACTATACCCCCTCTTTGGGAACTCTTTTGGGATGCTTTACAACATAGTTTTAACCCTCTAGATGTTGAAGTAGGAGAATTAAGTGATTTTCGCAAAACCTGAAAACGTCAAAAGATCTAATACCCGGCCAAGCCAAAAATGGCTGATTTTCAGCCAAATTTTTTTTTCCACAAATCAAACCTGCTCTATAACCCCTCTTTGGGAACTCTTTTGGGATGCTTTCTAACATAGTTTTAACCCTCTAGATGTAGAAGTAGGAGAATTAAGTGATTTTTCGCAAAACCTGAAAACGTCAAAAAATCTAATACCCGGCCAAGCCAAAAATGGCTGATTTTCAGCCAAAAATTTTTTTTCCACAAATCAAACATGCACTATACCCCCTCTTTGGGAACTCTTTTGGGATGCTTTACAACATAGTTTTAACCCTGTAGATGTAGAAGTAGGAGAATTAAGTGATTTTTCGCAAAACCTGAAAACATCAAAAAATCTAATACCCGGCCAAGCCAAAAATGGCTGATTTTCAGCCCAAAATTTTTTTCCACAAATCAAACACGCACTATACCCCCTCTTTGGGAACTCTTTTGGGATGCTTTCCAACATAGTTTTAACCCTCTAGATGTAGAAGTAGGAGAATTAATTGATTTTCCGCAAAACCTGAAAACGTCAAAAAATCTAATACCCGGCAAAGCCAAAAATGGCTGATTTTCAGCCAAAAAATTTTTTTCCACAAATCAAACACGCACTATACCCCCTCTTTGGGAACTCTTTTGGGATGCTTTCCAACATAGTTTTAACCCTCTAGATGTAGAAGTAGGAGAATTAAGTGATGTTTCGCAAAACCTGAAAACGTCAAAAAAATCTAATACCCGGCCAAGCCAAAAATGGCTGATTTTCAGCCAAAATTTATTTTTCCACAAATCAAACATGCACTATACCCCCTCTTTGGGAACTCTTTTGGGATGCTTTACAACATAGTTTTAACCCTCTAGATGTAGAAGTAGGAGAATTAAGTGATTTTTCGCAAAACCTGAAAATGACAAAAAATCTAATACCCGGCCAAGCCAAAAATGGCTGATTTTCAGCCAAATTTTTTTTCCACAAATCAAACCTGCTCTATACCCCCTCTTTGGGAACTCTTTTGGGATGCTTTCTAACATAGTTTTAACCCTCTAGATGTAGAAGTAGGAGAATTAAGTGATTTTTCGCAAAACCTGAAAACGTCAAAAAATCTAATACCCGGCCAAGCCAAAAATGGCTGATTTTCAGCCAAAATTTTTTTTTCCACAAATCAAACATGCACTATACCCCCTCTTTGGGAACTCTTTTGGGATGCTTTACAACATAGTTTTAACCCTGTAGATGTAGAAGTAGGAGAATTAAGTGATTTTTCGCAAAACCTGAAAACGTCAAAAAATCTAATACCCGGCCAAGCCAAAAATGGCTGATTTTCAGCCCAAAATTTTTTTCCACAAATCAAACACGCACTATACCCCCTCTTTGGGAACTCTTTTGGGATGCTTTCCAACATAGTTTTAACCCTCTAGATGTAGAAGTAGGAGAATTAAGTGATTTTTCGCAAAACCTGAAAACGTCAAAAAATCTAATACCCGGCCAAGCCAAAAATAGCTGATTTTCAGCCAAAATTTATTTTTCCACAAATCAAACATGCACTATACCCCCTCTTTGGGAAATCTTTTGGGATGCTTTCCAACATAGTTTTAACCCTCTAGATGTAGAAGTAGGAGAATTAAGTGATTTTTCGCAAAACCTGAAAACGACAAAAAATCTAATACCCGGCCAAGCCAAAAATGGCTGATTTTCAGCCAAAATTTTTTTTTCCACAAATCAAACACGCACTATACCCCCTCTTTGGGAACTCTTTTGGGATGCTTTCCAACATAGTTTTAACCCTCTAGATGTAGAAGTAGGAGAATTAAGTGATTTTTCGCAAATCCTGAAAACGTCAAAAAATCTAATACCCGGCCAAGCCAAAAATGGCTGATTTCAGCCAAAATTTTTTTTTCCACAAATCAAACACACACTATACCCCCTCTTTGGGAACTCTTTTGGGATGCTTTACAACATAGTTTTAACCCTCTAGATGTTGAAGTAGGAGAATTAAGTGATTTTTCGCAAAACCTGAAAACGTCAAAAAATCTAATACCCGGCCAAGCCAAAAATAGCTGATTTTCAGCCAAAATTTATTTTTCCACAAATCAAACATGCACTATACCCCCTCTTTGGGAAATCTTTTGGGATGCTTTCCAACATAGTTTTAACCCTCTAGATGTAGAAGTAGGAGAATTAAGTGATTTTTCGCAAAACCTGAAAACGACAAAAAATCTAATACCCGGCCAAGCCAAAAATGGCTGATTTTCAGCCAAAATTTTTTTTTCCACAAATCAAACACGCACTATACCCCCTCTTTGGGAACTCTTTTGGGATGCTTTCCAACATAGTTTTAACCCTCTAGATGTAGAAGTAGGAGAATTAAGTGATTTTTCGCAAATCCTGAAAACGTCAAAAAATCTAATACCCGGCCAAGCCAAAAATGGCTGATTTCAGCCAAAAAATTTTTTTCCACAAATCAAACACGCACTATACCCCCTCTTTGGGAACTCTTTTGGGATGCTTTACAACATAGTTTTAACCCTCTAGATGTTGAAGTAGGAGAATTAAGTGATTTTTCGCAAAACCTGAAAACGTCAAAAAATCTAATACCCGGCCAAGCCAAAAATGGCTGATTTTCAGCCAAAATTTTTTTTTCCACAAATCAAATATGCACTATACCCCCTCTTTGGGAACTCTTTTGGGATGCTTTACAACATAGTTTTAACCCTGTAGATGTAGAAGTAGGAGAATTAAGTGATTTTTCGCAAAACCTGAAAACGTCAAAAAATCTAATACCCGGCCAAGCCAAAAATGGCTGATTTTCAGCCCCAAATTTTTTTCCACAAATCAAACACGCACTATACCCCCTCTTTGGGAACGCTTTTGGGATGCTTTACAACATAGTTTTAACCCTCTAGATGTAGAAGTAGGAGAATTAAGTGATTTTTCGCAATACCTGAAAACGTCAAAAGATCTAATACCCGGCCAAGCCAAAAATGGGTGATTTTCAGCCAAAATTTTTTTTCCACAAATCAAATAAGCACTATACCCCCTCTTTGGGAACTCTTTTGGGATGCTTTCCAACATAGTTTTAACCCTCTAGATGTAGAAGTAGGAGAATTAATTGATTTTCCGCAAAACCTGAAAACGTCAAAAAATCTAATACCCGGCAAAACCAAAAATGGCTGATTTTCAGCCAAAATTTTTTTTTCCACAAATCAAACATGCACTATACCCCCTCTTTGGGAATGCTTTTGGGATGCTTTACAACATAGTTTTAACCCTCTAGATGTAGAAGTAGGAGAATTAAGTGATTTTTCGCAAAACCTGAAAACGTCAAAAGATCTAATACCCGGCCAAGCCAAAAATGGCTGATTTTCAGCCAAAAATTTTTTTCCACAAATCAAACAAGCACTATACCCCCTCTTTGGGAACTCTTTTGGGATGCTTTCCAACATAGTTTTAACCCTCTAGATGTAGAAGTAGGAGAATTAATTGATTTTCCGCAAAACCTGAAAACGTCAAAAAATCTAATACCCGGCAAAGCCAAAAATGGCTGATTTTCAGCCAAAATTTTTTTTTCCACAAATCAAACACGCACTATACCCCCTCTTTGGGAACTCTTTTGGGATGCTTTCCAACATAGTTTTAACCCTCTAGATGTAGAAGTAGGAGAATTAAGTGATGTTTCGCAAAACCTGAAAACGTCAAAAAAATCTAATACCCGGCCAAGCCAAAAATGGCTGATTTTCAGCCAAAATTAATTTTTCCACAAATCAAACATGCACTATACCCCCTCTTTGGGAACTCTTTTGGGATGCTTTACAACATAGTTTTAACCCTCTAGATGTAGAAGTAGGAGAATTAAGTGATTTTCGCAAAACCTGAAAACGTCAAAAGATCTAATACCCGGCCAAGCCAAAAATGGCTGATTTTCAGCCAAAATTTTTTTTTCCACAAATCAAACATGCACTATACCCCCTCTTTGGGAACTCTTTTGGGATGCTTTACAACATAGTTTTAACCCTGTAGATGTAGAAGTAGGAGAATTAAGTGATTTTTCGCAAAACCTGAAAACGTCAAAAAATCTAATACCCGGCCAAGCCAAAAATGGCTGATTTTCAGCCCAAAATTTTTTTCCACAAATCAAACACGCACTATACCCCCTCTTTGGGAACTCTTTTGGGATGCTTTCCAACATAGTTTTAACCCTCTAGATGTAGAAGTAGGAGAATTAAGTGATTTTTCGCAAAACCTGAAAACGTCAAAAAATCTAATACCCGGCCAAGCCAAAAATAGCTGATTTTCAGCCAAAATTTATTTTTCCACAAATCAAACATGCACTATACCCCCTCTTTGGGAAATCTTTTGGGATGCTTTCCAACATAGTTTTAACCCTCTAGATGTAGAAGTAGGAGAATTAAGTGATTTTTCACAAAACCTGAAAACGACAAAAAATCTAATACCAGGCCAAGCCAAAAATGGCTGATTTTCAGCCAAAATTTATTTTTCCACAAATCAAACATGCACTATACCCCCTCTTTGGGAACTCTTTTGGGATGCTTTACAACATAGTTTTAACCCTCTAGATGTAGAAGTAGGAGAATTAAGTGATTTTTCGCAAAACCTGAAAATGACAAAAAATCTAATACCCGGCCAAGCCAAAAATGGCTGATTTTCAGCCAAATTTTTTTTCCACAAATCAAACCTGCTCTATAACCCCTCTTTGGGAACTCTTTTGGGATGCTTTCTAACATAGTTTTAACCCTCTAGATGTAGAAGTAGGAGAATTAAGTGATTTTTCGCAAAACCTGAAAACGTCAAAAAATCTAATACCCGGCCAAGCCAAAAATGGCTGATTTTCAGCCAAAAATTTTTTTTCCACAAATCAAACATGCACTATACCCCCTCTTTGGGAACTCTTTTGGGATGCTTTACAACATAGTTTAAACCCTGTAGATGTAGAAGTAGGAGAATTAAGTGATTTTTCGCAAAACCTGAAAACGTCAAAAAATCTAATACCCGGCCAAGCCAAAAATGGCTGATTTTCAGCCCAAAATTTTTTTCCACAAATCAAACACGCACTATACCCCCTCTTTGGGAACTCTTTTGGGATGCTTTCCAACATAGTTTTAACCCTCTAGATGTAGAAGTAGGAGAATTAAGTGATTTTTCGCAAAACCTGAAAACGTCAAAAAATCTAATACCCGGCCAAGCCAAAAATAGCTGATTTTCAGCCAAAATTTATTTTTCCACAAATCAAACATGCACTATACCCCCTCTTTGGGAAATCTTTTGGGATGCTTTCCAACATAGTTTTAACCCTCTAGATGTAGAAGTAGGAGAATTAAGTGATTTTTCGCAAAACCTGAAAACGACAAAAAATCTAATACCCGGCCAAGCCAAAAATGGCTGATTTTCAGCCAAAATTTTTTTTTCCACAAATCAAACACGCACTATACCCCCTCTTTGGGAACTCTTTTGGGATGCTTTCCAACATAGTTTTAACCCTCTAGATGTAGAAGTAGGAGAATTAAGTGATTTTTCGCAAATCCTGAAAACGTCAAAAAATCTAATACCCGGCCAAGCCAAAAATGGCTGATTTCAGCCAAAAAATTTTTTTCCACAAATCAAACACGCACTATACCCCCTCTTTGGGAACTCTTTTGGGATGCTTTCCAACATAGTTTTAACCCTCTAGATGTAGAAGTAGGAGAATTAATTGATTTTCCGCAAAACCTGAAAACGTCAAAAAATCTAATACCCGGCAAAACCAAAAATGGCTGATTTTCAGCCAAAATTTTTTTTTCCACAAATCAAACATGCACTATACCCCCTCTTTGGGAACGCTTTTGGGATGCTTTACAACATAGTTTTAACCCTCTAGATGTAGAAGTAGGAGAATTAAGTGATTTTTCGCAAAACCTGAAAACGTCAAAAGATCTAATACCCGGCCAAGCCAAAAATGGCTGATTTTCAGCCAAAATTTTTTTTTCCACAAATCAAACACGCACTATACCCCCTCTTTGGGAACTCTTTTGGGATGCTTTCCAACATAGTTTTAACCCTCTAGATGTAGAAGTAGGAGAATTAAGTGATTTTTCGCAAATCCTGAAAACGTCAAAAAATCTAATACCCGGCCAAGCCAAAAATGGCTGATTTCAGCCAAAAAAATTTTTTCCACAAATCAAACACGCACTATACCCCCTCTTTGGGAACTCTTTTGGGATGCTTTCCAACATAGTTTTAACCCTCTAGATGTAGAAGTAGGAGAATTAATTGATTTTCCGCAAAACCTGAAAACGTCAAAAAATCTAATACCCGGCAAAACCAAAAATGGCTGATTTTCAGCCAAAATTTTTTTTTCCACAAATCAAACATGCACTATACCCCCTCTTTGGGAACGCTTTTGGGATGCTTTACAACATAGTTTTAACCCTCTAGATGTAGAAGTAGGAGAATTAAGTGATTTTTCGCAAAACCTGAAAACGTCAAAAGATCTAATACCCGGCCAAGCCAAAAATGGCTGATTTTCAGCCAAAAATTTTTTTCCACAAATCAAACAAGCACTATACCCCCTCTTTGGGAACTCTTTTGGGATGCTTTCCAACATAGTTTTAACCCTCTAGATGTAGAAGTAGGAGAATTAATTGATTTTCCGCAAAACCTGAAAACGTCAAAAAATCTAATACCCGGCAAAGCCAAAAATGGCTGATTTTCAGCCAAAATTTTTTTTTCCACAAATCAAACACGCACTATACCCCCTCTTTGGGAACTCTTTTGGGATGCTTTCCAACATAGTTTTAACCCTCTAGATGTAGAAGTAGGAGAATTAAGTGATGTTTCGCAAAACCTGAAAACGTCAAAAAAATCTAATACCCGGCCAAGCCAAAAATGGCTGATTTTCAGCCAAAATTAATTTTTCCACAAATCAAACATGCACTATACCCCCTCTTTGGGAACTCTTTTGGGATGCTTTACAACATAGTTTTAACCCTCTAGATGTAGAAGTAGGAGAATTAAGTGATTTTCGCAAAACCTGAAAACGTCAAAAGATCTAATACCCGGCCAAGCCAAAAATGGCTGATTTTCAGCCAAAATTTTTTTTTCCACAAATCAAACATGCACTATACCCCCTCTTTGGGAACTCTTTTGGGATGCTTTACAACATAGTTTTAACCCTGTAGATGTAGAAGTAGGAGAATTAAGTGATTTTTCGCAAAACCTGAAAACGTCAAAAAATCTAATACCCGGCCAAGCCAAAAATGGCTGATTTTCAGCCCAAAATTTTTTTCCACAAATCAAACACGCACTATACCCCCTCTTTGGGAACTCTTTTGGGATGCTTTCCAACATAGTTTTAACCCTCTAGATGTAGAAGTAGGAGAATTAAGTGATTTTTCGCAAAACCTGAAAACGTCAAAAAATCTAATACCCGGCCAAGCCAAAAATAGCTGATTTTCAGCCAAAATTTATTTTTCCACAAATCAAACATGCACTATACCCCCTCTTTGGGAAATCTTTTGGGATGCTTTCCAACATAGTTTTAACCCTCTAGATGTAGAAGTAGGAGAATTAAGTGATTTTTCACAAAACCTGAAAACGACAAAAAATCTAATACCAGGCCAAGCCAAAAATGGCTGATTTTCAGCCAAAATTTATTTTTCCACAAATCAAACATGCACTATACCCCCTCTTTGGGAACTCTTTTGGGATGCTTTACAACATAGTTTTAACCCTCTAGATGTAGAAGTAGGAGAATTAAGTGATTTTTCGCAAAACCTGAAAATGACAAAAAATCTAATACCCGGCCAAGCCAAAAATGGCTGATTTTCAGCCAAATTTTTTTTCCACAAATCAAACCTGCTCTATAACCCCTCTTTGGGAACTCTTTTGGGATGCTTTCTAACATAGTTTTAACCCTCTAGATGTAGAAGTAGGAGAATTAAGTGATTTTTCGCAAAACCTGAAAACGTCAAAAAATCTAATACCCGGCCAAGCCAAAAATGGCTGATTTTCAGCCAAAAATTTTTTTTCCACAAATCAAACATGCACTATACCCCCTCTTTGGGAACTCTTTTGGGATGCTTTACAACATAGTTTAAACCCTGTAGATGTAGAAGTAGGAGAATTAAGTGATTTTTCGCAAAACCTGAAAACGTCAAAAAATCTAATACCCGGCCAAGCCAAAAATGGCTGATTTTCAGCCCAAAATTTTTTTCCACAAATCAAACACGCACTATACCCCCTCTTTGGGAACTCTTTTGGGATGCTTTCCAACATAGTTTTAACCCTCTAGATGTAGAAGTAGGAGAATTAAGTGATTTTTCGCAAAACCTGAAAACGTCAAAAAATCTAATACCCGGCCAAGCCAAAAATAGCTGATTTTCAGCCAAAATTTATTTTTCCACAAATCAAACATGCACTATACCCCCTCTTTGGGAAATCTTTTGGGATGCTTTCCAACATAGTTTTAACCCTCTAGATGTAGAAGTAGGAGAATTAAGTGATTTTTCGCAAAACCTGAAAACGACAAAAAATCTAATACCCGGCCAAGCCAAAAATGGCTGATTTTCAGCCAAAATTTTTTTTTCCACAAATCAAACACGCACTATACCCCCTCTTTGGGAACTCTTTTGGGATGCTTTCCAACATAGTTTTAACCCTCTAGATGTAGAAGTAGGAGAATTAAGTGATTTTTCGCAAATCCTGAAAACGTCAAAAAATCTAATACCCGGCCAAGCCAAAAATGGCTGATTTCAGCCAAAAAAATTTTTTCCACAAATCAAACACGCACTATACCCCCTCTTTGGGAACTCTTTTGGGATGCTTTCCAACATAGTTTTAACCCTCTAGATGTAGAAGTAGGAGAATTAATTGATTTTCCGCAAAACCTGAAAACGTCAAAAAATCTAATACCCGGCAAAACCAAAAATGGCTGATTTTCAGCCAAAATTTTTTTTTCCACAAATCAAACATGCACTATACCCCCTCTTTGGGAACGCTTTTGGGATGCTTTACAACATAGTTTTAACCCTCTAGATGTAGAAGTAGGAGAATTAAGTGATTTTTCGCAAAACCTGAAAACGTCAAAAGATCTAATACCCGGCCAAGCCAAAAATGGCTGATTTTCAGCCAAAATTTTTTTTTCCACAAATCAAACACGCACTATACCCCCTCTTTGGGAACTCTTTTGGGATGCTTTCCAACATAGTTTTAACCCTCTAGATGTAGAAGTAGGAGAATTAAGTGATTTTTCGCAAATCCTGAAAACGTCAAAAAATCTAATACCCGGCCAAGCCAAAAATGGCTGATTTCAGCCAAAAAAATTTTTTCCACAAATCAAACACGCACTATACCCCCTCTTTGGGAACTCTTTTGGGATGCTTTCCAACATAGTTTTAACCCTCTAGATGTAGAAGTAGGAGAATTAATTGATTTTCCGCAAAACCTGAAAACGTCAAAAAATCTAATACCCGGCAAAACCAAAAATGGCTGATTTTCAGCCAAAATTTTTTTTTCCACAAATCAAACATGCACTATACCCCCTCTTTGGGAACGCTTTTGGGATGCTTTACAACATAGTTTTAACCCTCTAGATGTAGAAGTAGGAGAATTAAGTGATTTTTCGCAAAACCTGAAAACGTCAAAAGATCTAATACCCGGCCAAGCCAAAAATGGCTGATTTTCAGCCAAAATTTTTTTTCCACAAATCAAACAAGCACTATACCCCCTCTTTGGGAACTCTTTTGGGATGCTTTCCAACATAGTTTTAACCCTCTAGATGTAGAAGTAGGAGAATTAATTGATTTTCCGCAAAACCTGAAAACGTCAAAAAATCTAATACCCGGCAAAGCCAAAAATGGCTGATTTTCAGCCAAAATTTTTTTTCCACAAATCAAACACGCACTATACCCCCTCTTTGGGAACTCTTTTGGGATGCTTTCCAACATAGTTTTAACCCTCTAGATGTAGAAGTAGGAGAATTAAGTGATTTTTCGCAAAACCTGAAAATGACAAAAAATCTAATACCCGGCCAAGCCAAAAATGGCTGATTTTCAGCCAAAATTTTTTTTTCCACAAATCAAACATGCACTATACCCCCTCTTTGGGAACTCTTTTGGGATGCTTTACAACATAGTTTTAACCCTGTAGATGTAGAAGTAGGAGAATTAAGTGATTTTTCGCAAAACCTGAAAACGTCAAAAAATCTAATACCCGGCCAAGCCAAAAATGGCTGATTTTCAGCCCAAAATTTTTTTCCACAAATCAAACACGCACTATACCCCCTCTTTGGGAACTCTTTTGGGATGCTTTCCAACATAGTTTTAACCCTCTAGATGTAGAAGTAGGAGAATTAAGTGATTTTTCGCAAAACCTGAAAACGTCAAAAAATCTAATACCCGGCCAAGCCAAAAATAGCTGATTTTCAGCCAAAATTTATTTTTCCACAAATCAAACATGCACTATACCCCCTCTTTGGGAAATCTTTTGGGATGCTTTCCAACATAGTTTTAACCCTCTAGATGTAGAAGTAGGAGAATTAAGTGATTTTTCGCAAAACCTGAAAACGACAAAAAATCTAATACCCGGCCAAGCCAAAAATGGCTGATTTTCAGCCAAAAATTTTTTTCCACAAATCAAACAAACACTATACCCCCTCTTTGGGAACTCTTTTGGGATGCTTTCTAACATATTTTTAACCCTCTAGATGTAGAAGTAGGAGAATTAATTGATTTTCCGCAAAACCCGAAAACGTCAAAAAATCTAATACCCGGCCAAGCCAAAAATGGCTGATTTTCAGCCAAAATTTTTTTTCCACAAATCAAACATGCACTATACCCCCTCTTTGGGAACGCTTTTGGGATGCTTTACAACATAGTTTTAACCCTCTAGATGTAGAAGTAGGAGAATTAAGTGATTTTTCGCAATACCTGAAAACGTCAAAAGATCTAATACCCGGCCAAGCCAAAAATGGGTGATTTTCAGCCAAAATTTTTTTTCCACAAATCAAACAAGCACTATACCCCCTCTTTGGGAACTCTTTTGGGATGCTTTCCAACATAGTTTTAACCCTCTAGATGTAGAAGTAGGAGAATTAATTGATTTTCCGCAAAACCTGAAAACGTCAAAAAATCTAATACCCGGCAAAGCCAAAAATGGCTGATTTTCAGCCAAAATTTTTTTTCCACAAATCAAACACGCACTATACCCCCTCTTTGGGAACTCTTTTGGGATGCTTTCCAACATAGTTTTAACCCTCTAGATGTAGAAGTAGGAGAATTAAGTGATGTTTCGCAAAACCTGAAAACGTCAAAAAATCTAATACCCGGCCAAGCCAAAAATGGCTGATTTTCAGCCAAAATTTATTTTTCCACAAATCAAACATGCACTATACCCCCTCTTTGGGAACTCTTTTGGGATGCTTTACAACATAGTTTTAACCCTCTAGATGTAGAAGTAGGAGAATTAAGTGATTTTCGCAAAACCTGAAAACGTCAAAAGATCTAATACCCGGCCAAGCCAAAAATGGCTGATTTTCAGCCAAATTTTTTTTTCCACAAATCAAACCTGCTCTATAACCCCTCTTTGGGATCTCTTTTGGGATGCTTTCTAACATAGTTTTAACCCTCTAGATGTAGAAGTAGGAGAATTAAGTGATTTTTCGCAAAACCTGAAAACGTCAAAAAATCTAATACCCGGCCAAGCCAAAAATGGCTGATTTTCAGCCAAAATTTTTTTTTCCACAAATCAAACATGCACTATACCCCCTCTTTGGGAACTCTTTTGGGATGCTTTACAACATAGTTTTAACCCTGTAGATGTAGAAGTAGGAGAATTAAGTGATTTTTCGCAAAACCTGAAAACATCAAAAAATCTAATACCCGGCCAAGCCAAAAATGGCTGATTTTCAGCCCAAAATTTTTTTCCACAAATCAAACACGCACTATACCCCCTCTTTGGGAACTCTTTTGGGATGCTTTCCAACATAGTTTTAACCCTCTAGATGTAGAACTAGGAGAATTAATTGATTTTCCGCAAAACCTGAAAACGTCAAAAAATCTAATACCCGGCAAAGCCAAAAATGGCTGATTTTCAGCCAAAAATTTTTTTTCCACAAATCAAACACGCACTATACCCCCTCTTTGGGAACTCTTTTGGGATGCTTTCCAACATAGTTTTAACCCTCTAGATGTAGAAGTAGGAGAATTAAGTGATGTTTCGCAAAACCTGAAAACGTCAAAAAAATCTAATACCCGGCCAAGCCAAAAATGGCTGATTTTCAGCCAAAATTTATTTTTCCACAAATCAAACATGCACTATACCCCCTCTTTGGGAACTCTTTTGGGATGCTTTACAACATAGTTTTAACCCTCTAGATGTAGAAGTAGGAGAATTAAGTGATTTTTCGCAAAACCTGAAAATGACAAAAAATCTAATACCCGGCCAAGCCAAAAATGGCTGATTTTCAGCCAAATTTTTTTTCCACAAATCAAACCTGCTCTATAACCCCTCTTTGGGAACTCTTTTGGGATGCTTTCTAACATAGTTTTAACCCTCTAGATGTAGAAGTAGGAGAATTAAGTGATTTTTCGCAAAACCTGAAAACGTCAAAAAATCTAATACCCGGCCAAGCCAAAAATGGCTGATTTTCAGCCAAAATTTTTTTTTCCACAAATCAAACATGCACTATACCCCCTCTTTGGGAACTCTTTTGGGATGCTTTACAACATAGTTTTAACCCTGTAGATGTAGAAGTAGGAGAATTAAGTGATTTTTCGCAAAACCTGAAAACGTCAAAAAATCTAATACCCGGCCAAGCCAAAAATGGCTGATTTTCAGCCCAAAATTTTTTTCCACAAATCAAACACGCACTATACCCCCTCTTTGGGAACTCTTTTGGGATGCTTTCCAACATAGTTTTAACCCTCTAGATGTAGAAGTAGGAGAATTAAGTGATTTTTCGCAAAACCTGAAAACGTCAAAAAATCTAATACCCGGCCAAGCCAAAAATAGCTGATTTTCAGCCAAAATTTATTTTTCCACAAATCAAACATGCACTATACCCCCTCTTTGGGAAATCTTTTGGGATGCTTTCCAACATAGTTTTAACCCTCTAGATGTAGAAGTTGGAGAATTAAGTGATTTTTCGCAAATCCTGAAAACGTCAAAAAATCTAATACCCGGCCAAGCCAAAAATGGCTGATTTCAGCCAAAATTTTTTTTTCCACAAATCAAACACACACTATACCCCCTCTTTGGGAACTCTTTTGGGATGCTTTACAACATAGTTTTAACCCTCTAGATGTTGAAGTAGGAGAATTAAGTGATTTTCGCAAAACCTGAAAACGTCAAAAGATCTAATACCCGGCCAAGCCAAAAATGGCTGATTTTCAGCCAAATTTTTTTTTCCACAAATCAAACCTGCTCTATAACCCCTCTTTGGGAACTCTTTTGGGATGCTTTCTAACATAGTTTTAACCCTCTAGATGTAGAAGTAGGAGAATTAAGTGATTTTTCGCAAAACCTGAAAACGTCAAAAAATCTAATACCCGGCCAAGCCAAAAATGGCTGATTTTCAGCCAAAATTTTTTTTTCCACAAATCAAACATGCACTATACCCCCTCTTTGGGAACTCTTTTGGGATGCTTTACAACATAGTTTTAACCCTGTAGATGTAGAAGTAGGAGAATTAAGTGATTTTTCGCAAAACCTGAAAACATCAAAAAATCTAATACCCGGCCAAGCCAAAAATGGCTGATTTTCAGCCCAAAATTTTTTTCCACAAATCAAACACGCACTATACCCCCTCTTTGGGAACTCTTTTGGGATGCTTTCCAACATAGTTTTAACCCTCTAGATGTAGAAGTAGGAGAATTAATTGATTTTCCGCAAAACCTGAAAACGTCAAAAAATCTAATACCCGGCAAAGCCAAAAATGGCTGATTTTCAGCCAAAAATTTTTTTTCCACAAATCAAACACGCACTATACCCCCTCTTTGGGAACTCTTTTGGGATGCTTTCCAACATAGTTTTAACCCTCTAGATGTAGAAGTAGGAGAATTAAGTGATGTTTCGCAAAACCTGAAAACGTCAAAAAAATCTAATACCCGGCCAAGCCAAAAATGGCTGATTTTCAGCCAAAATTTATTTTTCCACAAATCAAACATGCACTATACCCCCTCTTTGGGAACTCTTTTGGGATGCTTTCCAACATAGTTTTAACCCTGTAGATGTAGAAGTAGGAGAATTAAGTGATTTTTCGCAAAACCTGAAAACGTCAAAAAATCTAATACCCGGCCAAGCCAAAAATGGCTGATTTTCAGCCCAAAATTTTTTTCCACAAATCAAACACGCACTATACCCCCTCTTTGGGAACTCTTTTGGGATGCTTTCCAACATAGTTTTAACCCTCTAGATGTAGAAGTAGGAGAATTAAGTGATTTTTCGCAAAACCTGAAAACGTCAAAAAATCTAATACCCGGCCAAGCCAAAAATAGCTGATTTTCAGCCAAAATTTATTTTTCCACAAATCAAACATGCACTATACCCCCTCTTTGGGAAATCTTTTGGGATGCTTTCCAACATAGTTTTAACCCTCTAGATGTAGCAGTAGGAGAATTAAGTGATTTTTCGCAAAACCTGAAAACGACAAAAAATCTAATACCCGGCCAAGCCAAAAATGGCTGATTTTCAGCCAAAATTTTTTTTCCACAAATCAAACAAACACTATACCCCCTCTTTGGGAACTCTTTTGGGATGCTTTCTAACATATTTTTAACCCTCTAGATGTAGAACTAGGAGAATTAATTGATTTTCCGCAAAACCCGAAAACGTCAAAAAATCTAATACCCGGCCAAGCCAAAAATGGCTGATTTTCAGCCAAAATTTTTTTTCCACAAATCAAACATGCACTATACCCCCTCTTTGGGAACGCTTTTGGGATGCTTTACAACATAGTTTTAACCCTCTAGATGTAGAAGTAGGAGAATTAAGTGATTTTTCGCAATACCTGAAAACGTCAAAAGATCTAATACCCGGCCAAGCCAAAAATGGGTGATTTTCAGCCAAAATTTTTTTTCCACAAATCAAACAAGCACTATACCCCCTCTTTGGGAACTCTTTTGGGATGCTTTCCAACATAGTTTTAACCCTCTAGATGTAGAAGTAGGAGAATTAATTGATTTTCCGCAAAACCTGAAAACGTCAAAAAATCTAATACCCGGCAAAGCCAAAAATGGCTGATTTTCAGCCAAAATTTTTTTTCCACAAATCAAACACGCACTATACCCCCTCTTTGGGAACTCTTTTGGGATGCTTTCCAACATAGTTTTAACCCTCTAGATGTAGAAGTAGGAGAATTAAGTGATGTTTCGCAAAACCTGAAAACGTCAAAAAATCTAATACCCGGCCAAGCCAAAAATGGCTGATTTTCAGCCAAAATTTATTTTTCCACAAATCAAACATGCACTATACCCCCTCTTTGGGAACTCTTTTGGGATGCTTTACAACATAGTTTTAACCCTCTAGATGTAGAAGTAGGAGAATTAAGTGATTTTCGCAAAACCTGAAAACGTCAAAAGATCTAATACCCGGCCAAGCCAAAAATGGCTGATTTTCAGCCAAATTTTTTTTTCCACAAATCAAACCTGCTCTATAACCCCTCTTTGGGATCTCTTTTGGGATGCTTTCTAACATAGTTTTAACCCTCTAGATGTAGAAGTAGGAGAATTAAGTGATTTTTCGCAAAACCTGAAAACGTCAAAAAATCTAATACCCGGCCAAGCCAAAAATGGCTGATTTTCAGCCAAAATTTTTTTTTCCACAAATCAAACATGCACTATACCCCCTCTTTGGGAACTCTTTTGGGATGCTTTACAACATAGTTTTAACCCTGTAGATGTAGAAGTAGGAGAATTAAGTGATTTTTCGCAAAACCTGAAAACATCAAAAAATCTAATACCCGGCCAAGCCAAAAATGGCTGATTTTCAGCCCAAAATTTTTTTCCACAAATCAAACACGCACTATACCCCCTCTTTGGGAACTCTTTTGGGATGCTTTCCAACATAGTTTTAACCCTCTAGATGTAGAACTAGGAGAATTAATTGATTTTCCGCAAAACCTGAAAACGTCAAAAAATCTAATACCCGGCAAAGCCAAAAATGGCTGATTTTCAGCCAAAAATTTTTTTTCCACAAATCAAACACGCACTATACCCCCTCTTTGGGAACTCTTTTGGGATGCTTTCCAACATAGTTTTAACCCTCTAGATGTAGAAGTAGGAGAATTAAGTGATGTTTCGCAAAACCTGAAAACGTCAAAAAAATCTAATACCCGGCCAAGCCAAAAATGGCTGATTTTCAGCCAAAATTTATTTTTCCACAAATCAAACATGCACTATACCCCCTCTTTGGGAACTCTTTTGGGATGCTTTACAACATAGTTTTAACCCTCTAGATGTAGAAGTAGGAGAATTAAGTGATTTTTCGCAAAACCTGAAAATGACAAAAAATCTAATACCCGGCCAAGCCAAAAATGGCTGATTTTCAGCCAAATTTTTTTTCCACAAATCAAACCTGCTCTATAACCCCTCTTTGGGAACTCTTTTGGGATGCTTTCTAACATAGTTTTAACCCTCTAGATGTAGAAGTAGGAGAATTAAGTGATTTTTCGCAAAACCTGAAAACGTCAAAAAATCTAATACCCGGCCAAGCCAAAAATGGCTGATTTTCAGCCAAAATTTTTTTTTCCACAAATCAAACATGCACTATACCCCCTCTTTGGGAACTCTTTTGGGATGCTTTACAACATAGTTTTAACCCTGTAGATGTAGAAGTAGGAGAATTAAGTGATTTTTCGCAAAACCTGAAAACGTCAAAAAATCTAATACCCGGCCAAGCCAAAAATGGCTGATTTTCAGCCCAAAATTTTTTTCCACAAATCAAACACGCACTATACCCCCTCTTTGGGAACTCTTTTGGGATGCTTTCCAACATAGTTTTAACCCTCTAGATGTAGAAGTAGGAGAATTAAGTGATTTTTCGCAAAACCTGAAAACGTCAAAAAATCTAATACCCGGCCAAGCCAAAAATAGCTGATTTTCAGCCAAAATTTATTTTTCCACAAATCAAACATGCACTATACCCCCTCTTTGGGAAATCTTTTGGGATGCTTTCCAACATAGTTTTAACCCTCTAGATGTAGAAGTAGGAGAATTAAGTGATTTTTCGCAAATCCTGAAAACGTCAAAAAATCTAATACCCGGCCAAGCCAAAAATGGCTGATTTCAGCCAAAATTTTTTTTTCCACAAATCAAACACACACTATACCCCCTCTTTGGGAACTCTTATGGGATGCTTTACAACATAGTTTTAACCCTCTAGATGTTGAAGTAGGAGAATTAAGTGATTTTCGCAAAACCTGAAAACGTCAAAAGATCTAATACCCGGCCAAGCCAAAAATGGCTGATTTTCAGCCAAATTTTTTTTTCCACAAATCAAACCTGCTCTATAACCCCTCTTTGGGAACTCTTTTGGGATGCTTTCTAACATAGTTTTAACCCTCTAGATGTAGAAGTAGGAGAATTAAGTGATTTTTCGCAAAACCTGAAAACGTCAAAAAATCTAATACCCGGCCAAGCCAAAAATGGCTGATTTTCAGCCAAAATTTTTTTTTCCACAAATCAAACATGCACTATACCCCCTCTTTGGGAACTCTTTTGGGATGCTTTCCAACATAGTTTTAACCCTCTAGATGTAGAAGTAGGAGAATTAATTGATTTTCCGCAAAACCTGAAAACGTCAAAAAATCTAATACCCGGCAAAGCCAAAAATGGCTGATTTTCAGCCAAAAATTTTTTTTCCACAAATCAAACACGCACTATACCCCCTCTTTGGGAACTCTTTTGGGATGCTTTCCAACATAGTTTTAACCCTCTAGATGTAGAAGTAGGAGAATTAAGTGATGTTTCGCAAAACCTGAAAACGTCAAAAAAATCTAATACCCGGCCAAGCCAAAAATGGCTGATTTTCAGCCAAAATTTATTTTTCCACAAATCAAACATGCACTATACCCCCTCTTTGGGAACTCTTTTGGGATGCTTTACAACATAGTTTTAACCCTCTAGATGTAGAAGTAGGAGAATTAAGTGATTTTTCGCAAAACCTGAAAATGACAAAAAATCTAATACCCGGCCAAGCCAAAAATGGCTGATTTTCAGCCAAATTTTTTTTCCACAAATCAAACCTGCTCTATAACCCCTCTTTGGGAACTCTTTTGGGATGCTTTCTAACATAGTTTTAACCCTCTAGATGTAGAAGTAGGAGAATTAAGTGATTTTTCGCAAAACCTGAAAACGTCAAAAAATCTAATACCCGGCCAAGCCAAAAATGGCTGATTTTCAGCCAAAATTTTTTTTTCCACAAATCAAACATGCACTATACCCCCTCTTTGGGAACTCTTTTGGGATGCTTTACAACATAGTTTTAACCCTGTAGATGTAGAAGTAGGAGAATTAAGTGATTTTTCGCAAAACCTGAAAACGTCAAAAAATCTAATACCCGGCCAAGCCAAAAATGGCTGATTTTCAGCCCAAAATTTTTTTCCACAAATCAAACACGCACTATACCCCCTCTTTGGGAACTCTTTTGGGATGCTTTCCAACATAGTTTTAACCCTCTAGATGTAGAAGTAGGAGAATTAAGTGATTTTTCGCAAAACCTGAAAACGTCAAAAAATCTAATACCCGGCCAAGCCAAAAATAGCTGATTTTCAGCCAAAATTTATTTTTCCACAAATCAAACATGCACTATACCCCCTCTTTGGGAAATCTTTTGGGATGCTTTCCAACATAGTTTTAACCCTCTAGATGTAGAAGTAGGAGAATTAAGTGATTTTTCGCAAAACCTGAAAACGACAAAAAATCTAATACCCGGCCAAGCCAAAAATGGCTGATTTTCAGCCAAAATTTTTTTTTCCACAAATCAAACACGCACTATACCCCCTCTTTGGGAACTCTTTTGGGATGCTTTCCAACATAGTTTTAACCCTCTAGATGTAGAAGTAGGAGAATTAAGTGATTTTTCGCAAATCCTGAAAACGTCAAAAAATCTAATACCCGGCCAAGCCAAAAATGGCTGATTTCAGCCAAAAAATTTTTTTCCACAAATCAAACACACACTATACCCCCTCTTTGGGAACTCTTTTGGGATGCTTTACAACATAGTTTTAACCCTCTAGATGTTGAAGTAGGAGAATTAAGTGATTTTTCGCAAAACCTGAAAACGTCAAAAAATCTAATACCCGGCCAAGCCAAAAATAGCTGATTTTCAGCCAAAATTTATTTTTCCACAAATCAAACATGCACTATACCCCCTCTTTGGGAAATCTTTTGGGATGCTTTCCAACATAGTTTTAACCCTCTAGATGTAGAAGTAGGAGAATTAAGTGATTTTTCGCAAAACCTGAAAACGACAAAAAATCTAATACCCGGCCAAGCCAAAAATGGCTGATTTTCAGCCAAAATTTTTTTTTCCACAAATCAAACACGCACTATACCCCCTCTTTGGGAACTCTTTTGGGATGCTTTCCAACATAGTTTTAACCCTCTAGATGTAGAAGTAGGAGAATTAAGTGATTTTTCGCAAATCCTGAAAACGTCAAAAAATCTAATACCCGGCCAAGCCAAAAATGGCTGATTTCAGCCAAAAATTTTTTTTCCACAAATCAAACACGCACTATACCCCCTCTTTGGGAACTCTTTTGGGATGCTTTACAACATAGTTTTAACCCTCTAGATGTTGAAGTAGGAGAATTAAGTGATTTTTCGCAAAACCTGAAAACGTCAAAAAATCTAATACCCGGCCAAGCCAAAAATGGCTGATTTTCAGCCAAAATTTTTTTTTCCACAAATCAAATATGCACTATACCCCCTCTTTGGGAACTCTTTTGGGATGCTTTACAACATAGTTTTAACCCTGTAGATGTAGAAGTAGGAGAATTAAGTGATTTTTCGCAAAACCTGAAAACGTCAAAAAATCTAATACCCGGCCAAGCCAAAAATGGCTGATTTTCAGCCCCAAATTTTTTTCCACAAATCAAACACGCACTATACCCCCTCTTTGGGAACTCTTTTGGGATGCTTTCCAACATAGTTTTAACCCTCTAGATGTAGAAGTAGGAGAATTACGTGATTTTTCGCAAAACCTGAAAACGTCAAAAAATCTAATACCCGGCCAAGCCAAAAATAGCTGATTTTCAGCCAAAATTTTTTTTTCTACAAATCAAACATGCACTATACCCCCTCTTTGGGAACTCTTTTGGGATGCTTTACAACATAGTTTTAACCCTCTAGATGTAGAAGTAGGAGAATTAAGTGATTTTTCGCAAAACCTGAAAACGTCAAAAAATCTAATACCCGGCCAAGCCAAAAATGTTTGATTTTCAGCCAAAATTTTTTTTTCCACAAATCAAACACGCACTATATCCCCTCTTTGGGAACTCTTTTGGGATGCTTTCAAACATAGTTTTAACCCTCTAGATGTAGAAGTAGGAGAATTAAGTGATTTTTCGCAAAAACCGAAAACGACAAAAAATCTAATACCCGGCCAAGCCAAAAATGGCTGATTTTCAGCCAAATTGTTTTTTCCACAAATCAAACACACACTATACCCCCTCTTTGGGAACTCTTTTGGGATGCTTTCTAATATAGTTTAAACCCTCTAGATGTAGAAGTAGGAGAATTAATTGATTTTTCGCAAAACCTGAAAACGACACAAAATCTAATACCCGGCAAAACCAAAAATGGCTGATTTTCAGCCAAAATTTTTTTTTCCACAAATCAAACACGCACTATACCCCCTCTTTGGGAACGCTTTTGGGATGCTTTACAACATAGTTTTAACCCTCTAGATGTAGAAGTAGGAGAATTAAGTGATTTTTCGCAAAACCTGAAAACGACAAAAAATCTAATACCTGGCCAAGCCAAAAATGGCTGATTTTCAGCCAGAATTTTTTTTCCACAAATCAAACATGCACTATACCCCCTCTTTGGGAACGCTTTTGGGATGCTTTCCAACATAGTTTTAACCCTCTAGATGTAGAAGTAGGAGAATTAATTGATTTTCCGCAAAACCTGAAAACGTCAAAAAATCTAATACCCGGCAAAGCCAAAAATGGCTGATTTTCAGCCAAAATTATTTTTCCACAAATCAAACACGCACTATACCCCCTCTTTGGGAACTCTTTTGGGATGCTTTCCAACATAGTTTTAACCCTCTAGATGTAGAAGTAGGAGAATTAAGTGATGTTTCGCAAAACCTGAAAACGTCAAAAAATCTAATACCCGGCCAAGCCAAAAATGGCTGATTTTCAGCCAAAATTTATTTTTCCACAAATCAAACATGCACTATACCCCCTCTTTGGGAACTCTTTTGGGATGCTTTACAACATAGTTTTAACCCTCTAGATGTAGAAGTAGGAGAATTAAGTGATTTTCGCAAAACCTGAAAACGTCAAAAGATCTAATACCCGGCCAAGCCAAAAATGGCTGATTTTCAGCCAAATTTTTTTTTCCACAAATCAAACCTGCTCTATAACCCCTCTTTGGGAACTCTTTTGGGATGCTTTCTAACATAGTTTTAACCCTCTAGATGTAGAAGTAGGAGAATTAAGTGATTTTTCGCAAAACCTGAAAACGTCAAAAAAATCTAATACCCGGCCAAGCCAAAAATGGCTGATTTTCAGCCAAAATTTTTTTTTCCACAAATCAAACATGCACTATACCCCCTCTTTGGGAACTCTTTTGGGATGCTTTACAACATAGTTTTAACCCTGTAGATGTAGAAGTAGGAGAATTAAGTGATTTTTCGCAAAACCTGAAAACATCAAAAAATCTAATACCCGGCCAAGCCAAAAATGGCTGATTTTCAGCCCAAAATTTTTTTCCACAAATCAAACACGCACTATACCCCCTCTTTGGGAACTCTTTTGGGATGCTTTCCAACATAGTTTTAACCCTCTAGATGTAGAAGTAGGAGAATTAAGTGATTTTTCGCAAAACCTGAAAACGTCAAAAAATCTAATACCCGGCCAAGCCAAAAATAGCTGATTTTCAGCCAAAATTTATTTTTCCACAAATCAAACATGCACTATACCCCCTCTTTGGGAAATCTTTTGGGATGCTTTCCAACATAGTTTTAACCCTCTAGATGTAGAAGTAGGAGAATTAAGTGATTTTTCGCAAAACCTGAAAACGACAAAAAATCTAATACCCGGCCAAGCCAAAAATAGCTGATTTTCAGCCAAAATTTATTTTTCTACAAATCAAACATGCACTATACCCCCTCTTTGGGAACTCTTTTGGGATGCTTTACAACATAGTTTTAACCCTCTAGATGTAGAAGTAGGAGAATTAAGTGATTTTTCGCAAAACCTGAAAACGTCAAAAAATCTAATACCCGGCCAAGCCAAAAATGTTTGATTTTCAGCCAAAATTTTTTTTTCCACAAATCAAACACGCACTATACCCCCTCTTTATGAACGCTTTTGGGATGCTTTACAACATAGTTTTAACCCTCTAGATGTAGAAGTAGGAGAATTAAGTGATTTTTCGCAAAACCTGAAAACGACAAAAAAATCTAATACCTGGCCAAGCCAAAAATGGCTGATTTTCAGCCAAAATTTTTTTTCCACAAATCAAACAAACACTATACCCCCTCTTTGGGAACTCTTTTGGGATGCTTTCTAACATATTTTTAACCCTCTAGATGTAGAAGTAGGAGAATTAATTGATTTTCCGCAAAACCCGAAAACGTCAAAAAATCTAATACCCGGCAAAACCAAAAATGGGTGATTTTCAGCCAAAATTTTTTTTCCACAAATCAAACATGCACTATACCCCCTCTTTGGGAAATCTTTTGGGATGCTTTCCAACATAGTTTTAACCCTCTAGATGTAGAAGTAGGAGAATTAAGTGATTTTTCGCAAAACCTGAAAACGACAAAAAATCTAATACCCGGCCAAGCCAAAAATAGCTGATTTTCAGCCAAAATTTATTTTTCTACAAATCAAACATGCACTATACCCCCTCTTTGGGAACTCTTTTGGGATGCTTTACAACATAGTTTTAACCCTCTAGATGTAGAAGTAGGAGAATTAAGTGATTTTTCGCAAAACCTGAAAACGTCAAAAAAATCTAATACCCGGCCAAGCCAAAAATGTTTGATTTTCAGCCAAAATTTTTTTTTCCACAAATCAAACACGCACTATACCCCCTCTTTATGAACGCTTTTGGGATGCTTTACAACATAGTTTTAACCCTCTAGATGTAGAAGTAGGAGAATTAAGTGATTTTTCGCAAAACCTGAAAATGACAAAAAATCTAATACCTGGCCAAGCCAAAAATGGCTGATTTTCAGCCAAAATTTTTTTTCCACAAATCAAACAAACACTATACCCCCTCTTTGGGAACTCTTTTGGGATGCTTTCTAACATATTTTTAACCCTCTAGATGTAGAAGTAGGAGAATTAATTGATTTTCCGCAAAACCCGAAAACGTCAAAAAATCTAATACCCGGCAAAACCAAAAATGGCTGATTTTCAGCCAAAATTTTTTTTCCACAAATCAAACATGCACTATACCCCCTCTTTGGGAACGCTTTTGGGATGCTTTACAACATAGTTTTAACCCTCTAGATGTAGAAGTAGGAGAATTAAGTGATTTTTCGCAAAACCTGAAAACATCAAAAAATCTAATACCCGGCCAAGCCAAAAATGGCTGATTTTCAGCCCAAAATTTTTTTCCACAAATCAAACACGCACTATACCCCCTCTTTGGGAACTCTTTTGGGATGCTTTCCAACATAGTTTTAACCCTCTAGATGTAGAAGTAGGAGAATTAATTGATTTTCCGCAAAACCTGAAAACTTCAAAAAATCTAATACCCGGCAAAGCCAAAAATGGCTGATTTTCAGCCAAAAATTTTTTTTCCACAAATCAAACACGCACTATACCCCCTCTTTGGGAACTCTTTTGGGATGCTTTCCAACATAGTTTTAACCCTCTAGATGTAGAAGTAGGAGAATTAAGTGATGTTTCGCAAAACCTGAAAACGTCAAAAAAATCTAATACCCGGCCAAGCCAAAAATGGCTGATTTTCAGCCAAATTTATTTTTCCACAAATCAAACATGCACTATACCCCCTCTTTGGGAACTCTTTTGGGATGCTTTACAACATAGTTTTAACCCTCTAGATGTAGAAGTAGGAGAATTAAGTGATTTTCGCAAAACCTGAAAACGTCAAAAGATCTAATACCCGGCCAAGCCAAAAATGGCTGATTTTCAGCCAAATTTTTTTTTCCACAAATCAAACCTGCTCTATAACCCCTCTTTGGGAACTCTTTTGGGATGCTTTCTAACATAGTTTTAACCCTCTAGATGTAGAAGTAGGAGAATTAAGTGATTTTTCGCAAAACCTGAAAACGTCAAAAAATCTAATACCCGGCCAAGCCAAAAATGGCTGATTTTCAGCCAAAATTTTTTTTTCCACAAATCAAACATGCACTATACCCCCTCTTTGGGAACTCTTTTGGGATGCTTTACAACATAGTTTTAACCCTGTAGATGTAGAAGTAGGAGAATTAAGTGATTTTTCGCAAAACCTGAAAACATCAAAAAATCTAATACCCGGCCAAGCCAAAAATGGCTGATTTTCAGCCCAAAATTTTTTTCCACAAATCAAACACGCACTATACCCCCTCTTTGGGAACTCTTTTGGGATGCTTTCCAACGTAGTTTTAACCCTCTAGATGTAGAAGTAGGAGAATTAAGTGATTTTTCGCAAAACCTGAAAACGTCAAAAAATCTAATACCCGGCCAAGCCAAAAATAGCTGATTTTCAGCCAAAATTTATTTTTCCACAAATCAAACATGCACTATACCCCCTCTTTGGGAAATCTTTTGGGATGCTTTCCAACATAGTTTTAACCCTCTAGATGTAGAAGTAGGAGAATTAAGTGATTTTTCGCAAAACCTGAAAACGACAAAAAATCTAATACCCGGCCAAGCCAAAAATAGCTGATTTTCAGCCAAAATTTATTTTTCTACAAATCAAACATGCACTATACCCCCTCTTTGGGAACTCTTTTGGGATGCTTTACAACATAGTTTTAACCCTCTAGATGTAGAAGTAGGAGAATTAAGTGATTTTTCGCAAAACCTGAAAACGTCAAAAAATCTAATACCCGGCCAAGCCAAAAATGTTTGATTTTCAGCCAAAATTTTTTTTTCCACAAATCAAACACGCACTATACCCCCTCTTTATGAACGCTTTTGGGATGCTTTACAACATAGTTTTAACCCTCTAGATGTAGAAGTAGGAGAATTAAGTGATTTTTCGCAAAACCTGAAAACGACAAAAAAATCTAATACCTGGCCAAGCCAAAAATGGCTGATTTTCAGCCAAAATTTTTTTTCCACAAATCAAACAAACACTATACCCCCTCTTTGGGAACTCTTTTGGGATGCTTTCTAACATATTTTTAACCCTCTAGATGTAGAAGTAGGAGAATTAATTGATTTTCCGCAAAACCCGAAAACGTCAAAAAATCTAATACCCGGCAAAACCAAAAATGGGTGATTTTCAGCCAAAATTTTTTTTCCACAAATCAAACATGCACTATACCCCCTCTTTGGGAAATCTTTTGGGATGCTTTCCAACATAGTTTTAACCCTCTAGATGTAGAAGTAGGAGAATTAAGTGATTTTTCGCAAAACCTGAAAACGACAAAAAATCTAATACCCGGCCAAGCCAAAAATAGCTGATTTTCAGCCAAAATTTATTTTTCTACAAATCAAACATGCACTATACCCCCTCTTTGGGAACTCTTTTGGGATGCTTTACAACATAGTTTTAACCCTCTAGATGTAGAAGTAGGAGAATTAAGTGATTTTTCGCAAAACCTGAAAACGTCAAAAAAATCTAATACCCGGCCAAGCCAAAAATGTTTGATTTTCAGCCAAAATTTTTTTTTCCACAAATCAAACACGCACTATACCCCCTCTTTATGAACGCTTTTGGGATGCTTTACAACATAGTTTTAACCCTCTAGATGTAGAAGTAGGAGAATTAAGTGATTTTTCGCAAAACCTGAAAATGACAAAAAATCTAATACCTGGCCAAGCCAAAAATGGCTGATTTTCAGCCAAAATTTTTTTTCCACAAATCAAACAAACACTATACCCCCTCTTTGGGAACTCTTTTGGGATGCTTTCTAACATATTTTTAACCCTCTAGATGTAGAAGTAGGAGAATTAATTGATTTTCCGCAAAACCCGAAAACGTCAAAAAATCTAATACCCGGCAAAACCAAAAATGGCTGATTTTCAGCCAAAATTTTTTTTCCACAAATCAAACATGCACTATACCCCCTCTTTGGGAACGCTTTTGGGATGCTTTACAACATAGTTTTAACCCTCTAGATGTAGAAGTAGGAGAATTAAGTGATTTTTCGCAAAACCTGAAAACATCAAAAAATCTAATACCCGGCCAAGCCAAAAATGGCTGATTTTCAGCCCAAAATTTTTTTCCACAAATCAAACACGCACTATACCCCCTCTTTGGGAACTCTTTTGGGATGCTTTCCAACATAGTTTTAACCCTCTAGATGTAGAAGTAGGAGAATTAATTGATTTTCCGCAAAACCTGAAAACTTCAAAAAATCTAATACCCGGCAAAGCCAAAAATGGCTGATTTTCAGCCAAAAATTTTTTTTCCACAAATCAAACACGCACTATACCCCCTCTTTGGGAACTCTTTTGGGATGCTTTCCAACATAGTTTTAACCCTCTAGATGTAGAAGTAGGAGAATTAAGTGATGTTTCGCAAAACCTGAAAACGTCAAAAAAATCTAATACCCGGCCAAGCCAAAAATGGCTGATTTTCAGCCAAATTTATTTTTCCACAAATCAAACATGCACTATACCCCCTCTTTGGGAACTCTTTTGGGATGCTTTACAACATAGTTTTAACCCTCTAGATGTAGAAGTAGGAGAATTAAGTGATTTTTCGCAAAACCTGAAAATGACAAAAAATCTAATACCCGGCCAAGCCAAAAATGGCTGATTTTCAGCCAAATTTTTTTTCCACAAATCAAACCTGCTCTATAACCCCTCTTTGGGAACTCTTTTGGGATGCTTTCTAACATAGTTTTAACCCTCTAGATGTAGAAGTAGGAGAATTAAGTGATTTTTCGCAAAACCTGAAAACGTCAAAAAATCTAATACCCGGCCAAGCCAAAAATGGCTGATTTTCAGCCAAAATTTTTTTTTCCACAAATCAAACATGCACTATACCCCCTCTTTGGGAACTCTTTTGGGATGCTTTACAACATAGTTTTAACCCTGTAGATGTAGAAGTAGGAGAATTAAGTGATTTTTCGCAAAACCTGAAAACGTCAAAAAATCTAATACCCGGCCAAGCCAAAAATGGCTGATTTTCAGCCCAAAATTTTTTTCCACAAATCAAACACGCACTATACCCCCTCTTTGGGAACTCTTTTGGGATGCTTTCCAACATAGTTTTAACCCTCTAGATGTAGAAGTAGGAGAATTAAGTGATTTTTCGCAAAACCTGAAAACGTCAAAAAATCTAATACCCGGCCAAGCCAAAAATAGCTGATTTTCAGCCAAAATTTATTTTTCCACAAATCAAACATGCACTATACCCCCTCTTTGGGAAATCTTTTGGGATGCTTTCCAACATAGTTTTAACCCTCTAGATGTAGAAGTAGGAGAATTAAGTGATTTTTCGCAAAACCTGAAAACGACAAAAAATCTAATACCCGGCCAAGCCAAAAATGGCTGATTTTCAGCCAAAATTTATTTTTCCACAAATCAAACATGCACTATACCCCCTCTTTGGGAAATCTTTTGGGATGCTTTCCAACATAGTTTTAACCCTCTAGATGTAGAAGTAGGAGAATTAAGTGATTTTTCGCAAAACCTGAAAACGACAAAAAATCTAATACCCGGCCAAGCCAAAAATGGCTGATTTTCAGCCAAAATTTTTTTTTCCACAAATCAAACACGCACTATACCCCCTCTTTGGGAACTCTTTTGGGATGCTTTCCAACATAGTTTTAACCCTCTAGATGTAGAAGTAGGAGAATTAAGTGATTTTTCGCAAATCCTGAAAACGTCAAAAAATCTAATACCCGGCCAAGCCAAAAATGGCTGATTTTCAGCCAAAATTTTTTTTTCCACAAATCAAACATGCACTATACCCCCTCTTTGGGAACTCTTTTGGGATGCTTTACAACATAGTTTTAACCCTCTAGATGTTGAAGTAGGAGAATTAAGTGATTTTTCGCAAAACCTGAAAACGTCAAAAAATCTAATACCCGGCCAAGCCAAAAATGGCTGATTTTCAGCCCAAAATTTTTTTCCACAAATCAAACACGCACTATACCCCCTCTTTGGGAACTCTTTTGGGATGCTTTCCAACATAGTTTTAACCCTCTAGATGTAGAAGTAGGAGAATTACGTGATTTTTCGCAAAACCTGAAAACGTCAAAAAATCTAATACCCGGCCAAGCCAAAAATAGCTGATTTTCAGCCAAAATTTATTTTTCTACAAATCAAACATGCACTATACCCCCTCTTTGGGAACTCTTTTGGGATGCTTTACAACATAGTTTTAACCCTCTAGATGTAGAAGTAGGAGAATTAAGTGATTTTTCGCAAAACCTGAAAACGTCAAAAAATCTAATACCCGGCCAAGCCAAAAATGGCTGATTTTCAGCCAAAATTTTTTTTTCCACAAATCAAACACGCACTATATCCCCTCTTTGGGAACTCTTTTGGGATGCTTTCAAACATAGTTTTAACCCTCTAGATGTAGAAGTAGGAGAATTAAGTGATTTTTCGCAAAAACCGAAAACGACAAAAAATCTAATACCCGGCCAAGCCAAAAATGGCTGATTTTCAGCCAAATTGTTTTTTCCACAAATCAAACACACACTATACCCCCTCTTTGGGAACTCTTTTGGGATGCTTTCTAATATAGTTTAAACCCTCTAGATGTAGAAGTAGGAGAATTAATTGATTTTTCGCAAAACCTGAAAACGACACAAAATCTAATACCCGGCAAAACCAAAAATGGCTGATTTTCAGCCAAAATTTTTTTTTCCACAAATCAAACACGCACTATACCCCCTCTTTGGGAACGCTTTTGGGATGCTTTACAACATAGTTTTAACCCTCTAGATGTAGATGTAGGAGAATTAAGTGATTTTTCGCAAAACCTGAAAACGACAAAAAATCTAATACCTGGCCAAGCCAAAAATGGCTGATTTTCAGCCAAAATTTTTTTTCCACAAATCAAACATGCACTATACCCCCTCTTTGGGAACGCTTTTGGGATGCTTTCCAACATAGTTTTAACCCTCTAGATGTAGAAGTAGGAGAATTTATTGATTTTCCGCAAAACCTGAAAACGTCAAAAAATCTAATACCCGGCAAAGCCAAAAATGGCTGATTTTCAGCCAAAATTTTTTTTCCACAAATCAAACACGCACTATACCCCCTCTTTGGGAACTCTTTTGGGATGCTTTCCAACATAGTTTTAACCCTCTAGATGTAGAAGTAGGAGAATTAAGTGATGTTTCGCAATACCTGAAAACGTCAAAAGATCTAATACCCGGCCAAGCCAAAAATGGGTGATTTTCAGCCAAAATTTTTTTTCCACAAATCAAACAAGCACTATACCCCCTCTTTGGGAACTCTTTTGGGATGCTTTCCAACATAGTTTTAACCCTCTAGATGTAGAAGTAGGAGAATTAATTGATTTTCCGCAAAACCTGAAAACGTCAAAAAATCTAATACCCGGCAAAGCCAAAAATGGCTGATTTTCAGCCAAAATTTTTTTTCCACAAATCAAACACGCACTATACCCCCTCTTTGGGAACTCTTTTGGGATGCTTTCCAACATAGTTTTAACCCTCTAGATGTAGAAGTAGGAGAATTAAGTGATGTTTCGCAAAACCTGAAAACGTCAAAAAATCTAATACCCGGCCAAGCCAAAAATGGCTGATTTTCAGCCAAAATTTATTTTTCCACAAATCAAACATGCACTATACCCCCTCTTTGGGAACTCTTTTGGGATGCTTTACAACATAGTTTTAACCCTCTAGATGTAGAAGTAGGAGAATTAAGTGATTTTCGCAAAACCTGAAAACGTCAAAAGATCTAATACCAGGCCAAGCCAAAAATGGCTGATTTTCAGCCAAATTTTTTTTTCCACAAATCAAACCTGCTCTATAACCCCTCTTTGGGAACTCTTTTGGGATGCTTTCTAACATAGTTTTAACCCTCTAGATGTAGAAGTAGGAGAATTAAGTGATTTTTCGCAAAACCTGAAAACGTCAAAAAATCTAATACCCGGCCAAGCCAAAAATGGCTGATTTTCAGCCAAAATTTTTTTTTCCACAAATCAAACATGCACTATACCCCCTCTTTGGGAACTCTTTTGGGATGCTTTACAACATAGTTTTAACCCTGTAGATGTAGAAGTAGGAGAATTAAGTGATTTTTCGCAAAACCTGAAAACATCAAAAAATCTAATACCCGGCCAAGCCAAAAATGGCTGATTTTCAGCCCAAAATTTTTATCCACAAATCAAACACGCACTATACCCCCTCTTTGGGAACTCTTTTGGGATGCTTTCCAACATAGTTTTAACCCTCTAGATGTAGAAGTAGGAGAATTAAGTGATTTTTCGCAAAACCTGAAAACGTCAAAAAATCTAATACCCGGCCAAGCCAAAAATAGCTGATTTTCAGCCAAAATTTATTTTTCCACAAATCAAACATGCACTATACCCCCTCTTTGGGAAATCTTTTGGGATGCTTTCCAACATAGTTTTAACCCTCTAGATGTAGAAGTAGGAGAATTAAGTGATTTTTCGCAAAACCTGAAAACGACAAAAAATCTAATACCCGGCCAAGCCAAAAATAGCTGATTTTCAGCCAAAATTTATTTTTCTACAAATCAAACATGCACTATACCCCCTCTTTGGGAACTCTTTTGGGATGCTTTACAACATAGTTTTAACCCTCTAGATGTAGAAGTAGGAGAATTAAGTGATTTTTCGCAAAACCTGAAAACGTCAAAAAATCTAATACCCGGCCAAGCCAAAAATGTTTGATTTTCAGCCAAAATTTTTTTTTCCACAAATCAAACACGCACTATACCCCCTCTTTATGAACGCTTTTGGGATGCTTTACAACATAGTTTTAACCCTCTAGATGTAGAAGTAGGAGAATTAAGTGATTTTTCGCAAAACCTGAAAACGACAAAAAATCTAATACCTGGCCAAGCCAAAAATGGCTGATTTTCAGCCAAAATTTTTTTTCCACAAATCAAACAAACACTATACCCCCTCTTTGGGAACTCTTTTGGGATGCTTTCTAACATATTTTTAACCCTCTAGATGTAGAAGTAGGAGAATTAATTGATTTTCCGCAAAACCCGAAAACGTCAAAAAATCTAATACCCGGCAAAACCAAAAATGGCTGATTTTCAGCCAAAATTTTTTTTCCACAAATCAAACATGCACTATACCCCCTCTTTGGGAACGCTTTTGGGATGCTTTACAACATAGTTTTAACCCTCTAGATGTAGAAGTAGGAGAATTAAGTGATTTTTCGCAATACCTGAAAACGTCAAAAGATCTAATACCCGGCCAAGCCAAAAATGGGTGATTTTCAGCCAAAATTTTTTTTCCACAAATCAAACAAGCACTATACCCCCTCTTTGGGAACTCTTTTGGGATGCTTTCCAACATAGTTTTAACCCTCTAGATGTAGAAGTAGGAGAATTAATTGATTTTCCGCAAAACCTGAAAACGTCAAAAAATCTAATACCCGGCAAAGCCAAAAATGGCTTATTTTCAGCCAAAATTTTTTTTCCACAAATCAAACACGCACTATACCCCCTCTTTGGGAACTCTTTTGGGATGCTTTCCAACATAGTTTTAACCCTCTAGATGTAGAAGTAGGAGAATTAAGTGATGTTTCGCAAAACCTGAAAACGTCAAAAAATCTAATACCCGGCCAAGCCAAAAATGGCTGATTTTCAGCCAAAATTTATTTTTCCACAAATCAAACATGCACTATACCCCCTCTTTGGGAACTCTTTTGGGATGCTTTACAACATAGTTTTAACCCTCTAGATGTAGAAGTAGGAGAATTAAGTGATTTTCGCAAAACCTGAAAACGTCAAAAGATCTAATACCCGGCCAAGCCAAAAATGGCTGATTTTCAGCCAAATTTTTTTTTCCACAAATCAAACCTGCTCTATAACCCCTCTTTGGGAACTCTTTTGGGATGCTTTCTAACATAGTTTTAACCCTCTAGATGTAGAAGTAGGAGAATTAAGTGATTTTTCGCAAAACCTGAAAACGTCAAAAAATCTAATACCCGGCCAAGCCAAAAATGGCTGATTTTCAGCCCAAAATTTTTTTTTCCACAAATCAAACATGCACTATACCCCCTCTTTGGGAACTCTTTTGGGATGCTTTACAACATAGTTTTAACCCTGTAGATGTAGAAGTAGGAGAATTAAGTGATTTTTCGCAAAACCTGAAAACATCAAAAAATCTAATACCCGGCCAAGCCAAAAATGGCTGATTTTCAGCCCAAAATTTTTTTCCACAAATCAAACACGCACTATACCCCCTCTTTGGGAACTCTTTTGGGATGCTTTCCAACATAGTTTTAACCCTCTAGATGTAGAAGTAGGAGAATTAAGTGATTTTTCGCAAAACCTGAAAACGTCAAAAAATCTAATACCCGGCCAAGCCAAAAATAGCTGATTTTCAGCCAAAATTTATTTTTCCACAAATCAAACATGCACTATACCCCCTCTTTGGGAAATCTTTTGGGATGCTTTCCAACATAGTTTTAACCCTCTAGATGTAGAAGTAGGAGAATTAAGTGATTTTTCGCAAAACCTGAAAACGACAAAAAATCTAATACCCGGCCAAGCCAAAAATAGCTGATTTTCAGCCAAAATTTATTTTTCTACAAATCAAACATGCACTATACCCCCTCTTTGGGAACTCTTTTGGGATGCTTTACAACATAGTTTTAACCCTCTAGATGTAGAAGTAGGAGAATTAAGTGATTTTTCGCAAAACCTGAAAACGTCAAAAAATCTAATACCCGGCCAAGCCAAAAATGTTTGATTTTCAGCCAAAATTTTTTTTTCCACAAATCAAACACGCACTATACCCCCTCTTTATGAACGCTTTTGGGATGCTTTACAACATAGTTTTAACCCTCTAGATGTAGAAGTAGGAGAATTAAGTGATTTTTCGCAAAACCTGAAAACGACAAAAAAATCTAATACCTGGCCAAGCCAAAAATGGCTGATTTTCAGCCAAAATTTTTTTTCCACAAATCAAACAAACACTATACCCCCTCTTTGGGAACTCTTTTGGGATGCTTTCTAACATATTTTTAACCCTCTAGATGTAGAAGTAGGAGAATTAATTGATTTTCCGCAAAACCCGAAAACGTCAAAAAATCTAATACCCGGCAAAACCAAAAATGGGTGATTTTCAGCCAAAATTTTTTTTCCACAAATCAAACATGCACTATACCCCCTCTATGGGAACGCTTTTGGGATGCTTTACAACATAGTTTTAACCCTCTAGATGTAGAAGTAGGAGAATTAAGTGATTTTTCGCAATACCTGAAAACGTCAAAAGATCTAATACCCGGCCAAGCCAAAAATGGCTGATTTTCAGCCAAATTTTTTTTTCCACAAATCAAACCTGCTCTATAACCCCTCTTTGGGAACTCTTTTGGGATGCTTTCTAACATAGTTTTAACCCTCTAGATGTAGAAGTAGGAGAATTAAGTGATTTTTCGCAAAACCTGAAAACGTCAAAAAATCTAATACCCGGCCAAGCCAAAAATGGCTGATTTTCAGCCAAAATTTTTTTTTCCACAAATCAAACATGCACTATACCCCCTCTTTGGGAACTCTTTTGGGATGCTTTACAACATAGTTTTAACCCTGTAGATGTAGAAGTAGGAGAATTAAGTGATTTTTCGCAAAACCTGAAAACATCAAAAAATCTAATACCCGGCCAAGCCAAAAATGGCTGATTTTCAGCCCAAATTTTTTTTCCACAAATCAAACACGCACTATACCCCCTCTTTGGGAACTCTTTTGGGATGCTTTCCAACATAGTTTTAACCCTCTAGATGTAGAAGTAGGAGAATTAAGTGATTTTTCGCAAAACCTGAAAACGTCAAAAAATCTAATACCCGGCCAAGCCAAAAATAGCTGATTTTCAGCCAAAATTTATTTTTCCACAAATCAAACATGCACTATACCCCCTCTTTGGGAAATCTTTTGGGATGCTTTCCAACATAGTTTTAACCCTCTAGATGTAGAAGTAGGAGAATTAAGTGATTTTTCGCAAAACCTGAAAACGACAAAAAATCTAATACCCGGCCAAGCCAAAAATAGCTGATTTTCAGCCAAAATTTATTTTTCTACAAATCAAACATGCACTATACCCCCTCTTTGGGAACTCTTTTGGGATGCTTTACAACATAGTTTTAACCCTCTAGATGTAGAAGTAGGAGAATTAAGTGATTTTTCGCAAAACCTGAAAACGTCAAAAAATCTAATACCCGGCCAAGCCAAAAATGTTTGATTTTCAGCCAAAATTTTTTTTTCCACAAATCAAACACGCACTATACCCCCTCTTTATGAACGCTTTTGGGATGCTTTACAACATAGTTTTAACCCTCTAGATGTAGAAGTAGGAGAATTAAGTGATTTTTCGCAAAACCTGAAAACGACAAAAAATCTAATACCTGGCCAAGCCAAAAATGGCTGATTTTCAGCCAAAATTTTTTTTCCACAAATCAAACAAACACTATACCCCCTCTTTGGGAACTCTTTTGGGATGCTTTCAAACATAGTTTTAACCCTCTAGATGTAGAAGTAGGAGAATTAAGTGATTTTTCGCAAAAACCGAAAACGACAAAAAATCTAATACCCGGCCAAGCCAAAAATGGCTGATTTTCAGCCAAATTGTTTTTTCCACAAATCAAACACACACTATACCCCCTCTTTGGGAACTCTTTTGGGATGCTTTCTAATATAGTTTAAACCCTCTAGATGTAGAAGTAGGAGAATTAATTGATTTTTCGCAAAACCTGAAAACGACACAAAATCTAATACCCGGCAAAACCAAAAATGGCTGATTTTCAGCCAAAATTTTTTTTTCCACAAATCAAACACGCACTATACCCCCTCTTTGGGAACGCTTTTGGGATGCTTTACAACATAGTTTTAACCCTCTAGATGTAGAAGTAGGAGAATTAAGTGATTTTTCGCAAAACCTGAAAACGACAAAAAATCTAATACCTGGCCAAGCCAAAAATGGCTGATTTTCAGCCAAAAATTTTTTTCCACAAATCAAACAAACACTATACCCCCTCTTTGGGAACTCTTTTGGGATGCTTTCAAACATATTTTTAACCCTCTAGATGTAGAAGTAGGAGAATTAATTGATTTTCCGCAAAACCCGAAAACGTCAAAAAATCTAATACCCGGCCAAGCCAAAAATGGCTGATTTTCAGCCAAAATTTTTTTTCCACAAATCAAACATGCACTATACCCCCTCTTTGGGAACGCTTTTGGGATGCTTTACAACATAGTTTTAACCCTCTAGATGTAGAAGTAGGAGAATTATGTGATTTTTCGCAATACCTGAAAACGTCAAAAGATCTAATACCCGGCCAAGCCAAAAATGGGTGATTTTCAGCCAAAATTTTTTTTCCACAAATCAAACAAGCACTATACCCCCTCTTTGGGAACTCTTTTGGGATGCTTTCCAACATAGTTTTAACCCTCTAGATGTAGAAGTAGGAGAATTAATTGATTTTCCGCAAAACCTGAAAACTTCAAAAAATCTAATACCCGGCAAAGCCAAAAATGGCTGATTTTCAGCCAAAATTTTTTTTCCACAAATCAAACACGCACTATACCCCCTCTTTGGGAACTCTTTTGGGATGCTTTCCAACATAGTTTTAACCCTCTAGATGTAGAAGTAGGAGAATTAAGTGATGTTTCGCAAAACCTGAAAACGTCAAAAAATCTAATACCCGGCCAAGCCAAAAATGGCTGATTTTCAGCCAAAATTTATTTTTCCACAAATCAAACATGCACTATACCCCCTCTTTGGGAACTCTTTTGGGATGCTTTACAACATAGTTTTAACCCTCTAGATGTAGAAGTAGGAGAATTAAGTGATTTTCGCAAAACCTGAAAACGTCAAAAGATCTAATACCCGGCCAAGCCAAAAATGGCTGATTTTCAGCCAAATTTTTTTTTCCACAAATCAAACCTGCTCTATAACCCCTCTTTGGGAACTCTTTTGGGATGCTTTCTAACATAGTTTTAACCCTCTAGATGTAGAAGTAGGAGAATTAAGTGATTTTTCGCAAAACCTGAAAACGTCAAAAAATCTAATACCCGGCCAAGCCAAAAATGGCTGATTTTCAGCCAAAATTTTTTTTTCCACAAATCAAACATGCACTATACCCCCTCTTTGGGAATTCTTTTGGGATGCTTTACAACATAGTTTTAACCCTGTAGATGTAGAAGTAGGAGAATTAAGTGATTTTTCGCAAAACCTGAAAACATCAAAAAATCTAATACCCGGCCAAGCCAAAAATGGCTGATTTTCAGCCCAAAATTTTTTTCCACAAATCAAACACGCACTATACCCCCTCTTTGGGAACTCTTTTGGGATGCTTTCCAACATAGTTTTAACCCTCTAGATGTAGAAGTAGGAGAATTAAGTGATTTTTCGCAAAACCTGAAAACGTCAAAAAATCTAATACCCGGCCAAGCCAAAAATAGCTGATTTTCAGCCAAAATTTATTTTTCCACAAATCAAACATGCACTATACCCCCTCTTTGGGAAATCTTTTGGGATGCTTTCCAACATAGTTTTAACCCTCTAGATGTAGAAGTAGGAGAATTAAGTGATTTTTCGCAAAACCTGAAAACGACAAAAAATCTAATACCCGGCCAAGCCAAAAATAGCTGATTTTCAGCCAAAATTTATTTTTCTACAAATCAAACATGCACTATACCCCCTCTTTGGGAACTCTTTTGGGATGCTTTACAACATAGTTTTAACCCTCTAGATGTAGAAGTAGGAGAATTAAGTGATTTTTCGCAAAACCTGAAAACGTCAAAAAATCTAATACCCGGCCAAGCCAAAAATGTTTGATTTTCAGCCAAAAATTTTTTTTCCACAAATCAAACACGCACTATACCCCCTCTTTATGAACGCTTTTGGGATGCTTTACAACATAGTTTTAACCCTCTAGATGTAGAAGTAGGAGAATTAAGTGATTTTTCGCAAAACCTGAAAACGACAAAAAATCTAATACCTGGCCAAGCCAAAAATGGCTGATTTTCAGCCAAAATTTTTTTTCCACAAATCAAACAAACACTATACCCCCTCTTTGGGAACTCTTTTGGGATGCTTTCTAACATATTTTTAACCCTCTAGATGTAGAAGTAGGAGAATTAATTGATTTTCCGCAAAACCCGAAAACGTCAAAAAATCTAATACCCGGCAAAACCAAAAATGGCTGATTTTCAGCCAAAATTTTTTTTCCACAAATCAAACATGCACTATACCCCCTCTTTGGGAACGCTTTTGGGATGCTTTACAACATAGTTTTAACCCTCTAGATGTAGAAGTAGGAGAATTAAGTGATTTTTCGCAATACCTGAAAACGTCAAAAGATCTAATACCCGGCCAAGCCAAAAATGGGTGATTTTCAGCCAAAATTTTTTTTCCACAAATCAAACAAGCACTATACCCCCTCTTTGGGAACTCTTTTGGGATGCTTTCCAACATAGTTTTAACCCTCTAGATGTAGAAGTAGGAGAATTAATTGATTTTCCGCAAAACCTGAAAACGTCAAAAAATCTAATACCCGGCAAAGCCAAAAATGGCTGATTTTCAGCCAAAATTTTTTTTCCACAAATCAAACACGCAGTATACCCCCTCTTTGGGAACTCTTTTGGGATGCTTTCCAACATAGTTTTAACCCTCTAGATGTAGAAGTAGGAGAATTAAGTGATGTTTCGCAAAACCTGAAAACGTCAAAAAATCTAATACCCGGCCAAGCCAAAAATGGCTGATTTTCAGCCAAAATTTATTTTTCCACAAATCAAACATGCACTATACCCCCTCTTTGGGAACTCTTTTGGGATGCTTTACAACATAGTTTTAACCCTCTAGATGTAGAAGTAGGAGAATTAAGTGATTTTCGCAAAACCTGAAAACGTCAAAAGATCTAAAACCCGGCCAAGCCAAAAATGGCTGATTTTCAGCCAAATTTTTTTTTCCACAAATCAAACCTGCTCTATAACCCCTCTTTGGGAACTCTTTTGGGATGCTTTCTAACATAGTTTTAACCCTCTAGATGTAGAAGTAGGAGAATTAAGTGATTTTTCGCAAAACCTGAAAAAGTCAAAAAATCTAATACCCGGCCAAGCCAAAAATGGCTGATTTTCAGCCAAAATTTTTTTTTCCACAAATCAAACATGCACTATACCCCCTCTTTGGGAACTCTTTTGGGATGCTTTACAACATAGTTTTAACCCTGTAGATGTAGAAGTAGGAGAATTAAGTGATTTTTCGCAAAACCTGAAAACATCAAAAAATCTAATACCCGGCCAAGCCAAAAATGGCTGATTTTCAGCCCAAAATTTTTTTCCACAAATCAAACACGCACTATACCCCCTCTTTGGGAACTCTTTTGGGATGCTTTCCAACATAGTTTTAACCCTCTAGATGTAGAAGTAGGAGAATTAAGTGATTTTTCGCAAAACCTGAAAACGTCAAAACATCTAATACCCGGCCAAGCCAAAAATAGCTGATTTTCAGCCAAAATTTATTTTTCCACAAATCAAACATGCACTATACCCCCTCTTTGGGATATCTTTTGGGATGCTTTCCAACATAGTTTTAACCCTCTAGATGTAGAAGTAGGAGAATTAAGTGATTTTTCGCAAAACCTGAAAACAACAAAAAATCTAATACCCGGCCAAGCCAAAAATGGCTGATTTTCAGCCAAAGTTTTTTTTTCCACAAATCAAACACGCACTATACCCCCTCTTTGGGAACTCTTTTGGGATGCTTTCCAACATAGTTTTAACCCTCTAGATGTAGAAGTAGGAGAATTAAGTGATTTTTCGCAAATCCTGAAAACGTCAAAAAATCTAATACCCGGCCAAGCCAAAAATGGCTGATTTCAGCTAAAAAAAATTTTTCCACAAATCAAACACGCACTATACCCCCTCTTTGGGAACTCTTTTGGGATGCTTTACAACATAGTTTTAACCCTCTAGATGTTGAAGTAGGAGAATTAAGTGATTTTTCGCAAAACCTGAAAACGTCAAAAAATCTAATACCCGGCCAAGCCAAAAATGGCTGATTTTCAGCCAAAATTTTTTTTCCCACAAATCAAACATGCACTATACCCCCTCTTTGGGAACTCTTTTGGGATGCTTTACAACATAGTTTTAACCCTGTAGATGTAGAAGTAAGAGAATTAAGTGATTTTTCGCAAAACCTGAAAACGTCAAAAAATCTAATACCCGGCCAAGCCAAAAATGGCTGATTTTCAGCCCAAAATTTTTTTCCACAAATCAAACACGCACTATACCCCCTCTTTGGGAACTCTTTTGGGATGCTTTCCAACATAGTTTTAACCCTCTAGATGTAGAAGTAGGAGAATTACGTGATTTTTCGCAAAACCTGAAAACGTCAAAAAATCTAATACCCGGCCAAGCCAAAAATAGCTGATTTTCAGCCAAAATTTATTTTTCTACAAATCAAACATGCACTATACCCCCTCTTTGGGAACTCTTTTGGGATGCTTTACAACATAGTTTTAACCCTCTAGATGTAGAAGTAGGAGAATTAAGTGATTTTTCGCAAAAACCGAAAACGACAAAAAATCTAATACCCGGCCAAGCCAAAAATGGCTGATTTTCAGCCAAATTTTTTTTTCCACAAATCAAACACACACTATACCCCCTCTTTGGGAACTCTTTTGGGATGCTTTCTAATATAGTTTTAACCCTCTAGATGTAGAAGTAGGAGAATTAATTGATTTTTCGCAAAACCTGAAAACGACAAAAAATCTAATACCCGGCCAAGCCAAAAATGGCTGATTTTCAGCCAAATTTTTTTTCCACAAATCAAACATGCACTATACCCCCTCTTTGGGAACACTTTTGGGATGCTTTACAACATAGTTTTAACCCTCTAGATGTAGAAATAGGAGAATTAAGTGATTTTTCGCAAAACCTGAAAACGTCAAAAAATCTAATACCCGGCCAAGCCAAAAATGGCTGATTTTCAGCCAAAATTTTTTTTTCCACAAATCAAACACGCACTATACCCCCTCTTTGGGAACTCTTTTGGGATGCTTTCCAACATAGTTTTAACCCTCTAGATGTAGAAGTAGGAGAATTAAGTGATTTTTCGCAAAACCTGAAAACGACAAAAAATCTAATACCCGGCCAAGCCAAAAATGGCTGATTTTCAGCCAAAATTTTTTTTTCCACAAATCAAACACGCACTATACCCCCTCTTTGGGAACTCTTTTGGGATGCTTTCCAACATAGTTTTAACCCTCTAGATGTAGAAGTAGGAGAATTAAGTGATTTTTCGCAAAACCTGAAAACGACAAAAAATCTAATACCCGGCCAAGCCAAAAATGGCTGATTTTCAGCTAAAATTTTTTTTCCACAAATCAAACACGCACTATACCCCCTTTTTTGGGAACTCTTTTGGGATGCTTTCTAACATAGTTTTAACCCTCTAGATGTAGAAGTAGGAGAATTAATTGATTTTCCGCAAAACCTGAAATTGTCAAAAAATCTAATACCCGGCCAAGCCAAAAATGGCTGATTTTCAGCCAAAATTTTTTTTTCTACAAATCAAACATGCACTATACCCCCTCTTTGGGAACTCTTTTGGGATGCTTTACAACATAGATTTAACCCTGTAGATGTAGAAGTAGGAGAATTAAGTGATTGTTCGCAAAACCCGAAAACATCAAAAAATCTAATACCCGGCCAAGCCAAAAATGGCTGATTTTCAGCCAAAATTTTTTTTTCCCCAAATCAAACACGCACTATACCCCCTCTTTGGGAACTCTTTTGGGATGCTTTCTAACATAGACCCTCTAGATGTAGAAGTAGGAGAATTAATTGATTTTTCGCAAAACCTGAAAACGTCAAAAAATCTAATACCCGGCCAAGCCAAAAATGGCTGATTTTCAGCCAAAATTTTTTTTTCCACAAATCAAACACGCACTATACCCCCTCTTTAGGAACTCTTTTGGGATGCTGATTTTTCGCAAAGCCTGAAAACGTCAAAAAATCTAATACCCGGCCAAGCCAAAAATGGCTGATTTTCAGCCAAAATTTATTTTTCTACAAATCAAACATGCACTATACCCCCTCTTTGGGAACTCTTTTGGGATGCTTTACAACATAGTTTTAACCCTCTAGATGTAGAAGTAGGAGAATTAAGTGATTTTTCGCAAAACCTGAAAACGTCAAAAAATCTAATACCCGGCCAAGCCAAAAATGTTTGATTTTCAGCCAAAATTTTTTTTTCCACAAATCAAACACGCACTATATCCCCTCTTTGGGAACTCTTTTGGGATGCTTTCAAACATAGTTTTAACCCTCTAGATGTAGAAGTAGGAGAATTAAGTGATTTTTCGCAAAAACCGAAAACGACAAAAAATCTAATACCCGGCCAAGCCAAAAATGGCTGATTTTCAGCCAAATTGTTTTTTCCACAAATCAAACACACACTATACCCCCTCTTTGGGAACTCTTTTGGGATGCTTTCTAATATAGTTTAAACCCTCTAGATGTAGAAGTAGGAGAATTAATTGATTTTTCGCAAAACCTGAAAACGACACAAAATCTAATACCCGGCAAAACCAAAAATGGCTGATTTTCAGCCAAAATTTTTTTTTCCACAAATCAAACACGCACTATACCCCCTCTTTGGGAACGCTTTTGGGATGCTTTACAACATAGTTTTAACCCTCTAGATGTAGATGTAGGAGAATTAAGTGATTTTTCGCAAAACCTGAAAACGACAAAAAATCTAATACCTGGCCAAGCCAAAAATGGCTGATTTTCAGCCAAAATTTTTTTTCCACAAATCAAACATGCACTATACCCCCTCTTTGGGAACGCTTTTGGGATGCTTTCCAACATAGTTTTAACCCTCTAGATGTAGAAGTAGGAGAATTTATTGATTTTCCGCAAAACCTGAAAACGTCAAAAAATCTAATACCCGGCAAAGCCAAAAATGGCTGATTTTCAGCCAAAATTTTTTTTCCACAAATCAAACACGCACTATACCCCCTCTTTGGGAACTCTTTTGGGATGCTTTCCAACATAGTTTTAACCCTCTAGATGTAGAAGTAGGAGAATTAAGTGATGTTTCGCAATACCTGAAAACGTCAAAAGATCTAATACCCGGCCAAGCCAAAAATGGGTGATTTTCAGCCAAAATTTTTTTTCCACAAATCAAACAAGCACTATACCCCCTCTTTGGGAACTCTTTTGGGATGCTTTCCAACATAGTTTTAACCCTCTAGATGTAGAAGTAGGAGAATTAATTGATTTTCCGCAAAACCTGAAAACGTCAAAAAATCTAATACCCGGCAAAGCCAAAAATGGCTGATTTTCAGCCAAAATTTTTTTTCCACAAATCAAACACGCACTATACCCCCTCTTTGGGAACTCTTTTGGGATGCTTTCCAACATAGTTTTAACCCTCTAGATGTAGAAGTAGGAGAATTAAGTGATGTTTCGCAAAACCTGAAAACGTCAAAAAATCTAATACCCGGCCAAGCCAAAAATGGCTGATTTTCAGCCAAAATTTATTTTTCCACAAATCAAACATGCACTATACCCCCTCTTTGGGAACTCTTTTGGGATGCTTTACAACATAGTTTTAACCCTCTAGATGTAGAAGTAGGAGAATTAAGTGATTTTCGCAAAACCTGAAAACGTCAAAAGATCTAATACCAGGCCAAGCCAAAAATGGCTGATTTTCAGCCAAATTTTTTTTTCCACAAATCAAACCTGCTCTATAACCCCTCTTTGGGAACTCTTTTGGGATGCTTTCTAACATAGTTTTAACCCTCTAGATGTAGAAGTAGGAGAATTAAGTGATTTTTCGCAAAACCTGAAAACGTCAAAAAATCTAATACCCGGCCAAGCCAAAAATGGCTGATTTTCAGCCAAAATTGTTTTTTCCACAAATCAAACATGCACTATACCCCCTCTTTGGGAACTCTTTTGGGATGCTTTACAACATAGTTTTAACCCTGTAGATGTAGAAGTAGGAGAATTAAGTGATTTTTCGCAAAACCTGAAAACATCAAAAAATCTAATACCCGGCCAAGCCAAAAATGGCTGATTTTCAGCCCAAAATTTTTATCCACAAATCAAACACGCACTATACCCCCTCTTTGGGAACTCTTTTGGGATGCTTTCCAACATAGTTTTAACCCTCTAGATGTAGAAGTAGGAGAATTAAGTGATTTTTCGCAAAACCTGAAAACGTCAAAAAATCTAATACCCGGCCAAGCCAAAAATAGCTGATTTTCAGCCAAAATTTATTTTTCCACAAATCAAACATGCACTATACCCCCTCTTTGGGAAATCTTTTGGGATGCTTTCCAACATAGTTTTAACCCTCTAGATGTAGAAGTAGGAGAATTAAGTGATTTTTCGCAAAACCTGAAAACGACAAAAAATCTAATACCCGGCCAAGCCAAAAATAGCTGATTTTCAGCCAAAATTTATTTTTCTACAAATCAAACATGCACTATACCCCCTCTTTGGGAACTCTTTTGGGATGCTTTACAACATAGTTTTAACCCTCTAGATGTAGAAGTAGGAGAATTAAGTGATTTTTCGCAAAACCTGAAAACGTCAAAAAATCTAATACCCGGCCAAGCCAAAAATGTTTGATTTTCAGCCAAAATTTTTTTTTCCACAAATCAAACACGCACTATACCCCCTCTTTATGAACGCTTTTGGGATGCTTTACAACATAGTTTTAACCCTCTAGATGTAGAAGTAGGAGAATTAAGTGATTTTTCGCAAAACCTGAAAACGACAAAAAATCTAATACCTGGCCAAGCCAAAAATGGCTGATTTTCAGCCAAAATTTTTTTTCCACAAATCAAACAAACACTATACCCCCTCTTTGGGAACTCTTTTGGGATGCTTTCTAACATATTTTTAACCCTCTAGATGTAGAAGTAGGAGAATTAATTGATTTTCCGCAAAACCCGAAAACGTCAAAAAATCTAATACCCGGCAAAACCAAAAATGGCTGATTTTCAGCCAAAATTTTTTTTCCACAAATCAAACATGCACTATACCCCCTCTTTGGGAACGCTTTTGGGATGCTTTACAACATAGTTTTAACCCTCTAGATGTAGAAGTAGGAGAATTAAGTGATTTTTCGCAATACCTGAAAACGTCAAAAGATCTAATACCCGGCCAAGCCAAAAATGGGTGATTTTCAGCCAAAATTTTTTTTCCACAAATCAAACAAGCACTATACCCCCTCTTTGGGAACTCTTTTGGGATGCTTTCCAACATAGTTTTAACCCTCTAGATGTAGAAGTAGGAGAATTAATTGATTTTCCGCAAAACCTGAAAACGTCAAAAAATCTAATACCCGGCAAAGCCAAAAATGGCTTATTTTCAGCCAAAATTTTTTTTCCACAAATCAAACACGCACTATACCCCCTCTTTGGGAACTCTTTTGGGATGCTTTCCAACATAGTTTTAACCCTCTAGATGTAGAAGTAGGAGAATTAAGTGATGTTTCGCAAAACCTGAAAACGTCAAAAAATCTAATACCCGGCCAAGCCAAAAATGGCTGATTTTCAGCCAAAATTTATTTTTCCACAAATCAAACATGCACTATACCCCCTCTTTGGGAACTCTTTTGGGATGCTTTACAACATAGTTTTAACCCTCTAGATGTAGAAGTAGGAGAATTAAGTGATTTTCGCAAAACCTGAAAACGTCAAAAGATCTAATACCCGGCCAAGCCAAAAATGGCTGATTTTCAGCCAAATTTTTTTTTCCACAAATCAAACCTGCTCTATAACCCCTCTTTGGGAACTCTTTTGGGATGCTTTCTAACATAGTTTTAACCCTCTAGATGTAGAAGTAGGAGAATTAAGTGATTTTTCGCAAAACCTGAAAACGTCAAAAAATCTAATACCCGGCCAAGCCAAAAATGGCTGATTTTCAGCCAAAATTTTTTTTTCCACAAATCAAACATGCACTATACCCCCTCTTTGGGAACTCTTTTGGGATGCTTTACAACATAGTTTTAACCCTGTAGATGTAGAAGTAGGAGAATTAAGTGATTTTTCGCAAAACCTGAAAACATCAAAAAATCTAATACCCGGCCAAGCCAAAAATGGCTGATTTTCAGCCCAAAATTTTTTTCCACAAATCAAACACGCACTATACCCCCTCTTTGGGAACTCTTTTGGGATGCTTTCCAACATAGTTTTAACCCTCTAGATGTAGAAGTAGGAGAATTAAGTGATTTTTCGCAAAACCTGAAAACGTCAAAAAATCTAATACCCGGCCAAGCCAAAAATAGCTGATTTTCAGCCAAAATTTATTTTTCCACAAATCAAACATGCACTATACCCCCTCTTTGGGAAATCTTTTGGGATGCTTTCCAACATAGTTTTAACCCTCTAGATGTAGAAGTAGGAGAATTAAGTGATTTTTCGCAAAACCTGAAAACGACAAAAAATCTAATACCCGGCCAAGCCAAAAATAGCTGATTTTCAGCCAAAATTTATTTTTCTACAAATCAAACATGCACTATACCCCCTCTTTGGGAACTCTTTTGGGATGCTTTACAACATAGTTTTAACCCTCTAGATGTAGAAGTAGGAGAATTAAGTGATTTTTCGCAAAACCTGAAAACGTCAAAAAATCTAATACCCGGCCAAGCCAAAAATGTTTGATTTTCAGCCAAAATTTTTTTTTCCACAAATCAAACACGCACTATACCCCCTCTTTATGAACGCTTTTGGGATGCTTTACAACATAGTTTTAACCCTCTAGATGTAGAAGTAGGAGAATGAAGTGATTTTTCGCAAAACCTGAAAACGACAAAAAAATCTAATACCTGGCCAAGCCAAAAATGGCTGATTTTCAGCCAAAATTTTTTTTCCACAAATCAAACAAACACTATACCCCCTCTTTGGGAACTCTTTTGGGATGCTTTCTAACATATTTTTAACCCTCTAGATGTAGAAGTAGGAGAATTAATTGATTTTCCGCAAAACCCGAAAACGTCAAAAAATCTAATACCCGGCAAAACCAAAAATGGGTGATTTTCAGCCAAAATTTTTTTTCCACAAATCAAACATGCACTATACCCCCTCTATGGGAACGCTTTTGGGATGCTTTACAACATAGTTTTAACCCTCTAGATGTAGAAGTAGGAGAATTAAGTGATTTTTCGCAATACCTGAAAACGTCAAAAGATCTAATACCCGGCCAAGCCAAAAATGGCTGATTTTCAGCCAAATTTTTTTTTCCACAAATCAAACCTGCTCTATAACCCCTCTTTGGGAACTCTTTTGGGATGCTTTCTAACATAGTTTTAACCCTCTAGATGTAGAAGTAGGAGAATTAAGTGATTTTTCGCAAAACCTGAAAACGTCAAAAAATCTAATACCCGGCCAAGCCAAAAATGGCTGATTTTCAGCCAAAATTTTTTTTTCCACAAATCAAACATGCACTATACCCCCTCTTTGGGAACTCTTTTGGGATGCTTTACAACATAGTTTTAACCCTGTAGATGTAGAAGTAGGAGAATTAAGTGATTTTTCGCAAAACCTGAAAACATCAAAAAATCTAATACCCGGCCAAGCCAAAAATGGCTGATTTTCAGCCCAAATTTTTTTTCCACAAATCAAACACGCACTATACCCCCTCTTTGGGAACTCTTTTGGGATGCTTTCCAACATAGTTTTAACCCTCTAGATGTAGAAGTAGGAGAATTAAGTGATTTTTCGCAAAACCTGAAAACGTCAAAAAATCTAATACCCGGCCAAGCCAAAAATAGCTGATTTTCAGCCAAAATTTATTTTTCCACAAATCAAACATGCACTATACCCCCTCTTTGGGAAATCTTTTGGGATGCTTTCCAACATAGTTTTAACCCTCTAGATGTAGAAGTAGGAGAATTAAGTGATTTTTCGCAAAACCTGAAAACGACAAAAAATCTAATACCCGGCCAAGCCAAAAATAGCTGATTTTCAGCCAAAATTTATTTTTCTACAAATCAAACATGCACTATACCCCCTCTTTGGGAACTCTTTTGGGATGCTTTACAACATAGTTTTAACCCTCTAGATGTAGAAGTAGGAGAATTAAGTGATTTTTCGCAAAACCTGAAAACGTCAAAAAATCTAATACCCGGCCAAGCCAAAAATGTTTGATTTTCAGCCAAAATTTTTTTTTCCACAAATCAAACACGCACTATACCCCCTCTTTATGAACGCTTTTGGGATGCTTTACAACATAGTTTTAACCCTCTAGATGTAGAAGTAGGAGAATTAAGTGATTTTTCGCAAAACCTGAAAACGACAAAAAATCTAATACCTGGCCAAGCCAAAAATGGCTGATTTTCAGCCAAAATTTTTTTTCCACAAATCAAACAAACACTATACCCCCTCTTTGGGAACTCTTTTGGGATGCTTTCAAACATAGTTTTAACCCTCTAGATGTAGAAGTAGGAGAATTAAGTGATTTTTCGCAAAAACCGAAAACGACAAAAAATCTAATACCCGGCCAAGCCAAAAATGGCTGATTTTCAGCCAAATTGTTTTTTCCACAAATCAAACACACACTATACCCCCTCTTTGGGAACTCTTTTGGGATGCTTTCTAATATAGTTTAAACCCTCTAGATGTAGAAGTAGGAGAATTAATTGATTTTTCGCAAAACCTGAAAACGACACAAAATCTAATACCCGGCAAAACCAAAAATGGCTGATTTTCAGCCAAAATTTTTTTTTCCACAAATCAAACACGCACTATACCCCCTCTTTGGGAACGCTTTTGGGATGCTTTACAACATAGTTTTAACCCTCTAGATGTAGAAGTAGGAGAATTAAGTGATTTTTCGCAAAACCTGAAAACGACAAAAAATCTAATACCTGGCCAAGCCAAAAATGGCTGATTTTCAGCCAAAAATTTTTTTCCACAAATCAAACAAACACTATACCCCCTCTTTGGGAACTCTTTTGGGATGCTTTCAAACATATTTTTAACCCTCTAGATGTAGAAGTAGGAGAATTAATTGATTTTCCGCAAAACCCGAAAACGTCAAAAAATCTAATACCCGGCCAAGCCAAAAATGGCTGATTTTCAGCCAAAATTTTTTTTCCACAAATCAAACATGCACTATACCCCCTCTTTGGGAACGCTTTTGGGATGCTTTACAACATAGTTTTAACCCTCTAGATGTAGAAGTAGGAGAATTAAGTGATTTTTCGCAATACCTGAAAACGTCAAAAGATCTAATACCCGGCCAAGCCAAAAATGGGTGATTTTCAGCCAAAATTTTTTTTCCACAAATCAAACAAGCACTATACCCCCTCTTTGGGAACTCTTTTGGGATGCTTTCCAACATAGTTTTAACCCTCTAGATGTAGAAGTAGGAGAATTAATTGATTTTCCGCAAAACCTGAAAACTTCAAAAAATCTAATACCCGGCAAAGCCAAAAATGGCTGATTTTCAGCCAAAATTTTTTTTCCACAAATCAAACACGCACTATACCCCCTCTTTGGGAACTCTTTTGGGATGCTTTCCAACATAGTTTTAACCCTCTAGATGTAGAAGTAGGAGAATTAAGTGATGTTTCGCAAAACCTGAAAACGTCAAAAAATCTAATACCCGGCCAAGCCAAAAATAGCTGATTTTCAGCCAAAATTTATTTTTCCACAAATCAAACATGCACTATACCCCCTCTTTGGGAAATCTTTTGGGATGCTTTCCAACATAGTTTTAACCCTCTAGATGTAGAAGTAGGAGAATTAAGTGATTTTTCGCAAAACCTGAAAACGACAAAAAATCTAATACCCGGCCAAGCCAAAAATAGCTGATTTTCAGCCAAAATTTATTTTTCTACAAATCAAACATGCACTATACCCCCTCTTTGGGAACTCTTTTGGGATGCTTTACAACATAGTTTTAACCCTCTAGATGTAGAAGTAGGAGAATTAAGTGATTTTTCGCAAAACCTGAAAACGTCAAAAAATCTAATACCCGGCCAAGCCAAAAATGTTTGATTTTCAGCCAAAATTTTTTTTTCCACAAATCAAACACGCACTATACCCCCTCTTTATGAACGCTTTTGGGATGCTTTACAACATAGTTTTAACCCTCTAGATGTAGAAGTAGGAGAATTAAGTGATTTTTCGCAAAACCTGAAAACGACAAAAAATCTAATACCTGGCCAAGCCAAAAATGGCTGATTTTCAGCCAAAATTTTTTTTCCACAAATCAAACAAACACTATACCCCCTCTTTGGGAACTCTTTTGGGATGCTTTCTAACATATTTTTAACCCTCTAGATGTAGAAGTAGGAGAATTAATTGATTTTCCGCAAAACCCGAAAACGTCAAAAAATCTAATACCCGGCAAAACCAAAAATGGCTGATTTTCAGCCAAAATTTTTTTTCCACAAATCAAACATGCACTATACCCCCTCTTTGGGAACGCTTTTGGGATGCTTTACAACATAGTTTTAACCCTCTAGATGTAGAAGTAGGAGAATTAAGTGATTTTTCGCAATACCTGAAAACGTCAAAAGATCTAATACCCGGCCAAGCCAAAAATGGGTGATTTTCAGCCAAAATTTTTTTTCCACAAATCAAACAAGCACTATACCCCCTCTTTGGGAACTCTTTTGGGATGCTTTCCAACATAGTTTTAACCCTCTAGATGTAGAAGTAGGAGAATTAATTGATTTTCCGCAAAACCTGAAAACGTCAAAAAATCTAATACCCGGCAAAGCCAAAAATGGCTGATTTTCAGCCAAAATTTTTTTTCCACAAATCAAACACGCAGTATACCCCCTCTTTGGGAACTCTTTTGGGATGCTTTCCAACATAGTTTTAACCCTCTAGATGTAGAAGTAGGAGAATTAAGTGATGTTTCGCAAAACCTGAAAACGTCAAAAAATCTAATACCCGGCCAAGCCAAAAATGGCTGATTTTCAGCCAAAATTTATTTTTCCACAAATCAAACATGCACTATACCCCCTCTTTGGGAACTCTTTTGGGATGCTTTACAACATAGTTTTAACCCTCTAGATGTAGAAGTAGGAGAATTAAGTGATTTTCGCAAAACCTGAAAACGTCAAAAGATCTAAAACCCGGCCAAGCCAAAAATGGCTGATTTTCAGCCAAATTTTTTTTTCCACAAATCAAACCTGCTCTATAACCCCTCTTTGGGAACTCTTTTGGGATGCTTTCTAACATAGTTTTAACCCTCTAGATGTAGAAGTAGGAGAATTAAGTGATTTTTCGCAAAACCTGAAAAAGTCAAAAAATCTAATACCCGGCCAAGCCAAAAATGGCTGATTTTCAGCCAAAATTTTTTTTTCCACAAATCAAACATGCACTATACCCCCTCTTTGGGAACTCTTTTGGGATGCTTTACAACATAGTTTTAACCCTGTAGATGTAGAAGTAGGAGAATTAAGTGATTTTCGCAAAACCTGAAAACGTCAAAAGATCTAATACCCGGCCAAGCCAAAAATGGCTGATTTTCAGCCAAATTTTTTTTTCCACAAATCAAACCTGCTCTATAACCCCTCTTTGGGAACTCTTTTGGGATGCTTTCTAACATAGTTTTAACCCTCTAGATGTAGAAGTAGGAGAATTAAGTGATTTTTCGCAAAACCTGAAAACGTCAAAAAATCTAATACCCGGCCAAGCCAAAAATGGCTGATTTTCAGCCAAAATTTTTTTTTCCACAAATCAAACATGCACTATACCCCCTCTTTGGGAACTCTTTTGGGATGCTTTACAACATAGTTTTAACCCTGTAGATGTAGAAGTAGGATAATTAAGTGATTTTCGCAAAACCTGAAAACGTCAAAAGATCTAATACCCGGCCAAGCCAAAAATGGCTGATTTTCAGCCAAATTTTTTTTTCCACAAATCAAACCTGCTCTATAACCCCTCTTTGGGAACTCTTTTGGGATGCTTTCTAACATAGTTTTAACCCTCTAGATGTAGAAGTAGGAGAATTAAGTGATTTTTCGCAAAACCTGAAAACGTCAAAAAATCTAATACCCGGCCAAGCCAAAAATGGCTGATTTTCAGCCAAAATTTTTTTTTCCACAAATCAAACATGCACTATACCCCCTCTTTGGGAATTCTTTTGGGATGCTTTACAACATAGTTTTAACCCTGTAGATGTAGAAGTAGGAGAATTAAGTGATTTTTCGCAAAACCTGAAAACATCAAAAAATCTAATACCCGGCCAAGCCAAAAATGGCTGATTTTCAGCCCAAAATTTTTTTCCACAAATCAAACACGCACTATACCCCCTCTTTGGGAACTCTTTTGGGATGCTTTCCAACATAGTTTTAACCCTCTAGATGTAGAAGTAGGAGAATTAAGTGATTTTTCGCAAAACCTGAAAACGTCAAAAAATCTAATACCCGGCCAAGCCAAAAATAGCTGATTTTCAGCCAAAATTTATTTTTCCACAAATCAAACATGCACTATACCCCCTCTTTGGGAAATCTTTTGGGATGCTTTCCAACATAGTTTTAACCCTCTAGATGTAGAAGTAGGAGAATTAAGTGATTTTTCGCAAAACCTGAAAACGACAAAAAATCTAATACCCGGCCAAGCCAAAAATAGCTGATTTTCAGCCAAAATTTATTTTTCTACAAATCAAACATGCACTATACCCCCTCTTTGGGAACTCTTTTGGGATGCTTTACAACATAGTTTTAACCCTCTAGATGTAGAAGTAGGAGAATTAAGTGATTTTTCGCAAAACCTGAAAACGTCAAAAAATCTAATACCCGGCCAAGCCAAAAATGTTTGATTTTCAGCCAAAATTTTTTTTTCCACAAATCAAACACGCACTATACCCCCTCTTTATGAACGCTTTTGGGATGCTTTACAACATAGTTTTAACCCTCTAGATGTAGAAGTAGGAGAATTAAGTGATTTTTCGCAAAACCTGAAAACGACAAAAAATCTAATACCTGGCCAAGCCAAAAATGGCTGATTTTCAGCCAAAATTTTTTTTCCACAAATCAAACAAACACTATACCCCCTCTTTGGGAACTCTTTTGGGATGCTTTCTAACATATTTTTAACCCTCTAGATGTAGAAGTAGGAGAATTAATTGATTTTCCGCAAAACCCGAAAACGTCAAAAAATCTAATACCCGGCAAAACCAAAAATGGCTGATTTTCAGCCAAAATTTTTTTTCCACAAATCAAACATGCACTATACCCCCTCTTTGGGAACGCTTTTGGGATGCTTTACAACATAGTTTTAACCCTCTAGATGTAGAAGTAGGAGAATTAAGTGATTTTTCGCAATACCTGAAAACGTCAAAAGATCTAATACCCGGCCAAGCCAAAAATGGGTGATTTTCAGCCAAAATTTTTTTTCCACAAATCAAACAAGCACTATACCCCCTCTTTGGGAACTCTTTTGGGATGCTTTCCAACATAGTTTTAACCCTCTAGATGTAGAAGTAGGAGAATTAATTGATTTTCCGCAAAACCTGAAAACGTCAAAAAATCTAATACCCGGCCAAGCCAAAAATGGCTGATTTTCAGCCAAAATTTTTTTTCCACAAATCAAACATGCACTATACCCCCTCTTTGGGAACGCTTTTGGGATGCTTTACAACATAGTTTTAACCCTCTAGATGTAGAAGTAGGAGAATTAAGTGATTTTTCGCAATACCTGAAAACGTCAAAAGATCTAATACCCGGCCAAGCCAAAAATGGGTGATTTTCAGCCAAAATTTTTTTTCCACAAATCAAACAAGCACTATACCCCCTCTTTGGGAACTCTTTTGGGATGCTTTCCAACATAGTTTTAACCCTCTAGATGTAGAAGTAGGAGAATTAATTGATTTTCCGCAAAACCTGAAAACTTCAAAAAATCTAATACCCGGCAAAGCCAAAAATGGCTGATTTTCAGCCAAAAATTTTTTTCCACAAATCAAACACGCACTATACCCCCTCTTTGGGAACTCTTTTGGGATGCTTTCCAACATAGTTTTAACCCTCTAGATGTAGAAGTAGGAGAATTAAGTGATGTTTCGCAAAACCTGAAAACGTCAAAAAATCTAATACCCGGCCAAGCCAAAAATAGCTGATTTTCAGCCAAAATTTATTTTTCCACAAATCAAACATGCACTATACCCCCTCTTTGGGAAATCTTTTGGGATGCTTTCCAACATAGTTTTAACCCTCTAGATGTAGAAGTAGGAGAATTAAGTGATTTTTCGCAAAACCTGAAAACGACAAAAAATCTAATACCCGGCCAAGCCAAAAATAGCTGATTTTCAGCCAAAATTTATTTTTCTACAAATCAAACATGCACTATACCCCCTCTTTGGGAACTCTTTTGGGATGCTTTACAACATAGTTTTAACCCTCTAGATGTAGAAGTAGGAGAATTAAGTGATTTTTCGCAAAACCTGAAAACGTCAAAAAATCTAATACCCGGCCAAGCCAAAAATGTTTGATTTTCAGCCAAAATTTTTTTTTCCACAAATCAAACACGCACTATACCCCCTCTTTATGAACGCTTTTGGGATGCTTTACAACATAGTTTTAACCCTCTAGATGTAGAAGTAGGAGAATTAAGTGATTTTTCGCAAAACCTGAAAACGACAAAAAATCTAATACCTGGCCAAGCCAAAAATGGCTGATTTTCAGCCAAAATTTTTTTTCCACAAATCAAACAAACACTATACCCCCTCTTTGGGAACTCTTTTGGGATGCTTTCTAACATATTTTTAACCCTCTAGATGTAGAAGTAGGAGAATTAATTGATTTTCCGCAAAACCCGAAAACGTCAAAAAATCTAATACCCGGCAAAACCAAAAATGGCTGATTTTCAGCCAAAATTTTTTTTCCACAAATCAAACATGCACTATACCCCCTCTTTGGGAACGCTTTTGGGATGCTTTACAACATAGTTTTAACCCTCTAGATGTAGAAGTAGGAGAATTAAGTGATTTTTCGCAATACCTGAAAACGTCAAAAGATCTAATACCCGGCCAAGCCAAAAATGGGTGATTTTCAGCCAAAATTTTTTTTCCACAAATCAAACAAGCACTATACCCCCTCTTTGGGAACTCTTTTGGGATGCTTTCCAACATAGTTTTAACCCTCTAGATGTAGAAGTAGGAGAATTAATTGATTTTCCGCAAAACCTGAAAACGTCAAAAAATCTAATACCCGGCAAAGCCAAAAATGGCTGATTTTCAGCCAAAATTTTTTTTCCACAAATCAAACACGCAGTATACCCCCTCTTTGGGAACTCTTTTGGGATGCTTTCCAACATAGTTTTAACCCTCTAGATGTAGAAGTAGGAGAATTAAGTGATGTTTCGCAAAACCTGAAAACGTCAAAAAATCTAATACCCGGCCAAGCCAAAAATGGCTGATTTTCAGCCAAAATTTATTTTTCCACAAATCAAACATGCACTATACCCCCTCTTTGGGAACTCTTTTGGGATGCTTTACAACATAGTTTTAACCCTCTAGATGTAGAAGTAGGAGAATTAAGTGATTTTCGCAAAACCTGAAAACGTCAAAAGATCTAAAACCCGGCCAAGCCAAAAATGGCTGATTTTCAGCCAAATTTTTTTTTCCACAAATCAAACCTGCTCTATAACCCCTCTTTGGGAACTCTTTTGGGATGCTTTCTAACATAGTTTTAACCCTCTAGATGTAGAAGTAGGAGAATTAAGTGATTTTTCGCAAAACCTGAAAAAGTCAAAAAATCTAATACCCGGCCAAGCCAAAAATGGCTGATTTTCAGCCAAAATTTTTTTTTCCACAAATCAAACATGCACTATACCCCCTCTTTGGGAACTCTTTTGGGATGCTTTACAACATAGTTTTAACCCTGTAGATGTAGAAGTAGGAGAATTAAGTGATTTTCGCAAAACCTGAAAACGTCAAAAGATCTAATACCCGGCCAAGCCAAAAATGGCTGATTTTCAGCCAAATTTTTTTTTCCACAAATCAAACCTGCTCTATAACCCCTCTTTGGGAACTCTTTTGGGATGCTTTCTAACATAGTTTTAACCCTCTAGATGTAGAAGTAGGAGAATTAAGTGATTTTTCGCAAAACCTGAAAACGTCAAAAAATCTAATACCCGGCCAAGCCAAAAATGGCTGATTTTCAGCCAAAATTTTTTTTTCCACAAATCAAACATGCACTATACCCCCTCTTTGGGAACTCTTTTGGGATGCTTTACAACATAGTTTTAACCCTGTAGATGTAGAAGTAGGAGAATTAAGTGATTTTCGCAAAACCTGAAAACGTCAAAAGATCTAATACCCGGCCAAGCCAAAAATGGCTGATTTTCAGCCAAATTTTTTTTTCCACAAATCAAACCTGCTCTATAACCCCTCTTTGGGAACTCTTTTGGGATGCTTTCTAACATAGTTTTAACCCTCTAGATGTAGAAGTAGGAGAATTAAGTGATTTTTCGCAAAACCTGAAAACGTCAAAAAATCTAATACCCGGCCAAGCCAAAAATGGCTGATTTTCAGCCAAAATTTTTTTTTCCACAAATCAAACATGCACTATACCCCCTCTTTGGGAATTCTTTTGGGATGCTTTACAACATAGTTTTAACCCTGTAGATGTAGAAGTAGGAGAATTAAGTGATTTTTCGCAAAACCTGAAAACATCAAAAAATCTAATACCCGGCCAAGCCAAAAATGGCTGATTTTCAGCCCAAAATTTTTTTCCACAAATCAAACACGCACTATACCCCCTCTTTGGGAACTCTTTTGGGATGCTTTCCAACATAGTTTTAACCCTCTAGATGTAGAAGTAGGAGAATTAAGTGATTTTTCGCAAAACCTGAAAACGTCAAAAAATCTAATACCCGGCCAAGCCAAAAATAGCTGATTTTCAGCCAAAATTTATTTTTCCACAAATCAAACATGCACTATACCCCCTCTTTGGGAAATCTTTTGGGATGCTTTCCAACATAGTTTTAACCCTCTAGATGTAGAAGTAGGAGAATTAAGTGATTTTTCGCAAAACCTGAAAACGACAAAAAATCTAATACCCGGCCAAGCCAAAAATAGCTGATTTTCAGCCAAAATTTATTTTTCTACAAATCAAACATGCACTATACCCCCTCTTTGGGAACTCTTTTGGGATGCTTTACAACATAGTTTTAACCCTCTAGATGTAGAAGTAGGAGAATTAAGTGATTTTTCGCAAAACCTGAAAACGTCAAAAAATCTAATACCCGGCCAAGCCAAAAATGTTTGATTTTCAGCCAAAAATTTTTTTTCCACAAATCAAACACGCACTATACCCCCTCTTTATGAACGCTTTTGGGATGCTTTACAACATAGTTTTAACCCTCTAGATGTAGAAGTAGGAGAATTAAGTGATTTTTCGCAAAACCTGAAAACGACAAAAAATCTAATACCTGGCCAAGCCAAAAATGGCTGATTTTCAGCCAAAATTTTTTTTCCACAAATCAAACAAACACTATACCCCCTCTTTGGGAACTCTTTTGGGATGCTTTCTAACATATTTTTAACCCTCTAGATGTAGAAGTAGGAGAATTAATTGATTTTCCGCAAAACCCGAAAACGTCAAAAAATCTAATACCCGGCAAAACCAAAAATGGCTGATTTTCAGCCAAAATTTTTTTTCCACAAATCAAACATGCACTATACCCCCTCTTTGGGAACGCTTTTGGGATGCTTTACAACATAGTTTTAACCCTCTAGATGTAGAAGTAGGAGAATTAAGTGATTTTTCGCAATACCTGAAAACGTCAAAAGATCTAATACCCGGCCAAGCCAAAAATGGGTGATTTTCAGCCAAAATTTTTTTTCCACAAATCAAACAAGCACTATACCCCCTCTTTGGGAACTCTTTTGGGATGCTTTCCAACATAGTTTTAACCCTCTAGATGTAGAAGTAGGAGAATTAATTGATTTTCCGCAAAACCTGAAAACGTCAAAAAATCTAATACCCGGCAAAGCCAAAAATGGCTGATTTTCAGCCAAAATTTTTTTTCCACAAATCAAACACGCAGTATACCCCCTCTTTGGGAACTCTTTTGGGATGCTTTCCAACATAGTTTTAACCCTCTAGATGTAGAAGTAGGAGAATTAAGTGATGTTTCGCAAAACCTGAAAACGTCAAAAAATCTAATACCCGGCCAAGCCAAAAATGGCTGATTTTCAGCCAAAATTTATTTTTCCACAAATCAAACATGCACTATACCCCCTCTTTGGGAACTCTTTTGGGATGCTTTACAACATAGTTTTAACCCTCTAGATGTAGAAGTAGGAGAATTAAGTGATTTTCGCAAAACCTGAAAACGTCAAAAGATCTAAAACCCGGCCAAGCCAAAAATGGCTGATTTTCAGCCAAATTTTTTTTTCCACAAATCAAACCTGCTCTATAACCCCTCTTTGGGAACTCTTTTGGGATGCTTTCTAACATAGTTTTAACCCTCTAGATGTAGAAGTAGGAGAATTAAGTGATTTTTCGCAAAACCTGAAAAAGTCAAAAAATCTAATACCCGGCCAAGCCAAAAATGGCTGATTTTCAGCCAAAAATTTTTTTTCCACAAATCAAACATGCACTATACCCCCTCTTTGGGAACTCTTTTGGGATGCTTTACAACATAGTTTTAACCCTGTAGATGTAGAAGTAGGAGAATTAAGTGATTTTTCGCAAAACCTGAAAACATCAAAAAATCTAATACCCGGCCAAGCCAAAAATGGCTGATTTTCAGCCCAAAATTTTTTTCCACAAATCAAACACGCACTATACCCCCTCTTTGGGAACTCTTTTGGGATGCTTTCCAACATAGTTTTAACCCTCTAGATGTAGAAGTAGGAGAATTAAGTGATTTTTCGCAAAACCTGAAAACGTCAAAACATCTAATACCCGGCCAAGCCAAAAATAGCTGATTTTCAGCCAAAATTTATTTTTCCACAAATCAAACATGCACTATACCCCCTCTTTGGGATATCTTTTGGGATGCTTTCCAACATAGTTTTAACCCTCTAGATGTAGAAGTAGGAGAATTAAGTGATTTTTCGCAAAACCTGAAAACAACAAAAAATCTAATACCCGGCCAAGCCAAAAATGGCTGATTTTCAGCCAAAGTTTTTTTTTCCACAAATCAAACACGCACTATACCCCCTCTTTGGGAACTCTTTTGGGATGCTTTCCAACATAGTTTTAACCCTCTAGATGTAGAAGTAGGAGAATTAAGTGATTTTTCGCAAATCCTGAAAACGTCAAAAAATCTAATACCCGGCCAAGCCAAAAATGGCTGATTTCAGCTAAAAAAATTTTTTCCACAAATCAAACACGCACTATACCCCCTCTTTGGGAACTCTTTTGGGATGCTTTACAACATAGTTTTAACCCTCTAGATGTAGAAATAGGAGAATTAAGTGATTTTTCGCAAAACCTGAAAACGTCAAAAAATCTAATACCCGGCCAAGCCAAAAATGGCTGATTTTCAGCCAAAATTTTTTTTTCCACAAATCAAACACGCACTATACCCCCTCTTTGGGAACTCTTTTGGGATGCTTTCCAACATAGTTTTAACCCTCTAGATGTAGAAGTAGGAGAATTAAGTGATTTTTCGCAAAACCTGAAAACGACAAAAAATCTAATACCCGGCCAAGCCAAAAATGGCTGATTTTCAGCCAAAATTTTTTTTTCCACAAATCAAACACGCACTATACCCCCTCTTTGGGAACTCTTTTGGGATGCTTTCCAACATAGTTTTAACCCTCTAGATGTAGAAGTAGGAGAATTAAGTGATTTTTCGCAAAACCTGAAAACGACAAAAAATCTAATACCCGGCCAAGCCAAAAATGGCTGATTTTCAGCTAAAATTTTTTTTCCACAAATCAAACACGCACTATACCCCCTTTTTTGGGAACTCTTTTGGGATGCTTTCTAACATAGTTTTAACCCTCTAGATGTAGAAGTAGGAGAATTAATTGATTTTCCGCAAAACCTGAAATTGTCAAAAAATCTAATACCCGGCCAAGCCAAAAATGGCTGATTTTCAGCCAAAATTTTTTTTTCTACAAATCAAACATGCACTATACCCCCTCTTTGGGAACTCTTTTGGGATGCTTTACAACATAGATTTAACCCTGTAGATGTAGAAGTAGGAGAATTAAGTGATTGTTCGCAAAACCCGAAAACATCAAAAAATCTAATACCCGGCCAAGCCAAAAATGGCTGATTTTCAGCCAAAATTTTTTTTTCCCCAAATCAAACACGCACTATACCCCCTCTTTGGGAACTCTTTTGGGATGCTTTCTAACATAGACCCTCTAGATGTAGAAGTAGGAGAATTAATTGATTTTTCGCAAAGCCTGAAAACGTCAAAAAATCTAATACCCGGCCAAGCCAAAAATGGCTGATTTTCAGCCAAAATTTATTTTTCTACAAATCAAACATGCACTATACCCCCTCTTTGGGAACTCTTTTGGGATGCTTTACAACATAGTTTTAACCCTCTAGATGTAGAAGTAGGAGAATTAAGTGATTTTTCGCAAAACCTGAAAACGTCAAAAAATCTAATACCCGGCCAAGCCAAAAATGTTTGATTTTCAGCCAAAATTTTTTTTTCCACAAATCAAACACGCACTATATCCCCTCTTTGGGAACTCTTTTGGGATGCTTTCAAACATAGTTTTAACCCTCTAGATGTAGAAGTAGGAGAATTAAGTGATTTTTCGCAAAAACCGAAAACGACAAAAAATCTAATACCCGGCCAAGCCAAAAATGGCTGATTTTCAGCCAAATTGTTTTTTCCACAAATCAAACACACACTATACCCCCTCTTTGGGAACTCTTTTGGGATGCTTTCTAATATAGTTTAAACCCTCTAGATGTAGAAGTAGGAGAATTAATTGATTTTTCGCAAAACCTGAAAACGACACAAAATCTAATACCCGGCAAAACCAAAAATGGCTGATTTTCAGCCAAAATTTTTTTTTCCACAAATCAAACACGCACTATACCCCCTCTTTGGGAACGCTTTTGGGATGCTTTACAACATAGTTTTAACCCTCTAGATGTAGATGTAGGAGAATTAAGTGATTTTTCGCAAAACCTGAAAACGACAAAAAATCTAATACCTGGCCAAGCCAAAAATGGCTGATTTTCAGCCAAAATTTTTTTTCCACAAATCAAACATGCACTATACCCCCTCTTTGGGAACGCTTTTGGGATGCTTTCCAACATAGTTTTAACCCTCTAGATGTAGAAGTAGGAGAATTTATTGATTTTCCGCAAAACCTGAAAACGTCAAAAAATCTAATACCCGGCAAAGCCAAAAATGGCTGATTTTCAGCCAAAATTTTTTTTCCACAAATCAAACACGCACTATACCCCCTCTTTGGGAACTCTTTTGGGATGCTTTCCAACATAGTTTTAACCCTCTAGATGTAGAAGTAGGAGAATTAAGTGATGTTTCGCAATACCTGAAAACGTCAAAAGATCTAATACCCGGCCAAGCCAAAAATGGGTGATTTTCAGCCAAAATTTTTTTTCCACAAATCAAACAAGCACTATACCCCCTCTTTGGGAACTCTTTTGGGATGCTTTCCAACATAGTTTTAACCCTCTAGATGTAGAAGTAGGAGAATTAATTGATTTTCCGCAAAACCTGAAAACGTCAAAAAATCTAATACCCGGCAAAGCCAAAAATGGCTGATTTTCAGCCAAAATTTTTTTTCCACAAATCAAACACGCACTATACCCCCTCTTTGGGAACTCTTTTGGGATGCTTTCCAACATAGTTTTAACCCTCTAGATGTAGAAGTAGGAGAATTAAGTGATGTTTCGCAAAACCTGAAAACGTCAAAAAATCTAATACCCGGCCAAGCCAAAAATGGCTGATTTTCAGCCAAAATTTATTTTTCCACAAATCAAACATGCACTATACCCCCTCTTTGGGAACTCTTTTGGGATGCTTTACAACATAGTTTTAACCCTCTAGATGTAGAAGTAGGAGAATTAAGTGATTTTCGCAAAACCTGAAAACGTCAAAAGATCTAATACCAGGCCAAGCCAAAAATGGCTGATTTTCAGCCAAATTTTTTTTTCCACAAATCAAACCTGCTCTATAACCCCTCTTTGGGAACTCTTTTGGGATGCTTTCTAACATAGTTTTAACCCTCTAGATGTAGAAGTAGGAGAATTAAGTGATTTTTCGCAAAACCTGAAAACGTCAAAAAATCTAATACCCGGCCAAGCCAAAAATGGCTGATTTTCAGCCAAAATTTTTTTTTCCACAAATCAAACATGCACTATACCCCCTCTTTGGGAACTCTTTTGGGATGCTTTACAACATAGTTTTAACCCTGTAGATGTAGAAGTAGGAGAATTAAGTGATTTTTCGCAAAACCTGAAAACATCAAAAAATCTAATACCCGGCCAAGCCAAAAATGGCTGATTTTCAGCCCAAAATTTTTATCCACAAATCAAACACGCACTATACCCCCTCTTTGGGAACTCTTTTGGGATGCTTTCCAACATAGTTTTAACCCTCTAGATGTAGAAGTAGGAGAATTAAGTGATTTTTCGCAAAACCTGAAAACGTCAAAAAATCTAATACCCGGCCAAGCCAAAAATAGCTGATTTTCAGCCAAAATTTATTTTTCCACAAATCAAACATGCACTATACCCCCTCTTTGGGAAATCTTTTGGGATGCTTTCCAACATAGTTTTAACCCTCTAGATGTAGAAGTAGGAGAATTAAGTGATTTTTCGCAAAACCTGAAAACGACAAAAAATCTAATACCCGGCCAAGCCAAAAATAGCTGATTTTCAGCCAAAATTTATTTTTCTACAAATCAAACATGCACTATACCCCCTCTTTGGGAACTCTTTTGGGATGCTTTACAACATAGTTTTAACCCTCTAGATGTAGAAGTAGGAGAATTAAGTGATTTTTCGCAAAACCTGAAAACGTCAAAAAATCTAATACCCGGCCAAGCCAAAAATGTTTGATTTTCAGCCAAAATTTTTTTTTCCACAAATCAAACACGCACTATACCCCCTCTTTATGAACGCTTTTGGGATGCTTTACAACATAGTTTTAACCCTCTAGATGTAGAAGTAGGAGAATTAAGTGATTTTTCGCAAAACCTGAAAACGACAAAAAATCTAATACCTGGCCAAGCCAAAAATGGCTGATTTTCAGCCAAAATTTTTTTTCCACAAATCAAACAAACACTATACCCCCTCTTTGGGAACTCTTTTGGGATGCTTTCTAACATATTTTTAACCCTCTAGATGTAGAAGTAGGAGAATTAATTGATTTTCCGCAAAACCCGAAAACGTCAAAAAATCTAATACCCGGCAAAACCAAAAATGGCTGATTTTCAGCCAAAATTTTTTTTCCACAAATCAAACATGCACTATACCCCCTCTTTGGGAACGCTTTTGGGATGCTTTACAACATAGTTTTAACCCTCTAGATGTAGAAGTAGGAGAATTAAGTGATTTTTCGCAATACCTGAAAACGTCAAAAGATCTAATACCCGGCCAAGCCAAAAATGGGTGATTTTCAGCCAAAATTTTTTTTCCACAAATCAAACAAGCACTATACCCCCTCTTTGGGAACTCTTTTGGGATGCTTTCCAACATAGTTTTAACCCTCTAGATGTAGAAGTAGGAGAATTAATTGATTTTCCGCAAAACCTGAAAACGTCAAAAAATCTAATACCCGGCAAAGCCAAAAATGGCTTATTTTCAGCCAAAATTTTTTTTCCACAAATCAAACACGCACTATACCCCCTCTTTGGGAACTCTTTTGGGATGCTTTCCAACATAGTTTTAACCCTCTAGATGTAGAAGTAGGAGAATTAAGTGATGTTTCGCAAAACCTGAAAACGTCAAAAAATCTAATACCCGGCCAAGCCAAAAATGGCTGATTTTCAGCCAAAATTTATTTTTCCACAAATCAAACATGCACTATACCCCCTCTTTGGGAACTCTTTTGGGATGCTTTACAACATAGTTTTAACCCTCTAGATGTAGAAGTAGGAGAATTAAGTGATTTTCGCAAAACCTGAAAACGTCAAAAGATCTAATACCCGGCCAAGCCAAAAATGGCTGATTTTCAGCCAAATTTTTTTTTCCACAAATCAAACCTGCTCTATAACCCCTCTTTGGGAACTCTTTTGGGATGCTTTCTAACATAGTTTTAACCCTCTAGATGTAGAAGTAGGAGAATTAAGTGATTTTTCGCAAAACCTGAAAACGTCAAAAAATCTAATACCCGGCCAAGCCAAAAATGGCTGATTTTCAGCCAAAATTTTTTTTTCCACAAATCAAACATGCACTATACCCCCTCTTTGGGAACTCTTTTGGGATGCTTTACAACATAGTTTTAACCCTGTAGATGTAGAAGTAGGAGAATTAAGTGATTTTTCGCAAAACCTGAAAACATCAAAAAATCTAATACCCGGCCAAGCCAAAAATGGCTGATTTTCAGCCCAAAATTTTTTTCCACAAATCAAACACGCACTATACCCCCTCTTTGGGAACTCTTTTGGGATGCTTTCCAACATAGTTTTAACCCTCTAGATGTAGAAGTAGGAGAATTAAGTGATTTTTCGCAAAACCTGAAAACGTCAAAAAATCTAATACCCGGCCAAGCCAAAAATAGCTGATTTTCAGCCAAAATTTATTTTTCCACAAATCAAACATGCACTATACCCCCTCTTTGGGAAATCTTTTGGGATGCTTTCCAACATAGTTTTAACCCTCTAGATGTAGAAGTAGGAGAATTAAGTGATTTTTCGCAAAACCTGAAAACGACAAAAAATCTAATACCCGGCCAAGCCAAAAATAGCTGATTTTCAGCCAAAATTTATTTTTCTACAAATCAAACATGCACTATACCCCCTCTTTGGGAACTCTTTTGGGATGCTTTACAACATAGTTTTAACCCTCTAGATGTAGAAGTAGGAGAATTAAGTGATTTTCGCAAAACCTGAAAACGTCAAAAGATCTAAAACCCGGCCAAGCCAAAAATGGCTGATTTTCAGCCAAATTTTTTTTTCCACAAATCAAACCTGCTCTATAACCCCTCTTTGGGAACTCTTTTGGGATGCTTTCTAACATAGTTTTAACCCTCTAGATGTAGAAGTAGGAGAATTAAGTGATTTTTCGCAAAACCTGAAAAAGTCAAAAAATCTAATACCCGGCCAAGCCAAAAATGGCTGATTTTCAGCCAAAATTTTTTTTTCCACAAATCAAACATGCACTATACCCCCTCTTTGGGAACTCTTTTGGGATGCTTTACAACATAGTTTTAACCCTGTAGATGTAGAAGTAGGAGAATTAAGTGATTTTTCGCAAAACCTGAAAACATCAAAAAATCTAATACCCGGCCAAGCCAAAAATGGCTGATTTTCAGCCCAAAATTTTTTTCCACAAATCAAACACGCACTATACCCCCTCTTTGGGAACTCTTTTGGGATGCTTTCCAACATAGTTTTAACCCTCTAGATGTAGAAGTAGGAGAATTAAGTGATTTTTCGCAAATCCTGAAAACGTCAAAAAATCTAATACCCGGCCAAGCCAAAAATGGCTGATTTCAGCTAAAAAAATTTTTTCCACAAATCAAACACGCACTATACCCCCTCTTTGGGAACTCTTTTGGGATGCTTTACAACATAGTTTTAACCCTCTAGATGTAGAAATAGGAGAATTAAGTGATTTTTCGCAAAACCTGAAAACGTCAAAAAATCTAATACCCGGCCAAGCCAAAAATGGCTGATTTTCAGCCAAAATTTTTTTTTCCACAAATCAAACACGCACTATACCCCCTCTTTGGGAACTCTTTTGGGATGCTTTCCAACATAGTTTTAACCCTCTAGATGTAGAAGTAGGAGAATTAAGTGATTTTTCGCAAAACCTGAAAACGACAAAAAATCTAATACCCGGCCAAGCCAAAAATGGCTGATTTTCAGCCAAAATTTTTTTTTCCACAAATCAAACACGCACTATACCCCCTCTTTGGGAACTCTTTTGGGATGCTTTCCAACATAGTTTTAACCCTCTAGATGTAGAAGTAGGAGAATTAAGTGATTTTTCGCAAAACCTGAAAACGACAAAAAATCTAATACCCGGCCAAGCCAAAAATGGCTGATTTTCAGCTAAAATTTTTTTTCCACAAATCAAACACGCACTATACCCCCTTTTTTGGGAACTCTTTTGGGATGCTTTCTAACATAGTTTTAACCCTCTAGATGTAGAAGTAGGAGAATTAATTGATTTTCCGCAAAACCTGAAATTGTCAAAAAATCTAATACCCGGCCAAGCCAAAAATGGCTGATTTTCAGCCAAAATTTTTTTTTCTACAAATCAAACATGCACTATACCCCCTCTTTGGGAACTCTTTTGGGATGCTTTACACCATAGATTTAACCCTGTAGATGTAGAAGTAGGAGAATTAAGTGATTGTTCGCAAAACCCGAAAACATCAAAAAATCTAATACCCGGCCAAGCCAAAAATGGCTGATTTTCAGCCAAAATTTTTTTTTCCCCAAATCAAACACGCACTATACCCCCTCTTTGGGAACTCTTTTGGGATGCTTTCTAACATAGACCCTCTAGATGTAGAAGTAGGAGAATTAATTGATTTTTCGCAAAACCTGAAAACGTCAAAAAATCTAATACCCGGCCAAGCCAAAAATGGCTGATTTTCAGCCAAAATTTTTTTTTCCACAAATCAAACACGCACTATACCCCCTCTTTAGGAACTCTTTTGGGATGCTGATTTTTCGCAAAGCCTGAAAACGTCAAAAAATCTAATACCCGGCCAAGCCAAAAATGGCTGATTTTCAGCCAAAATTTATTTTTCTACAAATCAAACATGCACTATACCCCCTCTTTGGGAACTCTTTTGGGATGCTTTACAACATAGTTTTAACCCTCTAGATGTAGAAGTAGGAGAATTAAGTGATTTTTCGCAAAACCTGAAAACGTCAAAAAATCTAATACCCGGCCAAGCCAAAAATGTTTGATTTTCAGCCAAAATTTTTTTTTCCACAAATCAAACACGCACTATATCCCCTCTTTGGGAACTCTTTTGGGATGCTTTCAAACATAGTTTTAACCCTCTAGATGTAGAAGTAGGAGAATTAAGTGATTTTTCGCAAAAACCGAAAACGACAAAAAATCTAATACCCGGCCAAGCCAAAAATGGCTGATTTTCAGCCAAATTGTTTTTTCCACAAATCAAACACACACTATACCCCCTCTTTGGGAACTCTTTTGGGATGCTTTCTAATATAGTTTAAACCCTCTAGATGTAGAAGTAGGAGAATTAATTGATTTTTCGCAAAACCTGAAAACGACACAAAATCTAATACCCGGCAAAACCAAAAATGGCTGATTTTCAGCCAAAATTTTTTTTTCCACAAATCAAACACGCACTATACCCCCTCTTTGGGAACGCTTTTGGGATGCTTTACAACATAGTTTTAACCCTCTAGATGTAGATGTAGGAGAATTAAGTGATTTTTCGCAAAACCTGAAAACGACAAAAAATCTAATACCTGGCCAAGCCAAAAATGGCTGATTTTCAGCCAAAATTTTTTTTCCACAAATCAAACATGCACTATACCCCCTCTTTGGGAACGCTTTTGGGATGCTTTCCAACATAGTTTTAACCCTCTAGATGTAGAAGTAGGAGAATTTATTGATTTTCCGCAAAACCTGAAAACGTCAAAAAATCTAATACCCGGCAAAGCCAAAAATGGCTGATTTTCAGCCAAAATTTTTTTTCCACAAATCAAACACGCACTATACCCCCTCTTTGGGAACTCTTTTGGGATGCTTTCCAACATAGTTTTAACCCTCTAGATGTAGAAGTAGGAGAATTAAGTGATGTTTCGCAATACCTGAAAACGTCAAAAGATCTAATACCCGGCCAAGCCAAAAATGGGTGATTTTCAGCCAAAATTTTTTTTCCACAAATCAAACAAGCACTATACCCCCTCTTTGGGAACTCTTTTGGGATGCTTTCCAACATAGTTTTAACCCTCTAGATGTAGAAGTAGGAGAATTAATTGATTTTCCGCAAAACCTGAAAACGTCAAAAAATCTAATACCCGGCAAAGCCAAAAATGGCTGATTTTCAGCCAAAATTTTTTTTCCACAAATCAAACACGCACTATACCCCCTCTTTGGGAACTCTTTTGGGATGCTTTCCAACATAGTTTTAACCCTCTAGATGTAGAAGTAGGAGAATTAAGTGATGTTTCGCAAAACCTGAAAACGTCAAAAAATCTAATACCCGGCCAAGCCAAAAATGGCTGATTTTCAGCCAAAATTTATTTTTCCACAAATCAAACATGCACTATACCCCCTCTTTGGGAACTCTTTTGGGATGCTTTACAACATAGTTTTAACCCTCTAGATGTAGAAGTAGGAGAATTAAGTGATTTTCGCAAAACCTGAAAACGTCAAAAGATCTAATACCAGGCCAAGCCAAAAATGGCTGATTTTCAGCCAAATTTTTTTTTCCACAAATCAAACCTGCTCTATAACCCCTCTTTGGGAACTCTTTTGGGATGCTTTCTAACATAGTTTTAACCCTCTAGATGTAGAAGTAGGAGAATTAAGTGATTTTTCGCAAAACCTGAAAACGTCAAAAAATCTAATACCCGGCCAAGCCAAAAATGGCTGATTTTCAGCCAAAATTTTTTTTTCCACAAATCAAACATGCACTATACCCCCTCTTTGGGAACTCTTTTGGGATGCTTTACAACATAGTTTTAACCCTGTAGATGTAGAAGTAGGAGAATTAAGTGATTTTTCGCAAAACCTGAAAACATCAAAAAATCTAATACCCGGCCAAGCCAAAAATGGCTGATTTTCAGCCCAAAATTTTTATCCACAAATCAAACACGCACTATACCCCCTCTTTGGGAACTCTTTTGGGATGCTTTCCAACATAGTTTTAACCCTCTAGATGTAGAAGTAGGAGAATTAAGTGATTTTTCGCAAAACCTGAAAACGTCAAAAAATCTAATACCCGGCCAAGCCAAAAATAGCTGATTTTCAGCCAAAATTTATTTTTCCACAAATCAAACATGCACTATACCCCCTCTTTGGGAAATCTTTTGGGATGCTTTCCAACATAGTTTTAACCCTCTAGATGTAGAAGTAGGAGAATTAAGTGATTTTTCGCAAAACCTGAAAACGACAAAAAATCTAATACCCGGCCAAGCCAAAAATAGCTGATTTTCAGCCAAAATTTATTTTTCTACAAATCAAACATGCACTATACCCCCTCTTTGGGAACTCTTTTGGGATGCTTTACAACATAGTTTTAACCCTCTAGATGTAGAAGTAGGAGAATTAAGTGATTTTTCGCAAAACCTGAAAACGTCAAAAAATCTAATACCCGGCCAAGCCAAAAATGTTTGATTTTCAGCCAAAATTTTTTTTTCCACAAATCAAACACGCACTATACCCCCTCTTTATGAACGCTTTTGGGATGCTTTACAACATAGTTTTAACCCTCTAGATGTAGAAGTAGGAGAATTAAGTGATTTTTCGCAAAACCTGAAAACGACAAAAAATCTAATACCTGGCCAAGCCAAAAATGGCTGATTTTCAGCCAAAATTTTTTTTCCACAAATCAAACAAACACTATACCCCCTCTTTGGGAACTCTTTTGGGATGCTTTCTAACATATTTTTAACCCTCTAGATGTAGAAGTAGGAGAATTAATTGATTTTCCGCAAAACCCGAAAACGTCAAAAAATCTAATACCCGGCAAAACCAAAAATGGCTGATTTTCAGCCAAAATTTTTTTTCCACAAATCAAACATGCACTATACCCCCTCTTTGGGAACGCTTTTGGGATGCTTTACAACATAGTTTTAACCCTCTAGATGTAGAAGTAGGAGAATTAAGTGATTTTTCGCAATACCTGAAAACGTCAAAAGATCTAATACCCGGCCAAGCCAAAAATGGGTGATTTTCAGCCAAAATTTTTTTTCCACAAATCAAACAAGCACTATACCCCCTCTTTGGGAACTCTTTTGGGATGCTTTCCAACATAGTTTTAACCCTCTAGATGTAGAAGTAGGAGAATTAATTGATTTTCCGCAAAACCTGAAAACGTCAAAAAATCTAATACCCGGCAAAGCCAAAAATGGCTTATTTTCAGCCAAAATTTTTTTTCCACAAATCAAACACGCACTATACCCCCTCTTTGGGAACTCTTTTGGGATGCTTTCCAACATAGTTTTAACCCTGTAGATGTAGAAGTAGGAGAATTAAGTGATTTTTCGCAAAACCTGAAAACATCAAAAAATCTAATACCCGGCCAAGCCAAAAATGGCTGATTTTCAGCCCAAAATTTTTTTCCACAAATCAAACACGCACTATACCCCCTCTTTGGGAACTCTTTTGGGATGCTTTCCAACATAGTTTTAACCCTCTAGATGTAGAAGTAGGAGAATTAAGTGATTTTTCGCAAAACCTGAAAACGTCAAAAAATCTAATACCCGGCCAAGCCAAAAATAGCTGATTTTCAGCCAAAATTTATTTTTCCACAAATCAAACATGCACTATACCCCCTCTTTGGGAAATCTTTTGGGATGCTTTCCAACATAGTTTTAACCCTCTAGATGTAGAAGTAGGAGAATTAAGTAATTTTTCGCAAAACCTGAAAACGACAAAAAATCTAATACCCGGCCAAGCCAAAAATAGCTGATTTTCAGCCAAAATTTATTTTTCTACAAATCAAACATGCACTATACCCCCTCTTTGGGAACTCTTTTGGGATGCTTTACAACATAGTTTTAACCCTCTAGATGTAGAAGTAGGAGAATTAAGTGATTTTTCGCAAAACCTGAAAACGTCAAAAAATCTAATACCCGGCCAAGCCAAAAATGTTTGATTTTCAGCCAAAATTTTTTTTTCCACAAATCAAACACGCACTATACCCCCTCTTTATGAACGCTTTTGGGATGCTTTACAACATAGTTTTAACCCTCTAGATGTAGAAGTAGGAGAATTAAGTGATTTTTCGCAAAACCTGAAAACGACAAAAAAATCTAATACCTGGCCAAGCCAAAAATGGCTGATTTTCAGCCAAAATTTTTTTTCCACAAATCAAACAAACACTATACCCCCTCTTTGGGAACTCTTTTGGGATGCTTTCTAACATATTTTTAACCCTCTAGATGTAGAAGTAGGAGAATTAATTGATTTTCCGCAAAACCCGAAAACGTCAAAAAATCTAATACCCGGCAAAACCAAAAATGGGTGATTTTCAGCCAAAATTTTTTTTCCACAAATCAAACACGCACTATACCCCCTCTTTGGGAACTCTTTTGGGATGCTTTCCAACATAGTTTTAACCCTCTAGATGTAGAAGTAGGAGAATTAAGTGATGTTTCGCAATACCTGAAAACGTCAAAAGATCTAATACCCGGCCAAGCCAAAAATGGGTGATTTTCAGCCAAAATTTTTTTTCCACAAATCAAACAAGCACTATACCCCCTCTTTGGGAACTCTTTTGGGATGCTTTCCAACATAGTTTTAACCCTCTAGATGTAGAAGTAGGAGAATTAATTGATTTTCCGCAAAACCTGAAAACGTCAAAAAATCTAATACCCGGCAAAGCCAAAAATGGCTGATTTTCAGCCAAAATTTTTTTTCCACAAATCAAACACGCACTATACCCCCTCTTTGGGAACTCTTTTGGGATGCTTTCCAACATAGTTTTAACCCTCTAGATGTAGAAGTAGGAGAATTAAGTGATGTTTCGCAAAACCTGAAAACGTCAAAAAATCTAATACCCGGCCAAGCCAAAAATGGCTGATTTTCAGCCAAAATTTATTTTTCCACAAATCAAACATGCACTATACCCCCTCTTTGGGAACTCTTTTGGGATGCTTTACAACATAGTTTTAACCCTCTAGATGTAGAAGTAGGAGAATTAAGTGATTTTCGCAAAACCTGAAAACGTCAAAAAATCTAATACCCGGCAAAGCCAAAAATGGCTGATTTTCAGCCAAAATTTTTTTTCCACAAATCAAACACGCACTATACCCCCTCTTTGGGAACTCTTTTGGGATGCTTTCCAACATAGTTTTAACCCTCTAGATGTAGAAGTAGGAGAATTAAGTGATGTTTCGCAAAACCTGAAAACGTCAAAAAATCTAATACCCGGCCAAGCCAAAAATGGCTGATTTTCAGCCAAAATTTATTTTTCCACAAATCAAACATGCACTATACCCCCTCTTTGGGAACTCTTTTGGGATGCTTTACAACATAGTTTTAACCCTCTAGATGTAGAAGTAGGAGAATTAAGTGATTTTCGCAAAACCTGAAAACGTCAAAAGATCTAATACCAGGCCAAGCCAAAAATGGCTGATTTTCAGCCAAATTTTTTTTTCCACAAATCAAACCTGCTCTATAACCCCTCTTTGGGAACTCTTTTGGGATGCTTTCTAACATAGTTTTAACCCTCTAGATGTAGAAGTAGGAGAATTAAGTGATTTTTCGCAAAACCTGAAAACGTCAAAAAATCTAATACCCGGCCAAGCCAAAAATGGCTGATTTTCAGCCAAAATTTTTTTTTCCACAAATCAAACATGCACTATACCCCCTCTTTGGGAACTCTTTTGGGATGCTTTACAACATAGTTTTAACCCTGTAGATGTAGAAGTAGGAGAATTAAGTGATTTTTCGCAAAACCTGAAAACATCAAAAAATCTAATACCCGGCCAAGCCAAAAATGGCTGATTTTCAGCCCAAAATTTTTATCCACAAATCAAACACGCACTATACCCCCTCTTTGGGAACTCTTTTGGGATGCTTTCCAACATAGTTTTAACCCTCTAGATGTAGAAGTAGGAGAATTAAGTGATTTTTCGCAAAACCTGAAAACGTCAAAAAATCTAATACCCGGCCAAGCCAAAAATAGCTGATTTTCAGCCAAAATTTATTTTTCCACAAATCAAACATGCACTATACCCCCTCTTTGGGAAATCTTTTGGGATGCTTTCCAACATAGTTTTAACCCTCTAGATGTAGAAGTAGGAGAATTAAGTGATTTTTCGCAAAACCTGAAAACGACAAAAAATCTAATACCCGGCCAAGCCAAAAATAGCTGATTTTCAGCCAAAATTTATTTTTCTACAAATCAAACATGCACTATACCCCCTCTTTGGGAACTCTTTTGGGATGCTTTACAACATAGTTTTAACCCTCTAGATGTAGAAGTAGGAGAATTAAGTGATTTTTCGCAAAACCTGAAAACGTCAAAAAATCTAATACCCGGCCAAGCCAAAAATGTTTGATTTTCAGCCAAAATTTTTTTTTCCACAAATCAAACACGCACTATACCCCCTCTTTATGAACGCTTTTGGGATGCTTTACAACATAGTTTTAACCCTCTAGATGTAGAAGTAGGAGAATTAAGTGATTTTTCGCAAAACCTGAAAACGACAAAAAATCTAATACCTGGCCAAGCCAAAAATGGCTGATTTTCAGCCAAAATTTTTTTTCCACAAATCAAACAAACACTATACCCCCTCTTTGGGAACTCTTTTGGGATGCTTTCTAACATATTTTTAACCCTCTAGATGTAGAAGTAGGAGAATTAATTGATTTTCCGCAAAACCCGAAAACGTCAAAAAATCTAATACCCGGCAAAACCAAAAATGGCTGATTTTCAGCCAAAATTTTTTTTCCACAAATCAAACATGCACTATACCCCCTCTTTGGGAACGCTTTTGGGATGCTTTACAACATAGTTTTAACCCTCTAGATGTAGAAGTAGGAGAATTAAGTGATTTTTCGCAATACCTGAAAACGTCAAAAGATCTAATACCCGGCCAAGCCAAAAATGGGTGATTTTCAGCCAAAATTTTTTTTCCACAAATCAAACAAGCACTATACCCCCTCTTTGGGAACTCTTTTGGGATGCTTTCCAACATAGTTTTAACCCTCTAGATGTAGAAGTAGGAGAATTAATTGATTTTCCGCAAAACCTGAAAACGTCAAAAAATCTAATACCCGGCAAAGCCAAAAATGGCTTATTTTCAGCCAAAATTTTTTTTCCACAAATCAAACACGCACTATACCCCCTCTTTGGGAACTCTTTTGGGATGCTTTCCAACATAGTTTTAACCCTCTAGATGTAGAAGTAGGAGAATTAAGTGATGTTTCGCAAAACCTGAAAACGTCAAAAAATCTAATACCCGGCCAAGCCAAAAATGGCTGATTTTCAGCCAAAATTTATTTTTCCACAAATCAAACATGCACTATACCCCCTCTTTGGGAACTCTTTTGGGATGCTTTACAACATAGTTTTAACCCTCTAGATGTAGAAGTAGGAGAATTAAGTGATTTTCGCAAAACCTGAAAACGTCAAAAGATCTAATACCCGGCCAAGCCAAAAATGGCTGATTTTCAGCCAAATTTTTTTTTCCACAAATCAAACCTGCTCTATAACCCCTCTTTGGGAACTCTTTTGGGATGCTTTCTAACATAGTTTTAACCCTCTAGATGTAGAAGTAGGAGAATTAAGTGATTTTTCGCAAAACCTGAAAACGTCAAAAAATCTAATACCCGGCCAAGCCAAAAATGGCTGATTTTCAGCCAAAATTTTTTTTTCCACAAATCAAACATGCACTATACCCCCTCTTTGGGAACTCTTTTGGGATGCTTTACAACATAGTTTTAACCCTGTAGATGTAGAAGTAGGAGAATTAAGTGATTTTTCGCAAAACCTGAAAACATCAAAAAATCTAATACCCGGCCAAGCCAAAAATGGCTGATTTTCAGCCCAAAATTTTTTTCCACAAATCAAACACGCACTATACCCCCTCTTTGGGAACTCTTTTGGGATGCTTTCCAACATAGTTTTAACCCTCTAGATGTAGAAGTAGGAGAATTAAGTGATTTTTCGCAAAACCTGAAAACGTCAAAAAATCTAATACCCGGCCAAGCCAAAAATAGCTGATTTTCAGCCAAAATTTATTTTTCCACAAATCAAACATGCACTATACCCCCTCTTTGGGAAATCTTTTGGGATGCTTTCCAACATAGTTTTAACCCTCTAGATGTAGAAGTAGGAGAATTAAGTGATTTTTCGCAAAACCTGAAAACGACAAAAAATCTAATACCCGGCCAAGCCAAAAATAGCTGATTTTCAGCCAAAATTTATTTTTCTACAAATCAAACATGCACTATACCCCCTCTTTGGGAACTCTTTTGGGATGCTTTACAACATAGTTTTAACCCTCTAGATGTAGAAGTAGGAGAATTAAGTGATTTTTCGCAAAACCTGAAAACGTCAAAAAATCTAATACCCGGCCAAGCCAAAAATGTTTGATTTTCAGCCAAAATTTTTTTTTCCACAAATCAAACACGCACTATACCCCCTCTTTATGAACGCTTTTGGGATGCTTTACAACATAGTTTTAACCCTCTAGATGTAGAAGTAGGAGAATTAAGTGATTTTTCGCAAAACCTGAAAACGACAAAAAAATCTAATACCTGGCCAAGCCAAAAATGGCTGATTTTCAGCCAAAATTTTTTTTCCACAAATCAAACAAACACTATACCCCCTCTTTGGGAACTCTTTTGGGATGCTTTCTAACATATTTTTAACCCTCTAGATGTAGAAGTAGGAGAATTAATTGATTTTCCGCAAAACCCGAAAACGTCAAAAAATCTAATACCCGGCAAAACCAAAAATGGGTGATTTTCAGCCAAAATTTTTTTTCCACAAATCAAACATGCACTATACCCCCTCTATGGGAACGCTTTTGGGATGCTTTACAACATAGTTTTAACCCTCTAGATGTAGAAGTAGGAGAATTAAGTGATTTTTCGCAATACCTGAAAACGTCAAAAGATCTAATACCCGGCCAAGCCAAAAATGGCTGATTTTCAGCCAAATTTTTTTTTCCACAAATCAAACCTGCTCTATAACCCCTCTTTGGGAACTCTTTTGGGATGCTTTCTAACATAGTTTTAACCCTCTAGATGTAGAAGTAGGAGAATTAAGTGATTTTTCGCAAAACCTGAAAACGTCAAAAAATCTAATACCCGGCCAAGCCAAAAATGGCTGATTTTCAGCCAAAATTTTTTTTTCCACAAATCAAACATGCACTATACCCCCTCTTTGGGAACTCTTTTGGGATGCTTTACAACATAGTTTTAACCCTGTAGATGTAGAAGTAGGAGAATTAAGTGATTTTTCGCAAAACCTGAAAACATCAAAAAATCTAATACCCGGCCAAGCCAAAAATGGCTGATTTTCAGCCCAAATTTTTTTTCCACAAATCAAACACGCACTATACCCCCTCTTTGGGAACTCTTTTGGGATGCTTTCCAACATAGTTTTAACCCTCTAGATGTAGAAGTAGGAGAATTAAGTGATTTTTCGCAAAACCTGAAAACGTCAAAAAATCTAATACCCGGCCAAGCCAAAAATAGCTGATTTTCAGCCAAAATTTATTTTTCCACAAATCAAACATGCACTATACCCCCTCTTTGGGAAATCTTTTGGGATGCTTTCCAACATAGTTTTAACCCTCTAGATGTAGAAGTAGGAGAATTAAGTGATTTTTCGCAAAACCTGAAAACGACAAAAAATCTAATACCCGGCCAAGCCAAAAATAGCTGATTTTCAGCCAAAATTTATTTTTCTACAAATCAAACATGCACTATACCCCCTCTTTGGGAACTCTTTTGGGATGCTTTACAACATAGTTTTAACCCTCTAGATGTAGAAGTAGGAGAATTAAGTGATTTTTCGCAAAACCTGAAAACGTCAAAAAATCTAATACCCGGCCAAGCCAAAAATGTTTGATTTTCAGCCAAAATTTTTTTTTCCACAAATCAAACACGCACTATACCCCCTCTTTATGAACGCTTTTGGGATGCTTTACAACATAGTTTTAACCCTCTAGATGTAGAAGTAGGAGAATTAAGTGATTTTTCGCAAAACCTGAAAACGACAAAAAATCTAATACCTGGCCAAGCCAAAAATGGCTGATTTTCAGCCAAAATTTTTTTTCCACAAATCAAACAAACACTATACCCCCTCTTTGGGAACTCTTTTGGGATGCTTTCAAACATAGTTTTAACCCTCTAGATGTAGAAGTAGGAGAATTAAGTGATTTTTCGCAAAAACCGAAAACGACAAAAAATCTAATACCCGGCCAAGCCAAAAATGGCTGATTTTCAGCCAAATAGTTTTTTCCACAAATCAAACACACACTATACCCCCTCTTTGGGAACTCTTTTGGGATGCTTTCTAATATAGTTTAAACCCTCTAGATGTAGAAGTAGGAGAATTAATTGATTTTTCGCAAAACCTGAAAACGACACAAAATCTAATACCCGGCAAAACCAAAAATGGCTGATTTTCAGCCAAAATTTTTTTTTCCACAAATCAAACACGCACTATACCCCCTCTTTGGGAACGATTTTGGGATGCTTTACAACATAGTTTTAACCCTCTAGATGTAGAAGTAGGAGAATTAAGTGATTTTTCGCAAAACCTGAAAACGACAAAAAATCTAATACCTGGCCAAGCCAAAAATGGCTGATTTTCAGCCAAAAATTTTTTTCCACAAATCAAACAAACACTATACCCCCTCTTTGGGAACTCTTTTGGGATGCTTTCAAACATATTTTTAACCCTCTAGATGTAGAAGTAGGAGAATTAATTGATTTTCCGCAAAACCCGAAAACGTCAAAAAATCTAATACCCGGCCAAGCCAAAAATGGCTGATTTTCAGCCAAAATTTTTTTTCCACAAATCAAACATGCACTATACCCCCTCTTTGGGAACGCTTTTGGGATGCTTTACAACATAGTTTTAACCCTCTAGATGTAGAAGTAGGAGAATTAAGTGATTTTTCGCAATACCTGAAAACGTCAAAAGATCTAATACCCGGCCAAGCCAAAAATGGGTGATTTTCAGCCAAAATTTTTTTTCCACAAATCAAACAAGCACTATACCCCCTCTTTGGGAACTCTTTTGGGATGCTTTCCAACATAGTTTTAACCCTCTAGATGTAGAAGTAGGAGAATTAATTGATTTTCCGCAAAACCTGAAAACTTCAAAAAATCTAATACCCGGCAAAGCCAAAAATGGCTGATTTTCAGCCAAAATTTTTTTTCCACAAATCAAACACGCACTATACCCCCTCTTTGGGAACTCTTTTGGGATGCTTTCCAACATAGTTTTAACCCTCTAGATGTAGAAGTAGGAGAATTAAGTGATGTTTCGCAAAACCTGAAAACGTCAAAAAATCTAATACCCGGCCAAGCCAAAAATAGCTGATTTTCAGCCAAAATTTATTTTTCCACAAATCAAACATGCACTATACCCCCTCTTTGGGAAATCTTTTGGGATGCTTTCCAACATAGTTTTAACCCTCTAGATGTAGAAGTAGGAGAATTAAGTGATTTTTCGCAAAACCTGAAAACGACAAAAAATCTAATACCCGGCCAAGCCAAAAATAGCTGATTTTCAGCCAAAATTTATTTTTCTACAAATCAAACATGCACTATACCCCCTCTTTGGGAACTCTTTTGGGATGCTTTCCAACATAGTTTTAACCCTCTAGATGTAGAAGTAGGAGAATTAAGTGATTTTTCGCAAAACCTGAAAACGTCAAAAAATCTAATACCCGGCCAAGCCAAAAATGTTTGATTTTCAGCCAAAATTTTTTTTTCCACAAATCAAACACGCACTATACCCCCTCTTTATGAACGCTTTTGGGATGCTTTACAACATAGTTTTAACCCTCTAGATGTAGAAGTAGGAGAATTAAGTGATTTTTCGCAAAACCTGAAAACGACAAAAAATCTAATACCTGGCCAAGCCAAAAATGGCTGATTTTCAGCCAAAATTTTTTTTCCACAAATCAAACAAACACTATACCCCCTCTTTGGGAACTCTTTTGGGATGCTTTCTAACATATTTTTAACCCTCTAGATGTAGAAGTAGGAGAATTAATTGATTTTCCGCAAAACCCGAAAACGTCAAAAAATCTAATACCCGGCAAAACCAAAAATGGCTGATTTTCAGCCAAAATTTTTTTTCCACAAATCAAACATGCACTATACCCCCTCTTTGGGAACGCTTTTGGGATGCTTTACAACATAGTTTTAACCCTCTAGATGTAGAAGTAGGAGAATTAAGTGATTTTTCGCAATACCTGAAAACGTCAAAAGATCTAATACCCGGCCAAGCCAAAAATGGGTGATTTTCAGCCAAAATTTTTTTTCCACAAATCAAACAAGCACTATACCCCCTCTTTGGGAACTCTTTTGGGATGCTTTCCAACATAGTTTTAACCCTCTAGATGTAGAAGTAGGAGAATTAATTGATTTTCCGCAAAACCTGAAAACGTCAAAAAATCTAATACCCGGCAAAGCCAAAAATGGCTGATTTTCAGCCAAAATTTTTTTTCCACAAATCAAACACGCAGTATACCCCCTCTTTGGGAACTCTTTTGGGATGCTTTCCAACATAGTTTTAACCCTCTAGATGTAGAAGTAGGAGAATTAAGTGATGTTTCGCAAAACCTGAAAACGTCAAAAAATCTAATACCCGGCCAAGCCAAAAATGGCTGATTTTCAGCCAAAATTTATTTTTCCACAAATCAAACATGCACTATACCCCCTCTTTGGGAACTCTTTTGGGATGCTTTACAACATAGTTTTAACCCTCTAGATGTAGAAGTAGGAGAATTAAGTGATTTTCGCAAAACCTGAAAACGTCAAAAGATCTAAAACCCGGCCAAGCCAAAAATGGCTGATTTTCAGCCAAATTTTTTTTTCCACAAATCAAACCTGCTCTATAACCCCTCTTTGGGAACTCTTTTGGGATGCTTTCTAACATAGTTTTAACCCTCTAGATGTAGAAGTAGGAGAATTAAGTGATTTTTCGCAAAACCTGAAAAAGTCAAAAAATCTAATACCCGGCCAAGCCAAAAATGGCTGATTTTCAGCCAAAATTTTTTTTTCCACAAATCAAACATACACTATACCCCCTCTTTGGGAACTCTTTTGGGATGCTTTACAACATAGTTTTAACCCTGTAGATGTAGAAGTAGGAGAATTAAGTGATTTTTCGCAAAACCTGAAAACATCAAAAAATCTAATACCCGGCCAAGCCAAAAATGGCTGATTTTCAGCCCAAAATTTTTTTCCACAAATCAAACACGCACTATACCCCCTCTTTGGGAACTCTTTTGGGATGCTTTCCAACATAGTTTTAACCCTCTAGATGTAGAAGTAGGAGAATTAAGTGATTTTTCGCAAAACCTGAAAACGTCAAAACATCTAATACCCGGCCAAGCCAAAAATAGCTGATTTTCAGCCAAAATTTATTTTTCCACAAATCAAACATGCACTATACCCCCTCTTTGGGAAATCTTTTGGGATGCTTTCCAACATAGTTTTAACCCTCTAGATGTAGAAGTAGGAGAATTAAGTGATTTTTCGCAAAACCTGAAAACAACAAAAAATCTAATACCCGGCCAAGCCAAAAATGGCTGATTTTCAGCCAAAGTTTTTTTTTCCACAAATCAAACACGCACTATACCCCCTCTTTGGGAACTCTTTTGGGATGCTTTCCAACATAGTTTTAACCCTCTAGATGTAGAAGTAGGAGAATTAAGTGATTTTTCGCAAATCCTGAAAACGTCAAAAAATCTAATACCCGGCCAAGCCAAAAATGGCTGATTTCAGCTAAAAAATTTTTTTCCACAAATCAAACACGCACTATACCCCCTCTTTGGGAACTCTTTTGGGATGCTTTACAACATAGTTTTAACCCTCTAGATGTTGAAGTAGGAGAATTAAGTGATTTTTCGCAAAACCTGAAAACGTCAAAAAATCTAATACCCGGCCAAGCCAAAAATGGCTGATTTTCAGCCAAAATTTTTTTTTCCACAAATCAAACATGCACTATACCCCCTCTTTGGGAACTCTTTTGGGATGCTTTACAACATAGTTTTAACCCTGTAGATGTAGAAGTAGGAGAATTAAGTGATTTTTCGCAAAACCTGAAAACGTCAAAAAATCTAATACCCGGCCAAGCCAAAAATGGCTGATTTTCAGCCCAAAATTTTTTTCCACAAATCAAACACGCACTATACCCCCTCTTTGGGAACTCTTTTGGGATGCTTTCCAACATAGTTTTAACCCTCTAGATGTAGAAGTAGGAGAATTACGTGATTTTTCGCAAAACCTGAAAACGTCAAAAAATCTAATACCCGGCCAAGCCAAAAATAGCTGATTTTCAGCCAAAATTTATTTTTCTACAAATCAAACATGCACTATACCCCCTCTTTGGGAACTCTTTTGGGATGCTTTACAACATAGTTTTAACCCTCTAGATGTAGAAGTAGGAGAATTAAGTGATTTTTCGCAAAAACCGAAAACGACAAAAAATCTAATACCCGGCCAAGCCAAAAATGGCTGATTTTCAGCCAAATTTTTTTTTCCACAAATCAAACACACACTATACCCCCTCTTTGGGAACACTTTTGGGATGCTTTACAACATAGTTTTAACCCTCTAGATGTAGAAATAGGAGAATTAAGTGATTTTTCGCAAAACCTGAAAACGTCAAAAAATCTAATACCCGGCCAAGCCAAAAATGGCTGATTTTCAGCCAAAATTTTTTTTTCCACAAATCAAACACGCACTATACCCCCTCTTTGGGAACTCTTTTGGGATGCTTTCCAACATAGTTTTAACCCTCTAGATGTAGAAGTAGGAGAATTAAGTGATTTTTCGCAAAACCTGAAAACGACAAAAAATCTAATACCCGGCCAAGCCAAAAATGGCTGATTTTCAGCCAAAATTTTTTTTTCCACAAATCAAACACGCACTATACCCCCTCTTTGGGAACTCTTTTGGGATGCTTTCCAACATAGTTTTAACCCTCTAGATGTAGAAGTAGGAGAATTAAGTGATTTTTCGCAAAACCTGAAAACGACAAAAAATCTAATACCCGGCCAAGCCAAAAATGGCTGATTTTCAGCTAAAATTTTTTTTCCACAAATCAAACACGCACTATACCCCCTTTTTTGGGAACTCTTTTGGGATGCTTTCTAACATAGTTTTAACCCTCTAGATGTAGAAGTAGGAGAATTAATTGATTTTCCGCAAAACCTGAAATTGTCAAAAAATCTAATACCCGGCCAAGCCAAAAATGGCTGATTTTCAGCCAAAATTTTTTTTTCTACAAATCAAACATGCACTATACCCCCTCTTTGGGAACTCTTTTGGGATGCTTTACAACATAGATTTAACCCTGTAGATGTAGAAGTAGGAGAATTAAGTGATTGTTCGCAAAACCCGAAAACATCAAAAAATCTAATACCCGGCCAAGCCAAAAATGGCTGATTTTCAGCCAAAATTTTTTTTTCCCCAAATCAAACACGCACTATACCCCCTCTTTGGGAACTCTTTTGGGATGCTTTCTAACATAGACCCTCTAGATGTAGAAGTAGGAGAATTAATTGATTTTTCGCAAAACCTGAAAACGTCAAAAAATCTAATACCCGGCCAAGCCAAAAATGGCTGATTTTCAGCCAAAATTTTTTTTTCCACAAATCAAACACGCACTATACCCCCTCTTTAGGAACTCTTTTGGGATGCTGATTTTTCGCAAAGCCTGAAAACGTCAAAAAATCTAATACCCGGCCAAGCCAAAAATGGCTGATTTTCAGCCAAAATTTTTTTTTCTACAAATCAAACATGCACTATACCCCCTCTTTGGGAACTCTTTTGGGATGCTTTCCAACATAGTTTTAACTCTCTAGATGTAGAAGTAGGAGAATTAAGTGATTTTTCGCAAAACCTGAAAACGACAAAAAATCTAATACCCGGCCAAGCCAAAAATGGCTGATTTTCAGCCAAAATTTTTTTTCCACAAATCAAACACGCACTATACCCTCTTTTTTGGGAACTCTTTTGGGATGCTTTCTAACATAGTTTTAACCCTCTAGATGTAGAAGTAGTAGAATTAATTGATTTTCCGCAAAACCTGAAAACGTCAAAAAATCTAATACCCGGCAAAGCCAAAAATGGCTGATTTTCAGCCAAAATTTTTTTTTCCACAAATCAAACATGCACTATACCCCCTCTATGGGAACTCTTTTGGGATGCTTTCCCACATAGTTTTAACCCTCTAGATGTAGAAGTAGGAGAATTAAGTGATTTTTCGCAAAACCTGAAAACGTCAAAAAATCTAATACCCGGCCAAGCCAAAAATGTCTGATTTTCAGCCAAAATTTTTTTCCACAAATAAAACACGCACTATATCCCCTCTTTGGGAACTCTTTTGGGATGCTTTCCAACATAGTTTTAACCCTCTAGATGTAGAAGTAGGAGAATTAAGTGATTTTTCGCAAAACCCGAAAACGACAAAAAATCTAATACCCGGCCATGCCAAAAATGGCTGATTTTCAGCCAAATTTTTTTTTTCCACAAATCAAACACACACTATACCCCCTCTTTGGGAACTCTTTTGGGATGCTTTCTAAAATAGTTTTAACCCTCTAGATGTAGAAGTAGGAGAATTAATTGATTTTTCGCAAAACCTGAAAACGACAAAAAATCTAATACCCGGCCAAGCCAAAAATGGCTGATTTTCAGCCAAAATTTTTTTTTCCACAAATCAAACACGCACTATACCCCCTCTTTGGGAACTCTTTTGGGATGCTTTCCAACATAGTTTTAACCCTCTAGATGTAGAAGTAGGAGAATTAAGTGATTTTTCGCAAAACCTGAAAACGACAAAAAATCTAATACCCGGCCAAGCCAAAAATGGCTGATTTTCAGCCAAAATTTTTTTTCCACAAATCAAACACGCACTATACCCCCTTTTTGGGAACTCTTTTGGGATGCTTTCTAACATAGTTTTAACCCTCTAGATGTAGAAGTAGGAGAATTAATTGATTTTCCGCAAAACCTGAAAATGTCAAAAAATCTAATACCCGGCAAAGCCAAAAATGGTTGATTTTCAGCCAAAATTTTTTTTTCCACAAATCAAACATGCACTATACCCCCTCTTTGGGAACGCTTTTGGGATGCTTTACAACATAGTTTTAACCCTGTAGATGTAGAAGTAGGAGAATTAAGTGATTTTTCACAAAACCTGAAAACGTCAAAAAATCTAATACCCGGCCAAGCCAAAAATGGCTGATTTTCAGCCAAATTTTTTTTCCCACAAATCAAACCTGCTCTATAACCCCTCTTTGGGAACTCTTTTGGGATGCTTTCTAACACAGTTTTAACACTCTAGATGTAGAAGTAGGAGAATTAATTGATTTTTCGCAAAACCTGAAAATGTCAAAAAATCTAACACCCGGCCAAGCCAAAAATGGCTGATTTTCAGCCAAAATCTTTTTTTCCACAAATCAAACACGCACTATACCCCATCTTTGGGAACTCTTTTGGGATGCTTTCCAACATAGTTTTAACCCTCTAGATGTAGAAGTAGGAGAATTAAGTGATTTTTCGCAAAACCCGAAAACGACAAAAAATCTAATACCCGGCCAAGCCAAAAATGGCTGATTTTCAGCCAAATTTCTTTTTTCCACAAATCAAACACACACTATACCCCCTCTTTGGGAACTCTTTTGGGATGATTTCTAACATAGTTTTAACCCTCTAGATGTAGAAGTAGGAGAATTAAGTGATTTTTCGCAAAACCCGAAAACGACAAAAATTCTAATACCCGGCCAAGCCAAAAATGGCTGATTTTCAGCCAAATTTTTTTTTTCCACAAATCAAACACACATTATACCCCCTCTTTGGGAACTCTTTTGGGATGATTTCTAACATAGTTTTAACCCTCTAGATGTAGAAGTAGGAGAATTAAGTGATTTTTCGCAAAACCTGAAAACGACAAAAAAATCTAATACCCGGCCAAGCCAAAAATGGCTGATTTTCAGCCAAAATCTTTTTTTCCACAAATCAAACACGCACTATACCCCATCTTTGGGAACTCTTTTGGGATGCTTTACAACATAGTTTTAACCCTCTAGATGTTGAAGTAGGAGAATTAAGTGATTTTTCGCAAAACCTGAAAACGACAAAAAATCTAATACCCGGCCAAGCCAAAAATGGCTGATTTTCAGCCAAAATTTATTTTTCCACAAATCAAACACGCACTATACCCCCTCTTTGGGAACTCTTTTGGGATGCTTTCCAACATAGTTTTAACCCTCTAGATGTAGAAGTAGGAGAATTAAGTGATTTTTCGCAAAACCCGAAAACGACAAAAAATCTAATACCCGGCCAAGCCAAAAATGGCTGATTTTCAGCCAAATTTTTTTTTCCACAAATCAAACACACACTATACCCCCTCTTTGGGAACTCTTTTGGGATGATTTCTAACATAGTTTTAACCCTCTAGATGTAGAAGTAGGAGAATTATGTGATTTTTCGCAAAACCTGAAAATGACAAAAAAATCTAATACCCGGCCAAGCCAAAAATGGCTGATTTTCAGCCAAAAATTTTTTTTCCACAAATCAAACACGCACTATACCCCCTCTTTGGGAACTCTTTTGGGATACTTTACAACATAGTTTTAACCCTCTAGATGTAGAAGTAGGAGAATTAAGTGATTTTTCGCAAAACCTGAAAACGTCAAAAGATCTAATACCCGGCCAAGCCAAAAATGGCTGATTTTCAGCCAAAATCTTTTTTCCACAAATCAAACATGCACTATACCCCCTCTTTGGGAACTCTTTTGGGATGCTTTACAACATAGTTTTAACCCTCTAGATGTAGAAGTAGGAGAATTAATTGATTTTTCGCAAAACCTGAAAACGTCAAAAAATCTAATACCCGGCCAAGCCAAAAATGGCTGATTTTCAGCCAAAAATTATTTTTCCACAAATCAAACACGCACTATACCCCCTCTTTGGGAACTCTTTTGGGATGCTTTCCAACATAGTTTTAACCCTCTAGATGTAGAAGTAGGAGAATTAAGTGATTTTTCGCAAAACCCGAAAACGACAAAAAATCTAATACCCGGCAAAGCCAAAAATGGCTGATTTTCAGCCAAATTTCTTTTTTCCACAAATCAAACACACACTATACCCCCTCTTTGGGAACTCTTTTGGGATGATTTCTAACATAGTTTTAACCCTCTAGATGTAGAAGTAGGAGAATTAAGTGATTTTTCGCAAAACCTGAAAACGACAAAAAAATCTAATACCCGGCCAAGCCAAAAATGGCTGATTTTCAGCCAAAATTTTTTTTTCCACAAATCAAACACACATTATACCCCCTCTTTGGGAACTCTTTTGGGATGATTTCTAACATAGTTTTAACCCTCTAGATGTAGAAGTAGGAGAATTAAGTGATTTTTCGCAAAACCTGAAAACGACAAAAAAATCTAATACCCGGCCAAGCCAAAAATGGCTGATTTTCAGCCAAAATCTTTTTTTCCACAAATCAAACACGCACTATACCCCATCTTTGGGAACTCTTTTGGGATGCTTTACAACATAGTTTTAACCCTCTAGATGTTGAAGTAGGAGAATTAAGTGATTTTTCGCAAAACCTGAAAACGACAAAAAATCTAATACCCGGCCAAGCCAAAAATGGCTGATTTTCAGCCAAAATTTATTTTTCCACAAATCAAACACGCACTATACCCCCTCTTTGGGAACTCTTTTGGGATGCTTTCCAACATAGTTTTAACCCTCTAGATGTAGAAGTAGGAGAATTAAGTGATTTTTCGCAAAACCCGAAAACGACAAAAAATCTAATACCCGGCCAAGCCAAAAATGGCTGATTTTCAGCCAAATTTTTTTTTCCACAAATCAAACACACACTATACCCCCTCTTTGGGAACTCTTTTGGGATGATTTCTAACATAGTTTTAACCCTCTAGATGTAGAAGTAGGAGAATTATGTGATTTTTCGCAAAACCTGAAAATGACAAAAAAATCTAATACCCGGCCAAGCCAAAAATGGCTGATTTTCAGCCAAAAATTTTTTTTCCACAAATCAAACACGCACTATACCCCCTCTTTGGGAACTCTTTTGGGATACTTTACAACATAGTTTTAACCCTCTAGATGTAGAAGTAGGAGAATTAAGTGATTTTTCGCAAAACCTGAAAACGTCAAAAGATCTAATACCCGGCCAAGCCAAAAATGGCTGATTTTCAGCCAAAATCTTTTTTCCACAAATCAAACATGCACTATACCCCCTCTTTGGGAACTCTTTTGGGATGCTTTACAACATAGTTTTAACCCTCTAGATGTAGAAGTAGGAGAATTAATTGATTTTTCGCAAAACCTGAAAACGTCAAAAAATCTAATACCCGGCCAAGCCAAAAATGGCTGATTTTCAGCCAAAAATTATTTTTCCACAAATCAAACACGCACTATACCCCCTCTTTGGGAACTCTTTTGGGATGCTTTCCAACATAGTTTTAACCCTCTAGATGTAGAAGTAGGAGAATTAAGTGATTTTTCGCAAAACCCGAAAACGACAAAAAATCTAATACCCGGCCAAGCCAAAAATGGCTGATTTTCAGCCAAATTTCTTTTTTCCACAAATCAAACACACACTATACCCCCTCTTTGGGAACTCTTTTGGGATGATTTCTAACATAGTTTTAACCCTCTAGATGTAGAAGTAGGAGAATTAAGTGATTTTTCGCAAAACCTGAAAACGACAAAAAAATCTAATACCCGGCCAAGCCAAAAATGGCTGATTTTCAGCCAAAATTTTTTTTTCCACAAATCAAACACGCACTATACCCCCTCTTTGGAAACTCTTTTGGGATGCTTTCCAACATAGATTTAACCCTCTAGATGTAGAAGTAGAAGAATTAAGTGATTTTTCGCAAAACCTGAAAACGTCAAAAAATCTAATACCCGGCCAAGCCAAAAATGGCTGATTTTCAGCCAAATTTTTTTTTCCACAAATCAAACACGCACTATACCCCCTCTTTGGGAACTCTTTTGGGATGCTTTCCAACATAGTTTTAACCCTCTAGATGTAGAAGTAGGAGAATTAAGTGATTTTTCGCAAAACCCGAAAACGACAAAAAATCTAATACCCGGCCAAGCCAAAAATGGCTGATTTTCAGCCAAATTTTTTTTTTCCACAAATCAAACACACACTATACCCCCTCTTTGGGAACTCTTTTGGGATGATTTCTAACATAGTTTTAACCCTCTAGATGTAGAAGTAGGAGAATTAAGTGATTTTTCGCAAAACCTGAAAACGACAAAAAAAATCTAATACCCGGCCAAGCCAAAAATGGCTGATTTTCAGCCAAAAATTATTTTTCCACAAATCAAACACGCACTATACCCCCTCTTTGGGAACTCTTTTGGGATGCTTTCCAACATAGTTTTAACCCTCTAGATGTAGAAGTAGGAGAATTAAGTGATTTTTCGCAAAACCCGAAAACGACAAAAAATCTAATACCCGGCCAAGCCAAAAATGGCTGATTTTCAGCCAAATTTTTTTTTTCCACAAATCAAACACACACTATACCCCCTCTTTGGGAACTCTTTTGGGATGATTTCTAACATAGTTTTAACCCTCTAGATGTAGAAGTAGGAGAATTAAGTGATTTTTCGCAAAACCCGAAAACGACAAAAATTCTAATACCCGGCCAAGCCAAAAATGGCTGATTTTCAGCCAAATTTTTTTTTTCCACAAATCAAACACACACTATACCCCCTCTTTGGGAACTCTTTTGGGATGATTTCTAACATAGTTTTAACCCTCTAGATGTAGAAGTAGGAGAATTAAGTGATTTTTCGCAAAACCTGAAAACGACAAAAAAATCTAATACCCGGCCAAGCCAAAAATGGCTGATTTTCAGCCAAAAATTTTTTTTCCACAAATCAAACACGCACTATACCCCCTCTTTGGAAACTCTTTTGGGATGCTTTCCAACATAGATTTAACCCTCTAGATGTAGAAGTAGGAGAATTAAGTGATTTTTCGCAAAACCTGAAAACGTCAAAAAATCTAATACCCGGCCAAGCCAAAAATGGCTGATTTTCAGCCAAAAATTATTTTTCCACAAATCAAACACGCACTATACCCCCTCTTTGGGAACACTTTTGGAATGCTTTACAACATAGTTTTAACCCTCTAGATGTAGAAATAGGAGAATTAAGTGATTTTTCCCAAAACCTGAAAACGTCAAAAAATCTAATACCCGGCCAAGCCAAAAATGGCTGATTTTCAGCCAAAAATTTTTTTTCCACAAATCAAACACGCACTATACCCCCTCTTTGGAAACTCTTTTGGGATGCTTTCCAACATAGATTTAACCCTCTAGATGTAGAAGTAGAAGAATTAAGTGATTTTTCGCAAAACCTGAAAACGTCAAAAAATCTAATACCCGGCCAAGCCAAAAATGGCTGATTTTCAGCCCAAAATTTTTTTCCACAAATCAAACACGCACTATACCCCCTCTTTGGGAACTCTTTTGGGATGCTTTCCAACATAGATTTAACCCTCTAGATGTAGAAGTAGGAGAATTAAGTGATTTTTCGCAAAACCTGAAAACGTCAAAAAATCTAATACCCGGCCAAGCCAAAAATGGCTGATTTTCAGCCAAAATTTATTTTTCCACAAATCAAACACGCACTATACCCCCTCTTTGGGAACTCTTTTGGGATGCTTTACAACATAGTTTTAACCCTCTAGATGTAGAAGTAGGAGAATTAAGTGATTTTTCGCAAAACCTGAAAACGTCAAAAAATCTAATACCCGGCCAAGCCAAAAATGGCTGATTTTCAGCCAAAATTTATTTTTCCACAAATCAAACACGCACTATACCCCCTCTTTGGGAACTCTTTTGGGATGCTTTACAACATAGTTTTAACCCTCTAGATGTAGAAGTAGGAGAATTAAGTGATTTTTCGCAAAACCTGAAAACGACAAAAAATCTAATACCCGGCCAAGCCAAAAATGGCTGATTTTCAGCCAAAATTTTTTTTTCCACAAATCAAACATGCACTATACCCCCTCTTTGGGAACTCCTTTAGGATGCTTTCTAACATAGTTTTAACACTCTAGATGTAGAAGTAGGAGAATTAATTGATTTTTCGCAAAACCTGAAAATGTCAAAAAATCTAATACCCGACCAAGCCAAAAATGGCTGATTTTCAGCCAAAATCTTTTTTCCACAAATCAAACATGCACTATACCCCCTCTTTGGGAACTCTTTTGGGATGCTTTACAACATAGTTTTAACCCTCTAGATGTAGAAGTAGGAGAATTAATTGATTTTTCGCAAAACCTGAAAACGTCAAAAAATCTAATACCCGGCCAAGCCAAAAATGGCTGATTTTCAGCCAAAATTTTTTTTTCCACAAATCAAACACGCACTATACCCCCTCTTTGGGAACTCTTTTGGGATGCTTTCCAACATAGTTTTAACCCTCTAGATGTAGAAGTAGGAGAATTAAGTGATTTTTCGCAAAACCCGAAAACGACAAAAAATCTAATACCCGGCCAAGCCAAAAATGGCTGATTTTCAGCCAAATTTTTTTTTCCACAAATCAAACACACACTATACCCCCTCTTTGGGAACTCTTTTGGGATGCTTTCTAACATAGTTTTAACCCTCTAGATGTAGAAGTAGGAGAATTAAGTGATTTTTCGCAAAACCTGAAAACGACAAAAAATCTAATACCCGGCCAAGCCAAAAATGGCTGATTTTCAGCCAAATTTTTTTTTTCCACAAATCAAACATGCACTATACCCCCTCTTTGGGAACTCCTTTGGGATGCTTTCTAACATAGTTTTAACACTCTAGATGTAGAAGTAGGAGAATTAATTGATTTTTCGCAAAACCTGAAAATGTCAAAAAATCAAATACCCGACCAAGCCAAAAATGGCTGATTTTCAGCCAAAATCTTTTTTCCACAAATCAAACATGCACTATACCCCCTCTTTGGGAACTCTTTTGGGATGCTTTACAACATAGTTTTAACCCTCTAGATGTAGAAGTAGGAGAATTAATTGATTTTTCGCAAAACCTGAAAACGTCAAAAAATCTAATACCCGGCCAAGCCAAAAATGGCTGATTTTCAGCCAAAAATTATTTTTCCACAAATCAAACACGCACTATACCCCCTCTTTGGGAACTCTTTTGGGATGCTTTCCAACATAGTTTTAACCCTCTAGATGTAGAAGTAGGAGAATTAAGTGATTTTTCGCAAAACCCGAAAACAACAAAAAATCTAATACCTGGCCAAGCCAAAAATGGCTGATTTTCAGCCAAATTTTTTTTTTCCACAAATCAAACACACACTATACCCCCTCTTTGGGAACTCTTTTGGGATGATTTCTAACATAGTTTTAACGCTCTAGATGTAGAAGTAGGAGAATTAAGTGATTTTTCGCAAAACCCGAAAACGACAAAAAATCTAATACCCGGCCATGCCAAAAATGGCTGATTTTCAGCCAAAAATTTTTTTTCCACAAATCAAACACGCACTATACCCCCTCTTTGGAAACTCTTTTGGGATGCTTTCCAACATAGATTTAACCCTCTAGATGTAGAAGTAGAAGAATTAAGTGATTTTTCGCAAAACCTGAAAACGTCAAAAAATCTAATACCCGGCCAAGCCAAAAATGGCTGATTTTCAGCCAAAATTTTTTTTTCCACAAATCAAACACGCACTATACCCCCTCTTTGGGAACTCTTTTGGGATGCTTTCCAACATAGTTTTAACCCTCTAGATGTAGAAGTAGGAGAATTAAGTGATTTTTCGCAAAACCCGAAAACGACAAAAAATCTAATACCCGGCCAAGCCAAAAATGGCTGATTTTCAGCCAAAAAATTTTTTTCCACAAATCAAACACGCACTATACCCCCTCTTTGGAAACTCTTTTGGGATGCTTTCCAACATAGATTTAACCCTCTAGATGTAGAAGTAGAAGAATTAAGTGATTTTTCGCAAAACCTGAAAACGTCAAAAAATCTAATACCCGGCCAAGCCAAAAAGGGCTGATTTTCAGCCAAAATTGTTTTTTCCACAAATCAAACACGCACTATACCCCCTCTTTGGGAACTCTTTTGGGATGCTTTCCAACATAGTTTTAACCCTCTAGATGTAGAAGTAGGAGAATTAAGTGATTTTTCGCAAAACCCGAAAACGACAAAAAATCTAATACCCGGCCAAGCCAAAAATGGCTGATTTTCAGCCAAATTTTTTTTTCCACAAATCAAACACACACTATACCCCCTCTTTGGGAACTCTTTTGGGATGATTTCTAACATAGTTTTAACCCTCTAGATGTAGAAGTAAGAGAATTAAGTGATTTTTCGCAAAAGCCGAAAACGACAAAAAATCTAATACCCGGCCAAGCCAAAAATGGCTGATTTTCAGCCAAATTTTTTTTTTCCACAAATCAAACACACACTATACCCCCTCTTTGGGAACTCTTTTGGGATGATTTCTAACATAGTTTTAACGCTCTAGATGTAGAAGTAGGAGAATTAAGTGATTTTTCGCAAAACCCGAAAACGACAAAAAATCTAATACCCGGCCATGCCAAAAATGGCTGATTTTCAGCCAAAAATTTTTTTTCCACAAATCAAACACGCACTATACCCCCTCTTTGGAAACTCTTTTGGGATGCTTTCCAACATAGATTTAACCCTCTAGATGTAGAAGTAGAAGAATTAAGTGATTTTTCGCAAAACCTGAAAACGTCAAAAAATCTAATACCCGGCCAAGCCAAAAATGGCTGATTTTCAGCCAAAATTTTTTTTTCCACAAATCAAACACGCACTATACCCCCTCTTTGGAAACTCTTTTGGGATGCTTTCCAACATAGATTTAACCCTCTAGATGTAGAAGTAGGAGAATTAAGTGATTTTTCGCAAAACCTGAAAACGTCAAAAAATCTAATACCCGGCCAAGCCAAAAATGGCTGATTTTCAGCCAAAAATTATTTTTCCACAAATCAAACACGCACTATACCCCCTCTTTGGGAACTCTTTTGGGATGCTTTCCAACATAGTTTTAACCCTCTAGATGTAGAAGTAGGAGAATTAAGTGATTTTTCGCAAAACCCGAAAACGACAAAAAATCTAATACCCGGCCAAGCCAAAAATGGCTGATTTTCAGCCAAATTTTTTTTTTCCACAAATCAAACACACACTATACCCCCTCTTTGGGAACTCTTTTGGGATGATTTCTAACATAGTTTTAACCCTCTAGATGTAGAAGTAGGAGAATTAAGTGATTTTTCGCAAAACCTGAAAATGACAAAAAAATCTAATACCCGGCCAAGCCAAAAATGGCTGATTTTCAGCCAAATTTTTTTTTTCCACAAATCAAACATGCACTATACCCCCTCTTTGGGAACACTTTTGGAATGCTTTACAACATAGTTTTAACCCTCTAGATGTAGAAATAGGAGAATTAAGTGATTTTTCCCAAAACCTGAAAACGTCAAAAAATCTAATACCCGGCCAAGCCAAAAATGGCTGATTTTCAGCCAAATTTTTTTTTTCCACAAATCAAACACACACTATACCCCCTCTTTGGGAACTCTTTTGGGATGATTTCTAACATAGTTTTAACCCTCTAGATGTAGAAGTAGGAGAATTAAGTGATTTTTCGCAAAACCTGAAAATGACAAAAAAATCTAATACCCGGCCAAGCCAAAAATGGCTGATTTTCAGCCAAATTTTTTTTTTCCACAAATCAAACATGCACTATACCCCCTCTTTGGGAACACTTTTGGAATGCTTTACAACATAGTTTTAACCCTCTAGATGTAGAAATAGGAGAATTAAGTGATTTTTCGCAAAACCTGAAAACGTCAAAAAATCTAATACCCGGCCAAGCCAAAAATGGCTGATTTTCAGCCAAAATTTTTTTTTCCACAAATCAAACACGCACTATACCCCCTCTTTGGAAACTCTTTTGGGATGCTTTCCAACATAGATTTAACCCTCTAGATGTAGAAGTAGGAGAATTAAGTGATTTTTCGCAAAACCTGAAAACGTCAAAAAATCTAATACCCGGCCAAGCCAAAAATGGCTGATTTTCAGCCAAAAATTATTTTTCCACAAATCAAACACGCACTATACCCCCTCTTTGGGAACTCTTTTGGGATGCTTTCCAACATAGTTTTAACCCTCTAGATGTAGAAGTAGGAGAATTAAGTGATTTTTCGCAAAACCCGAAAACGACAAAAAATCTAATACCCGGCCAAGCCAAAAATGGCTGATTTTCAGCCAAATTTTTTTTTTCCACAAATCAAACACACACTATACCCCCTCTTTGGGAACTCTTTTGGGATGATTTCTAACATAGTTTTAACCCTCTAGATGTAGAAGTAGGAGAATTAAGTGATTTTTCGCAAAACCTGAAAATGACAAAAAAATCTAATACCCGGCCAAGCCAAAAATGGCTGATTTTCAGCCAAATTTTTTTTTTCCACAAATCAAACATGCACTATACCCCCTCTTTGGGAACACTTTTGGAATGCTTTACAACATAGTTTTAACCCTCTAGATGTAGAAATAGGAGAATTAAGTGATTTTTCCCAAAACCTGAAAACGTCAAAAAATCTAATACCCGGCCAAGCCAAAAATGGCTGATTTTCAGCCAAAAAATTTTTTTCCACAAATCAAACACGCACTATACCCCCTCTTTGGAAACTCTTTTGGGATGCTTTCCAACATAGATTTAACCCTCTAGATGTAGAAGTAGAAGAATTAAGTGATTTTTCGCAAAACCTGAAAACGTCAAAAAATCTAATACCCGGCCAAGCCAAAAATGGCTGATTTTCAGCCCAAAATTTTTTTCCACAAATCAAACACGCACTATACCCCCTCTTTGGGAACTCTTTTGGGATGCTTTCCAACATAGATTTAACCCTCTAGATGTAGAAGTAGGAGAATTAAGTGATTTTTCGCAAAACCTGAAAACGTCAAAAAATCTAATACCCGGCCAAGCCAAAAATGGCTGATTTTCAGCCAAAATTTATTTTTCCACAAATCAAACACGCACTATACCCCCTCTTTGGGAACTCTTTTGGGATGCTTTACAACATAGTTTTAACCCTCTAGATGTAGAAGTAGGAGAATTAAGTGATTTTTCGCAAAACCTGAAAACGTCAAAAAATCTAATACCCGGCCAAGCCAAAAATGGCTGATTTTCAGCCAAAATTTATTTTTCCACAAATCAAACACGCACTATACCCCCTCTTTGGGAACTCTTTTGGGATGCTTTACAACATAGTTTTAACCCTCTAGATGTAGAAGTAGGAGAATTAAGTGATTTTTCGCAAAACCTGAAAACGACAAAAAATCTAATACCCGGCCAAGCCAAAAATGGCTGATTTTCAGCCAAAATTTTTTTTTCCACAAATCAAACATGCACTATACCCCCTCTTTGGGAACTCCTTTAGGATGCTTTCTAACATAGTTTTAACACTCTAGATGTAGAAGTAGGAGAATTAATTGATTTTTCGCAAAACCTGAAAATGTCAAAAAATCTAATACCCGACCAAGCCAAAAATGGCTGATTTTCAGCCAAAATCTTTTTTCCACAAATCAAACATGCACTATACCCCCTCTTTGAGAACTCTTTTGGGATGCTTTACAACATAGTTTTAACCCTCTAGATGTAGAAGTAGGAGAATTAATTGATTTTTCGCAAAACCTGAAAACGTCAAAAAATCTAATACCCGGCCAAGCCAAAAATGGCTGATTTTCAGCCAAAAATTATTTTTCCACAAATCAAACACGCACTATACCCCCTCTTTGGGAACTCTTTTGGGATGCTTTCCAACATAGTTTTAACCCTCTAGATGTAGAAGTAGGAGAATTAAGTGATTTTTCGCAAAACCCGAAAACGACAAAAATTCTAATACCCGGCCAAGCCAAAAATGGCTGATTTTCAGCCAAATTTTTTTTTTCCACAAATCAAACACACACTATACCCCCTCTTTGGGAACTCTTTTGGGATGATTTCTAACATAGTTTTAACGCTCTAGATGTAGAAGTAGGAGAATTAAGTGATTTTTCACAAAACCCGAAAACGACAAAAAATCTAATACCCGGCCAAGCCAAAAATGGCTGATTTTCAGCCAAAAAATTTTTTTCCACAAATCAAACACGCACTATACCCCCTCTTTGGAAACTCTTTTGGGATGCTTTCCAACATAGATTTAACCCTCTAGATGTAGAAGTAGAAGAATTAAGTGATTTTTCGCAAAACCTGAAAACGTCAAAAAATCTAATACCCGGCCAAGCCAAAAATGGCTGATTTTCAGCCAAAATTTTTTTTTCCACAAATCAAACACGCACTATACCCCCTCTTTGGGAACTCTTTTGGGATGCTTTCCAACATAGTTTTAACCCTCTAGATGTAGAAGTAGGAGAATTAAGTGATTTTTCGCAAAACCCGAAAACGACAAAAAATCTAATACCCGGCCAAGCCAAAAATGGCTGATTTTCAGCCAAATTTTTTTTTCCACAAATCAAACACACACTATACCCCCTCTTTGGGAACTCTTTTGGGATGCTTTCTAACATAGTTTTAACCCTCTAGATGTAGAAGTAGGAGAATTAAGTGATTTTTCGCAAAACCTGAAAACGACAAAAAATCTAATACCCGGCCAAGCCAAAAATGGCTGATTTTCAGCCAAATTTTTTTTTTCCACAAATCAAACATGCACTATACCCCCTCTTTGGGAACTCCTTTGGGATGCTTTCTAACATAGTTTTAACACTCTAGATGTAGAAGTAGGAGAATTAATTGATTTTTCGCAAAACCTGAAAATGTCAAAAAATCAAATACCCGACCAAGCCAAAAATGGCTGATTTTCAGCCAAAATCTTTTTTCCACAAATCAAACATGCACTATACCCCCTCTTTGGGAACTCTTTTGGGATGCTTTACAACATAGTTTTAACCCTCTAGATGTAGAAGTAGGAGAATTAATTGATTTTTCGCAAAACCTGAAAACGTCAAAAAATCTAATACCCGGCCAAGCCAAAAATGGCTGATTTTCAGCCAAAAATTATTTTTCCACAAATCAAACACGCACTATACCCCCTCTTTGGGAACTCTTTTGGGATGCTTTCCAACATAGTTTTAACCCTCTAGATGTAGAAGTAGGAGAATTAAGTGATTTTTCGCAAAACCCGAAAACAACAAAAAATCTAATACCTGGCCAAGCCAAAAATGGCTGATTTTCAGCCAAATTTTTTTTTTCCACAAATCAAACACACACTATACCCCCTCTTTGGGAACTCTTTTGGGATGATTTCTAACATAGTTTTAACGCTCTAGATGTAGAAGTAGGAGAATTAAGTGATTTTTCGCAAAACCCGAAAACGACAAAAAATCTAATACCCGGCCATGCCAAAAATGGCTGATTTTCAGCCAAAAATTTTTTTTCCACAAATCAAACACGCACTATACCCCCTCTTTGGAAACTCTTTTGGGATGCTTTCCAACATAGATTTAACCCTCTAGATGTAGAAGTAGAAGAATTAAGTGATTTTTCGCAAAACCTGAAAACGTCAAAAAATCTAATACCCGGCCAAGCCAAAAATGGCTGATTTTCAGCCAAAATTTTTTTTTCCACAAATCAAACACGCACTATACCCCCTCTTTGGGAACTCTTTTGGGATGCTTTCCAACATAGTTTTAACCCTCTAGATGTAGAAGTAGGAGAATTAAGTGATTTTTCGCAAAACCCGAAAACGACAAAAAATCTAATACCCGGCCAAGCCAAAAATGGCTGATTTTCAGCCAAAAAATTTTTTTCCACAAATCAAACACGCACTATACCCCCTCTTTGGAAACTCTTTTGGGATGCTTTCCAACATAGATTTAACCCTCTAGATGTAGAAGTAGAAGAATTAAGTGATTTTTCGCAAAACCTGAAAACGTCAAAAAATCTAATACCCGGCCAAGCCAAAAAGGGCTGATTTTCAGCCAAAATTGTTTTTTCCACAAATCAAACACGCACTATACCCCCTCTTTGGGAACTCTTTTGGGATGCTTTCCAACATAGTTTTAACCCTCTAGATGTAGAAGTAGGAGAATTAAGTGATTTTTCGCAAAACCCGAAAACGACAAAAAATCTAATACCCGGCCAAGCCAAAAATGGCTGATTTTCAGCCAAATTTTTTTTTCCACAAATCAAACACACACTATACCCCCTCTTTGGGAACTCTTTTGGGATGATTTCTAACATAGTTTTAACCCTCTAGATGTAGAAGTAAGAGAATTAAGTGATTTTTCGCAAAAGCCGAAAACGACAAAAAATCTAATACCCGGCCAAGCCAAAAATGGCTGATTTTCAGCCAAATTTTTTTTTTCCACAAATCAAACACACACTATACCCCCTCTTTGGGAACTCTTTTGGGATGATTTCTAACATAGTTTTAATGCTCTAGATGTAGAAGTAGGAGAATTAAGTGATTTTTCGCAAAACCCGAAAACGACAAAAAATCTAATACCCGGCCATGCCAAAAATGGCTGATTTTCAGCCAAAAATTTTTTTTCCACAAATCAAACACGCACTATACCCCCTCTTTGGAAACTCTTTTGGGATGCTTTCCAACATAGATTTAACCCTCTAGATGTAGAAGTAGAAGAATTAAGTGATTTTTCGCAAAACCTGAAAACGTCAAAAAATCTAATACCCGGCCAAGCCAAAAATGGCTGATTTTCAGCCAAAATTTTTTTTTCCACAAATCAAACACGCACTATACCCCCTCTTTGGGAACTCTTTTGGGATGCTTTCCAACACAGTTTTAACCCTCTAGATGTAGAAGTAGGAGAATTAAGTGATTTTTCGCAAAACCCGAAAACGACAAAAAATCTAATACCCGGCCAAGCCAAAAATGGCTGATTTTCAGCCAAAAATTTTTTTTCCACAAATCAAACACGCACTATACCCCCTCTTTGGAAACTCTTTTGGGATGCTTTCCAACATAGATTTAACCCTCTAGATTTAGAAGTAGAAGAATTAAGTGATTTTTCGCAAAACCTGAAAACGTCAAAAAATCTAATACCCGGCCAAGCCAAAAAGGGCTGATTTTCAGCCAAAATTGTTTTTTCCACAAATCAAACACGCACTATACCCCCTCTTTGGGAACTCTTTTGGGATGCTTTCCAACATAGTTTTAACCCTCTAGATGTAGAAGTAGGAGAATTAAGTGATTTTTCGCAAAACCCGAAAACGACAAAAAATCTAATACCCGGCCAAGCCAAAAATGGCTGATTTTCAGCCAAATTTTTTTTTCCACAAATCAAACACACACTATACCCCCTCTTTGGGAACTCTTTTGGGATGATTTCTAACATAGTTTTAACCCTCTAGATGTAGAAGTAAGAGAATTAAGTGATTTTTCGCAAAAGCCAAAAACGACAAAAAATCTAATACCCGGCCAAGCCAAAAATGGCTGATTTTCAGCCAAATTTTTTTTTTCCACAAATCAAACAAACACTATACCCCCTCTTTGGGAACTCTTTTGGGATGATTTCTAACATAGTTTTAACCCTCTAGATGTAGAAGTAGGAGAATTAAGTGATTTTTCGCAAAACCTGAAAACTACAAAAAAATCTAATACCCGGCCAAGCCAAAAATGGCTGATTTTCAGCCAAAATTTTTTTTTCCACAAATCAAACACGCACTATACCCCCTCTTTGGGAACTCTTTTGGGATGATTTCTAACATAGTTTTAACGCTCTAGATGTAGAAGTAGGAGAATTAAGTGATTTTTCACAAAACCCGAAAACGACAAAAAATCTAATACCCGGCCAAGCCAAAAATGGCTGATTTTCAGCCAAAAAATTTTTTTCCACAAATCAAACACGCACTATACCCCCTCTTTGGAAACTCTTTTGGGATGCTTTCCAACATAGATTTAACCCTCTAGATGTAGAAGTAGAAGAATTAAGTGATTTTTCGCAAAACCTGAAAACGTCAAAAAATCTAATACCCGGCCAAGCCAAAAATGGCTGATTTTCAGCCAAAATTTTTTTTTCCACAAATCAAACACGCACTATACCCCCTCTTTGGGAACTCTTTTGGGATGCTTTCCAACATAGTTTTAACCCTCTAGATGTAGAAGTAGGAGAATTAAGTGATTTTTCGCAAAACCTGAAAACGTCAAAAAATCTAATACCCGGCCAAGCCAAAAATGGCTGATTTTCAGCCAAAATCTTTTTTCCACAAATCAAACATGCACTATACCCCCTCTTTGGGAACTCTTTTGGGATGCTTTACAACATAGTTTTAACCCTCTAGATGTAGAAGTAGGAGAATTAATTGATTTTTCGCAAAACCTGAAAACGTCAAAAAATCTAATACCCGGCCAAGCCAAAAATGGCTGATTTTCAGCCAAAAATTATTTTTCCACAAATCAAACACGCACTATACCCCCTCTTTGGGAACTCTTTTGGGATGCTTTCCAACATAGTTTTAACCCTCTAGATGTAGAAGTAGGAGAATTAAGTGATTTTTCGCAAAACCCGAAAACAACAAAAAATCTAATACCTGGCCAAGCCAAAAATGGCTGATTTTCAGCCAAATTTTTTTTTTCCACAAATCAAACACACACTATACCCCCTCTTTGGGAACTCTTTTGGGATGATTTCTAACATAGTTTTAACGCTCTAGATGTAGAAGTAGGAAAATAAGTGATTTTTCGCAAAACCCGAAAACGACAAAAAATCTAATACCCGGCCATGCCAAAAATGGCTGATTTTCAGCCAAATTTTTTTTTCCACAAATCAAACACACACTATACCCCCTCTTTGGGAACTCTTTTGGGATGCTTTCTAACATAGTTTTAACCCTCTAGATGTAGAAGTAGGAGAATTAAGTGATTTTTCGCAAAACCTGAAAACGACAAAAAATCTAATACCCGGCCAAGCCAAAAATGGCTGATTTTCAGCCAAATTTTTTTTTTCCACAAATCAAACATGCACTATACCCCCTCTTTGGGAACTCCTTTGGGATGCTTTCTAACATAGTTTTAACACTCTAGATGTAGAAGTAGGAGAATTAATTGATTTTTCGCAAAACCTGAAAATGTCAAAAAATCAAATACCCGACCAAGCCAAAAATGGCTGATTTTCAGCCAAAATCTTTTTTCCACAAATCAAACATGCACTATACCCCCTCTTTGGGAACTCTTTTGGGATGCTTTACAACATAGTTTTAACCCTCTAGATGTAGAAGTAGGAGAATTAATTGATTTTTCGCAAAACCTGAAAACGTCAAAAAATCTAATACCCGGCCAAGCCAAAAATGGCTGATTTTCAGCCAAAAATTATTTTTCCACAAATCAAACACGCACTATACCCCCTCTTTGGGAACTCTTTTGGGATGCTTTCCAACATAGTTTTAACCCTCTAGATGTAGAAGTAGGAGAATTAAGTGATTTTTCGCAAAACCCGAAAACAACAAAAAATCTAATACCTGGCCAAGCCAAAAATGGCTGATTTTCAGCCAAATTTTTTTTTTCCACAAATCAAACACACACTATACCCCCTCTTTGGGAACTCTTTTGGGATGATTTCTAACATAGTTTTAACGCTCTAGATGTAGAAGTAGGAAAATAAGTGATTTTTCGCAAAACCCGAAAACGACAAAAAATCTAATACCCGGCCATGCCAAAAATGGCTGATTTTCAGCCAAAAATTTTTTTTCCACAAATCAAACACGCACTATACCCCCTCTTTGGAAACTCTTTTGGGATGCTTTCCAACATAGATTTAACCCTCTAGATGTAGAAGTAGAAGAATTAAGTGATTTTTCGCAAAACCTGAAAACGTCAAAAAATCTAATACCCGGCCAAGCCAAAAATGGCTGATTTTCAGCCAAAATTTTTTTTTCCACAAATCAAACACGCACTATACCCCCTCTTTGGGAACTCTTTTGGGATGCTTTCCAACATAGTTTTAACCCTCTAGATGTAGAAGTAGGAGAATTAAGTGATTTTTCGCAAAACCCGAAAACGACAAAAAATCTAATACCCGGCCAAGCCAAAAATGGCTGATTTTCAGCCAAAAAATTTTTTTCCACAAATCAAACACGCACTATACCCCCTCTTTGGAAACTCTTTTGGGATGCTTTCCAACATAGATTTAACCCTCTAGATGTAGAAGTAGAAGAATTAAGTGATTTTTCGCAAAACCTGAAAACGTCAAAAAATCTAATACCCGGCCAAGCCAAAAAGGGCTGATTTTCAGCCAAAATTGTTTTTTCCACAAATCAAACACGCACTATACCCCCTCTTTGGGAACTCTTTTGGGATGCTTTCCAACATAGTTTTAACCCTCTAGATGTAGAAGTAGGAGAATTAAGTGATTTTTCGCAAAACCCGAAAACGACAAAAAATCTAATACCCGGCCAAGCCAAAAATGGCTGATTTTCAGCCAAATTTTTTTTTCCACAAATCAAACACACACTATACCCCCTCTTTGGGAACTCTTTTGGGATGATTTCTAACATAGTTTTAACCCTCTAGATGTAGAAGTAAGAGAATTAAGTGATTTTTCGCAAAAGCCGAAAACGACAAAAAATCTAATACCCGGCCAAGCCAAAAATGGCTGATTTTCAGCCAAATTTTTTTTTTCCACAAATCAAACACACACTATACCCCCTCTTTGGGAACTCTTTTGGGATGATTTCTAACATAGTTTTAACGCTCTAGATGTAGAAGTAGGAGAATTAAGTGATTTTTCGCAAAACCCGAAAACGACAAAAAATCTAATACCCGGCCATGCCAAAAATGGCTGATTTTCAGCCAAAAATTTTTTTTCCACAAATCAAACACGCACTATACCCCCTCTTTGGAAACTCTTTTGGGATGCTTTCCAACATAGATTTAACCCTCTAGATGTAGAAGTAGAAGAATTAAGTGATTTTTCGCAAAACCTGAAAACGTCAAAAAATCTAATACCCGGCCAAGCCAAAAATGGCTGATTTTCAGCCAAAAATTTTTTTTCCACAAATCAAACACGCACTATACCCCCTCTTTGGGAACTCTTTTGGGATGCTTTCCAACATAGTTTTAACCCTCTAGATGTAGAAGTAGGAGAATTAAGTGATTTTTCGCAAAACCCGAAAACGACAAAAAATCTAATACCCGGCCAAGCCAAAAATGGCTGATTTTCAGCCAAAAATTTTTTTTCCACAAATCAAACACGCACTATACCCCCTCTTTGGAAACTCTTTTGGGATGCTTTCCAACATAGATTTAACCCTCTAGATTTAGAAGTAGAAGAATTAAGTGATTTTTCGCAAAACCTGAAAACGTCAAAAAATCTAATACCCGGCCAAGCCAAAAAGGGCTGATTTTCAGCCAAAATTGTTTTTTCCACAAATCAAACACGCACTATACCCCCTCTTTGGGAACTCTTTTGGGATGCTTTCCAACATAGTTTTAACCCTCTAGATGTAGAAGTAGGAGAATTAAGTGATTTTTCGCAAAACCCGAAAACGACAAAAAATCTAATACCCGGCCAAGCCAAAAATGGCTGATTTTCAGCCAAATTTTTTTTTCCACAAATCAAACACACACTATACCCCCTCTTTGGGAACTCTTTTGGGATGATTTCTAACATAGTTTTAACCCTCTAGATGTAGAAGTAAGAGAATTAAGTGATTTTTCGCAAAAGCCAAAAACGACAAAAAATCTAATACCCGGCCAAGCCAAAAATGGCTGATTTTCAGCCAAATTTTTTTTTTCCACAAATCAAACAAACACTATACCCCCTCTTTGGGAACTCTTTTGGGATGATTTCTAACATAGTTTTAACCCTCTAGATGTAGAAGTAGGAGAATTAAGTGATTTTTCGCAAAACCTGAAAACTACAAAAAAATCTAATACCCGGCCAAGCCAAAAATGGCTGATTTTCAGCCAAAATTTTTTTTTCCACAAATCAAACACGCACTATACCCCCTCTTTAGAAACTCTTTTGGGATGCTTTCCAACATAGATTTAACCCTCTAGATGTAGAAGTAGAAGAATTAAGTGATTTTTCGCAAAACCTGAAAACGTCAAAAAATCTAATACCCGGCCAAGCCAAAAATGGCTGATTTTCAGCCAAAATTTTTTTTTCCACAAATCAAACACGCACTATACCCCCTCTTTGGGAACTCTTTTGGGATGCTTTCCAACATAGTTTTAACCCTCTAGATGTAGAAGTAGGAGAATTAAGTGATTTTTCGCAAAACCTGAAAACGACAAAAAAATCTAATACCCGGCCAAGCCAAAAATGGCTGATTTTCAGCCAAAATTTTTTTTTCCACAAATCAAACACGCACTATACCCCCTCTTTGGAAACTCTTTTGGGATGCTTTCCAACATAGATTTAACCCTCTAGATGTAGAAGTAGGAGAATTAAGTGATTTTTCGCAAAACCTGAAAACGTCAAAAAATCTAATACCCGGCCAAGCCAAAAATGGCTGATTTTCAGCCAAAAATTTTTTTTCCACAAATCAAACATGCACTATACCCAATCTTTGGGAACTCCTTTGGGATGCTTTCTAACATAGTTTTAACACTCTAGATGTAGAAGTAGGAGAATTAATTGATTTTTCGCAAAACCTGAAAATGTCAAAAAATCAAATACCCGACCAAGCCAAAAATGGCTGATTTTCAGCCAAAATCTTTTTTCCACAAATCAAACATGCACTATACCCCCTCTTTGGGAACTGTTTTGGGATGCTTTACAACATAGTTTTAACCCTCTAGATGTAGAAGTAGGAGAATTAATTGATTTTTCGCAAAACCTGAAAACGTCAAAAAATCTAATACCCGGCCAAGCCAAAAATGGCTGATTTTCAGCCAAAAATTATTTTTCCACAAATCAAACACGCACTATACCCCCTCTTTGGGAACTCTTTTGGGATGCTTTCCAACATACTTTTAACCCTCTAGATGTAGAAGTAGGAGAATTAAGTGATTTTTCGCAAAACCCGAAAACAACAAAAAATCTAATACCCGGCCAAGCCAAAAATGGCTGATTTTCAGCCAAATTTTTTTTTTCCACAAATCAAACACACACTATACCCCCTCTTTGGGAACTCTTTTGGGATGATTTCTAACATAGTTTTAACGCTCTAGATGTAGAAGTAGGAGAATTAAGTGATTTTTCGCAAAACCCAAAAACGACAAAAAATCTAATACCCGGCCATGCCAAAAATGGCTGATTTTCAGCCAAAAATTTTTTTTCCACAAATCAAACACGCACTATACCCCCTCTTTGGAAACTCTTTTGGGATGCTTTCCAACATAGATTTAACCCTCTAGATGTAGAAGTAGAAGAATTAAGTGATTTTTCGCAAAACCTGAAAACGTCAAAAAATCTAATACCCGGCCAAGCCAAAAATGGCTGATTTTCAGCCAAAATTTTTTTTTCCACAAATCAAACACGCACTATACCCCCTCTTTGGGAACTCTTTTGGGATGCTTTCCAACATAGTTTTAACCCTCTAGATGTAGAAGTAGGAGAATTAAGTGATTTTTCGCAAAACCCGAAAACAACAAAAAATCTAATACCTGGCCAAGCCAAAAATGGCTGATTTTCAGCCAAATTTTTTTTTTCCACAAATCAAACACACACTATACCCCCTCTTTGGGAACTCTTTTGGGATGATTTCTAACATAGTTTTAACGCTCTAGATGTAGAAGTAGGAAAATAAGTGATTTTTCGCAAAACCCGAAAACGACAAAAAATCTAATACCCGGCCATGCCAAAAATGGCTGATTTTCAGCCAAAAATTTTTTTTCCACAAATCAAACACGCACTATACCCCCTCTTTGGAAACTCTTTTGGGATGCTTTCCAACATAGATTTAACCCTCTAGATGTAGAAGTAGAAGAAATAAGTGATTTTTCGCAAAACCTGAAAACGTCAAAAAATCTAATACCCGGCCAAGCCAAAAATGGCTGATTTTCAGCCAAAATTTTTTTTTCCACAAATCAAACACGCACTATACCCCCTCTTTGGGAACTCTTTTGGGATGCTTTCCAACATAGTTTTAACCCTCTAGATGTAGAAGTAGGAGAATTAAGTGATTTTTCGCAAAACCCGAAAACGACAAAAAATCTAATACCCGGCCAAGCCAAAAATGGCTGATTTTCAGCCAAAAAATTTTTTTCCACAAATCAAACACGCACTATACCCCCTCTTTGGAAACTCTTTTGGGATGCTTTCCAACATAGATTTAACCCTCTAGATGTAGAAGTAGAAGAATTAAGTGATTTTTCGCAAAACCTGAAAACGTCAAAAAATCTAATACCCGGCCAAGCCAAAAAGGGCTGATTTTCAGCCAAAATTGTTTTTTCCACAAATCAAACACGCACTATACCCCCTCTTTGGGAACTCTTTTGGGATGCTTTCCAACATAGTTTTAACCCTCTAGATGTAGAAGTAGGAGAATTAAGTGATTTTTCGCAAAACCCGAAAACGACAAAAAATCTAATACCCGGCCAAGCCAAAAATGGCTGATTTTCAGCCAAATTTTTTTTTCCACAAATCAAACACACACTATACCCCCTCTTTGGGAACTCTTTTGGGATGATTTCTAACATAGTTTTAACCCTCTAGATGTAGAAGTAAGAGAATTAAGTGATTTTTCGCAAAAGCCGAAAACGACAAAAAATCTAATACCCGGCCAAGCCAAAAATGGCTGATTTTCAGCCAAATTTTTTTTTTCCACAAATCAAACACACACTATACCCCCTCTTTGGGAACTCTTTTGGGATGATTTCTAACATAGTTTTAACGCTCTAGATGTAGAAGTAGGAGAATTAAGTGATTTTTCGCAAAACCCGAAAATGACAAAAAATCTAATACCCGGCCATGCCAAAAATGGCTGATTTTCAGCCAAAAATTTTTTTTCCACAAATCAAACACGCACTATACCCCCTCTTTGGAAACTCTTTTGGGATGCTTTCCAACATAGATTTAACCCTCTAGATGTAGAAGTAGAAGAATTAAGTGATTTTTCGCAAAACCTGAAAACGTCAAAAAATCTAATACCCGGCCAAGCCAAAAATGGCTGATTTTCAGCCAAAAATTTTTTTTCCACAAATCAAACACGCACTATACCCCCTCTTTGGGAACTCTTTTGGGATGCTTTCCAACATAGTTTTAACCCTCTAGATGTAGAAGTAGGAGAATTAAGTGATTTTTCGCAAAACCCGAAAACGACAAAAAATCTAATACCCGGCCAAGCCAAAAATGGCTGATTTTCAGCCAAAAATTTTTTTTCCACAAATCAAACACGCACTATACCCCCTCTTTGGAAACTCTTTTGGGATGCTTTCCAACATAGATTTAACCCTCTAGATTTAGAAGTAGAAGAATTAAGTGATTTTTCGCAAAACCTGAAAACGTCAAAAAATCTAATACCCGGCCAAGCCAAAAAGGGCTGATTTTCAGCCAAAATTGTTTTTTCCACAAATCAAACACGCACTATACCCCCTCTTTGGGAACTCTTTTGGGATGCTTTCCAACATAGTTTTAACCCTCTAGATGTAGAAGTAGGAGAATTAAGTGATTTTTCGCAAAACCCGAAAACGACAAAAAATCTAATACCCGGCCAAGCCAAAAATGGCTGATTTTCAGCCAAATTTTTTTTTCCACAAATCAAACACACACTATACCCCCTCTTTGGGAACTCTTTTGGGATGATTTCTAACATAGTTTTAACCCTCTAGATGTAGAAGTAAGAGAATTAAGTGATTTTTCGCAAAAGCCAAAAACGACAAAAAATCTAATACCCGGCCAAGCCAAAAATGGCTGATTTTCAGCCAAATTTTTTTTTTCCACAAATCAAACAAACACTATACCCCCTCTTTGGGAACTCTTTTGGGATGATTTCTAACATAGTTTTAACCCTCTAGATGTAGAAGTAGGAGAATTAAGTGATTTTTCGCAAAACCTGAAAACTACAAAAAAATCTAATACCCGGCCAAGCCAAAAATGGCTGATTTTCAGCCAAAATTTTTTTTTCCACAAATCAAACACGCACTATACCCCCTCTTTAGAAACTCTTTTGGGATGCTTTCCAACATAGATTTAACCCTCTAGATGTAGAAGTAGAAGAATTAAGTGATTTTTCGCAAAACCTGAAAACGTCAAAAAATCTAATACCCGGCCAAGCCAAAAATGGCTGATTTTCAGCCAAAATTTTTTTTTCCACAAATCAAACACGCACTATACCCCCTCTTTGGGAACTCTTTTGGGATGCTTTCCAACATAGTTTTAACCCTCTAGATGTAGAAGTAGGAGAATTAAGTGATTTTTCGCAAAACCTGAAAACGACAAAAAAATCTAATACCCGGCCAAGCCAAAAATGGCTGATTTTCAGCCAAAATTTTTTTTTCCACAAATCAAACACGCACTATACCCCCTCTTTGGAAACTCTTTTGGGATGCTTTCCAACATAGATTTAACCCTCTAGATGTAGAAGTAGGAGAATTAAGTGATTTTTCGCAAAACCTGAAAACGTCAAAAAATCTAATACCCGGCCAAGCCAAAAATGGCTGATTTTCAGCCAAAAATTTTTTTTCCACAAATCAAACATGCACTATACCCAATCTTTGGGAACTCCTTTGGGATGCTTTCTAACATAGTTTTAACACTCTAGATGTAGAAGTAGGAGAATTAATTGATTTTTCGCAAAACCTGAAAATGTCAAAAAATCAAATACCCGACCAAGCCAAAAATGGCTGATTTTCAGCCAAAATCTTTTTTCCACAAATCAAACATGCACTATACCCCCTCTTTGGGAACTGTTTTGGGATGCTTTACAACATAGTTTTAACCCTCTAGATGTAGAAGTAGGAGAATTAATTGATTTTTCGCAAAACCTGAAAACGTCAAAAAATCTAATACCCGGCCAAGCCAAAAATGGCTGATTTTCAGCCAAAAATTATTTTTCCACAAATCAAACACGCACTATACCCCCTCTTTGGGAACTCTTTTGGGATGCTTTCCAACATACTTTTAACCCTCTAGATGTAGAAGTAGGAGAATTAAGTGATTTTTCGCAAAACCCGAAAACAACAAAAAATCTAATACCCGGCCAAGCCAAAAATGGCTGATTTTCAGCCAAATTTTTTTTTTCCACAAATCAAACACACACTATACCCCCTCTTTGGGAACTCTTTTGGGATGATTTCTAACATAGTTTTAACGCTCTAGATGTAGAAGTAGGAGAATTAAGTGATTTTTCGCAAAACCCAAAAACGACAAAAAATCTAATACCCGGCCATGCCAAAAATGGCTGATTTTCAGCCAAAAATTTTTTTTCCACAAATCAAACACGCACTATACCCCCTCTTTGGAAACTCTTTTGGGATGCTTTCCAACATAGATTTAACCCTCTAGATGTAGAAGTAGAAGAATTAAGTGATTTTTCGCAAAACCTGAAAACGTCAAAAAATCTAATACCCGGCCAAGCCAAAAATGGCTGATTTTCAGCCAAAATTTTTTTTTCCACAAATCAAACACGCACTATACCCCCTCTTTGGGAACTCTTTTGGGATGCTTTCCAACATAGTTTTAACCCTCTAGATGTAGAAGTAGGAGAATTAAGTGATTTTTCGCAAAACCCGAAAACGACAAAAAATCTAATACCCGGCCAAGCCAAAAATGGCTGATTTTCAGCCAAAAAATTTTTTTCCACAAATCAAACACGCACTATACCCCCTCTTTGGAAACTCTTTTGGGATGCTTTCCAACATAGATTTAACCCTCTAGATGTAGAAGTAGAAGAATTAAGTGATTTTTCGCAAAACCTGAAAACGTCAAAAAATCTAATACCCGGCCAAGCCAAAAAGGGCTGATTTTCAGCCAAAATTGTTTTTTCCACAAATCAAACACGCACTATACCCCCTCTTTGGGAACTCTTTTGGGATGCTTTCCAACATAGTTTTAACCCTCTAGATGTAGAAGTAGGAGAATTAAGTGATTTTTCGCAAAACCCGAAAACGACAAAAAATCTAATACCCGGCCAAGCCAAAAATGGCTGATTTTCAGCCAAATTTTTTTTTCCACAAATCAAACACACACTATACCCCCTCTTTGGGAACTCTTTTGGGATGATTTCTAACATAGTTTTAACCCTCTAGATGTAGAAGTAAGAGAATTAAGTGATTTTTCGCAAAAGCCGAAAACGACAAAAAATCTAATACCCGGCCAAGCCAAAAATGGCTGATTTTCAGCCAAATATTTTTTTTCCACAAATCAAACACACACTATACCCCCTCTTTGGGAACTCTTTTGGGATGATTTCTAACATAGTTTTAACGCTCTAGATGTAGAAGTAGGAGAATTAAGTGATTTTTCGCAAAACCCGAAAACGACAAAAAATCTAATACCCGGCCATGCCAAAAATGGCTGATTTTCAGCCAAAAATTTTTTTTCCACAAATCAAACACGCACTATACCCCCTCTTTGGAAACTCTTTTGGGATGCTTTCCAACATAGATTTAACCCTCTAGATGTAGAAGTAGAATTAAGTGATTTTTCGCAAAACCTGAAAACGTCAAAAAATCTAATACCCGGCCAAGCCAAAAATGGCTGATTTTCAGCCAAAATTTTTTTTTTCCACAAATCAAACACGCACTATACCCCCTCTTTGGGAACTCTTTTGGGATGCTTTCCAACATAGTTTTAACCCTCTAGATGTAGAAGTAGAATTAAGTGATTTTTCGCAAAACCTGAAAACGTCAAAAAATCTAATACCCGGCCAAGCCAAAAATGGCTGATTTTCAGCCAAATTTTTTTTTTCCACAAATCAAACACACACTATACCCCCTCTTTGGGAACTCTTTTGGGATGATTTCTAACATAGTTTTAACGCTCTAGATGTAGAAGTAGGAGAATTAAGTGATTTTTCGCAAAACCCGAAAACGACAAAAAATCTAATACCCGGCCATGCCAAAAATGGCTGATTTTCAGCCAAAAATCTTTTTCCACAAATCAAACACGCACTATACCCCCTCTTTGGAAACTCTTTTGGGATGCTTTCCAACATAGATTTAACCCTCTAGATGTAGAAGTAGAATTAAGTGATTTTTCGCAAAACCTGAAAACGTCAAAAAATCTAATACCCGGCCAAGCCAAAAATGGCTGATTTTCAGCCAAAATTTTTTTTTCCACAAATCAAACACGCACTATACCCCCTCTTTGGGAACTCTTTTGGGATGCTTTCCAACATAGTTTTAACCCTCTAGATGTAGAAGTAGGAGAATTAAGTGATTTTTCGCAAAACCCGAAAACGACAAAAAATCTAATACCCGGCCAAGCCAAAAATGGCTGATTTTCAGCCAAAAATTTTTTTTCCACAAATCAAACACGCACTATACCCCCTCTTTGGAAACTCTTTTGGGATGCTTTCCAACATAGATTTAACCCTCTAGATGTAGAAGTAGAAGAATTAAGTGATTTTTCGCAAAACCTGAAAACGTCAAAAAATCTAATACCCGGCCAAGCCAAAAAGGGCTGATTTTCAGCCAAAATTGTTTTTTCCACAAATCAAACACGCACTATACCCCCTCTTTGGGAACTCTTTTGGGATGCTTTCCAACATAGTTTTAACCCTCTAGATGTAGAAGTAGGAGAATTAAGTGATTTTTCGCAAAACCCGAAAACGACAAAAAATCTAATACCCGGCCAAGCCAAAAATGGCTGATTTTCAGCCAAATTTTTTTTTCCACAAATCAAACACACACTATACCCCTCTTTGGGAACTCTTTTGGGATGATTTCTAACATAGTTTTAACCCTCTAGATGTAGAAGTAAGAGAATTAAGTGATTTTTCGCAAAAGCCGAAAACGACAAAAAATCTAATACCCGGCCAAGCCAAAAATGGCTGATTTTCAGCCAAATTTTTTTTTTCCACAAATCAAACAAACACTATACCCCCTCTTTGGGAACTCTTTTGGGATGATTTCTAACATAGTTTTAACCCTCTAGATGTAGAAGTAGGAGAATTAAGTGATTTTTCGCAAAACCTGAAAACTACAAAAAAATCTAATACCCGGCCAAGCCAAAAATGGCTGATTTTCAGCCAAAATTTTTTTTTCCACAAATCAAACACGCACTATACCCCCTCTTTAGAAACTCTTTTGGGATGCTTTCCAACATAGATTTAACCCTCTAGATGTAGAAGTAGAAGAATTAAGTGATTTTTCGCAAAACCTGAAAACGTCAAAAAATCTAATACCCGGCCAAGCCAAAAATGGCTGATTTTCAGCCAAAATTTTTTTTTCCACAAATCAAACACGCACTATACCCCCTCTTTGGGAACTCTTTTGGGATGCTTTCCAACATAGTTTTAACCCTCTAGATGTAGAAGTAGGAGAATTAAGTGATTTTTCGCAAAACCCGAAAACGACAAAAAATCTAATACCCGGCCAAGCCAAAAATGGCTGATTTTCAGCCAAATTTTTTTTTTTCCACAAATCAAACACACACTATACCCCCTCTTTGGGAACTCTTTTGGGATGATTTCTAACATAGTTTTAACCCTCTAGATGTAGAAGTAGGAGAATTAAGTGATTTTTCGCAATACCTGAAAACGACAAAAAAATCTAATACCCGGCCAAGCCAAAAATGGCTGATTTTCAGCCAAAATTTTTTTTTCCACAAATCAAACACGCACTATACCCCCTCTTTGGAAACTCTTTTGGGATGCTTTCCAACATAGATTTAACCCTCTAGATGTAGAAGTAGGAGAATTAAGTGATTTTTCGCAAAACCTGAAAACGTCAAAAAATCTAATACCCGGCCAAGTCAAAAATGGCTGATTTTCAGCCAAAAATTTTTTTTCCACAAATCAAACACGCACTATACCCCCTCTTTGGGAACTCTTTTGGGATACTTTACAACATAGTTTTAACCCTCTAGATGTAGAAGTAGGAGAATTAAGTGATTTTTCGCAAAACCTGAAAACGTCAAAAGATCTAATACCCGGCCAAGCCAAAAATGGCTGATTTTCAGCCCAAAATTTTTTTCCACAAATCAAACACGCACTATACCCCCTCTTTGGGAACTCTTTTGGGATGCTTTCCAACATAGATTTAACCCTCTAGATGTAGAAGTAGGAGAATTAAGTGATTTTTCGCAAAACCTGAAAACGTCAAAAAATCTAATACCCGGCCAAGCCAAAAATGGCTGATTTTCAGCCAAAATTTATTTTTCCACAAATCAAACACGCACTATACCCCCTCTTTGGGAACTCTTTTGGGATGCTTTACAACATAGTTTTAACCCTCTAGATGTAGAAGTAGGAGAATTAAGTGATTTTTCGCAAAACCCGAAAACGACAAAAAATCTAATACCCGGCCATGCCAAAAATGGCTGATTTTCAGCCAAAAATTTTTTTTCCACAAATCAAACACGCACTATACCCCCTCTTTGGAAACTCTTTTGGGATGCTTTCCAACATAGATTTAACCCTCTAGATGTAGAAGTAGAATTAAGTGATTTTTCGCAAAACCTGAAAACGTCAAAAAATCTAATACCCGGCCAAGCCAAAAATGGCTGATTTTCAGCCAAAATTTTTTTTTCCACAAATCAAACACGCACTGTACCCCCTCTTTGGGAACTCTTTTGGGATGCTTTCCAACATAGTTTTAACCCTCTAGATGTAGAAGTAGGAGAATTAAGTGATTTTTCGCAAAACCCGAAAACGACAAAAAATCTAATACCCGGCCAAGCCAAAAATGGCTGATTTTCAGCCAAAAATTTTTTTTCCACAAATCAAACACGCACTATACCCCCTCTTTGGAAACTCTTTTGGGATGCTTTCCAACATAGATTTAACCCTCTAGATGTAGAAGTAGAAGAATTAAGTGATTTTTCGCAAAACCTGAAAACGTCAAAAAATCTAATACCCGGCCAAGCCAAAAAGGGCTGATTTTCAGCCAAAATTGTTTTTTCCACAAATCAAACACGCACTATACCCCCTCTTTGGGAACTCTTTTGGGATGCTTTCCAACATAGTTTTAACCCTCTAGATGTAGAAGTAGGAGAATTAAGTGATTTTTCGCAAAACCCGAAAACGACAAAAAATCTAATACCCGGCCAAGCCAAAAATGGCTGATTTTCAGCCAAATTTTTTTTTCCACAAATCAAACACACACTATACCCCCTCTTTGGGAACTCTTTTGGGATGATTTCTAACATAGTTTTAACCCTCTAGATGTAGAAGTAAGAGAATTAAGTGATTTTTCGCAAAAGCCGAAAACGACAAAAAATCTAATACCCGGCCAAGCCAAAAATGGCTGATTTTCAGCCAAATTTTTTTTTTCCACAAATCAAACAAACACTATACCCCCTCTTTGGGAACTCTTTTGGGATGATTTCTAACATAGTTTTAACCCTCTAGATGTAGAAGTAGGAGAATTAAGTGATTTTTCGCAAAACCTGAAAACTACAAAAAAATCTAATACCCGGCCAAGCCAAAAATGGCTGATTTTCAGCCAAAATTTTTTTTTCCACAAATCAAACACGCACTATACCCCCTCTTTAGAAACTCTTTTGGGATGCTTTCCAACATAGATTTAACCCTCTAGATGTAGAAGTAGAAGAATTAAGTGATTTTTCGCAAAACCTGAAAACGTCAAAAAATCTAATACCCGGCCAAGCCAAAAATGGCTGATTTTCAGCCAAAATTTTTTTTTCCACAAATCAAACACGCACTATACCCCCTCTTTGGGAACTCTTTTGGGATGCTTTCCAACATAGTTTTAACCCTCTAGATGTAGAAGTAGGAGAATTAAGTGATTTTTCGCAAAACCCGAAAACGACAAAAAATCTAATACCCGGCCAAGCCAAAAATGGCTGATTTTCAGCCAAATTTTTTTTTTTCCACAAATCAAACACACACTATACCCCCTCTTTGGGAACTCTTTTGGGATGATTTCTAACATAGTTTTAACCCTCTAGATGTAGAAGTAGGAGAATTAAGTGATTTTTCGCAATACCTGAAAACGACAAAAAAATCTAATACCCGGCCAAGCCAAAAATGGCTGATTTTCAGCCAAAATTTTTTTTTCCACAAATCAAACACGCACTATACCCCCTCTTTGGAAACTCTTTTGGGATGCTTTCCAACATAGATTTAACCCTCTAGATGTAGAAGTAGGAGAATTAAGTGATTTTTCGCAAAACCTGAAAACGTCAAAAAATCTAATACCCGGCCAAGTCAAAAATGGCTGATTTTCAGCCAAAAATTTTTTTTCCACAAATCAAACACGCACTATACCCCCTCTTTGGGAACTCTTTTGGGATACTTTACAACATAGTTTTAACCCTCTAGATGTAGAAGTAGGAGAATTAAGTGATTTTTCGCAAAACCTGAAAACGTCAAAAGATCTAATACCCGGCCAAGCCAAAAATGGCTGATTTTCAGCCCAAAATTTTTTTCCACAAATCAAACACGCACTATACCCCCTCTTTGGGAACTCTTTTGGGATGCTTTCCAACATAGATTTAACCCTCTAGATGTAGAAGTAGGAGAATTAAGTGATTTTTCGCAAAACCTGAAAACGTCAAAAAATCTAATACCCGGCCAAGCCAAAAATGGCTGATTTTCAGCCAAAATTTATTTTTCCACAAATCAAACACGCACTATACCCCCTCTTTGGGAACTCTTTTGGGATGCTTTACAACATAGTTTTAACCCTCTAGATGTAGAAGTAGGAGAATTAAGTGATTTTTCGCAAAACCTGAAAACGTCAAAAAATCTAATACCCGGCCAAGCCAAAAATGGCTGATTTTCAGCCAAAATTTATTTTTCCACAAATCAAACACGCACTATACCCCCTCTTTGGGAACTCTTTTGGGATGCTTTACAACATAGTTTTAACCCTCTAGATGTAGAAGTAGGAGAATTAAGAGATTTTTCGCAAAACCTGAAAACGTCAAAAAATCTAATACCCGGCCAAGCCAAAAATGGCTGATTTTCAGCCCAAATTTTTTTTCCACAAATCAAACACGCACTATACCCCCTCTTTGGGAACTCTTTTGGGATGCTTTCCAAAATAGTTTTAACCCTCTAGATGTAGAAGTAGGAGAATTAAGTGATTTTTCGCAAAACCTGAAAACGTCAAAAAATCTAATACCCGGCCAAGCCAAAAATAGCTGATTTTCAGCCAAAATTTATATTTCCACAAATCAAACACGCACTATACCCCCTCTTTGGGAACTCTTTTGGGATGCTTTCCAACATAGTTTTAACCCTCTAGATGTAGAAGTAGGAGAATTAAGTGATTTTTCGCAAAACCTGAAAACATCAAAAAATCTAATACCCGGCCGAGCCAAAAATGGCTGATTTTCAGCCAAAAATTGTTTTTCCACAAATCAAACACGCACTATACCCCCTCTTTGGGAACTCTTTTGGGATGCTTTCCAACATAGTTTTAACCCTCTAGATATAGAAGTAGGAGAATTAAGTGATTTTTCGCAAAACCCGAAAACGACAAAAAATCTAATACCCGGCCAAGCCAAAAATGGCTGATTTTCAGCCAAAATTTTTTTTTCCACAAATCAAACACACACTATACCCCCTCTTTGGGAACTCTTTTGGGATGCTTTCTAACATAGTTTTAACCCTCTAGATGTAGAAGTAGGAGAATTAAGTGATTTTTCGCAAAACCTGAAAACGACAAAAAATCTAATACCCGGCCAAGCCAAAAATGGCTGATTTTCAGCCAAAATTTTTTTTTCCACAAATCAAACATGCACTATACCCCCTCTTTGGGAACTCCTTTGGGATGCTTTCTAACATAGTTTTAACACTCTAGATGTAGAAGTAGGAGAATTAATTGATTTTTCGCAAAACCTGAAAATGTCAAAAAATCTAATACCCGACCAAGCCAAAAATGGCTGATTTTCAGCCAAAATCTTTTTTCCACAAATCAAACATGCACTATACCCCCTCTTTGGGAACTCTTTTGGGATGCTTTACAACATAGTTTTAACCCTCTAGATGTAGAAGTAGGAGAATTAATTGATTTTTCGCAAAACCTGAAAACGTCAAAAAATCTAATACCCGGCCAAGCCAAAAATGGCTGATTTTCAGCCAAAAATTATTTTTCCACAAATCAAACACGCACTATACCCCCTCTTTGGGAACTCTTTTGGGATGCTTTCCAACATAGTTTTAACCCTCTAGATGTAGAAGTAGGAGAATTAAGTGATTTTTCGCAAAACCCGAAAACGACAAAAAATCTAATACCCGGCCAAGCCAAAAATGGCTGATTTTCAGCCAAATTTTTTTTTCCACAAATCAAACACACACTATACCCCCTCTTTGGGAACTCTTTTGGGATGATTTCTAACATAGTTTTAACGCTCTAGATGTAGAAGTAGGAGAATTAAGTGATTTTTCACAAAACCCGAAAACGACAAAAAATCTAATACCCGGCCAAGCCAAAAATGGCTGATTTTCAGCCAAAAATTTTTTTGCCACAAATCAAACACGCACTATACCCCCTCTTTGGAATCTCTTTTGGGATGCTTTCCAACATAGATTTAACCCTCTAGATGTAGAAGTAGAAGAATTAAGTGATTTTTCGCAAAACCTGAAAACGTCAAAAAATCTAATACCCGGCCAAGCCAAAAATGGCTGATTTTCAGCCAAATTTTTTTTTTCCACAAATCAAACACGCACTATACCCCCTCTTTGGGAACTCTTTTGGGATGCTTTCCAACATAGTTTTAACCCTCTAGATGTAGAAGTAGGAGAATTAAGTGATTTTTCGCAAAACCCGAAAACGACAAAAAATCTAATACCCGGCCAAGCCAAAAATGGCTGATTTTCAGCCAAATTTTTTTTTCCACAAATCAAACACACACTATACCCCCTCTTTGGGAACTCTTTTGGGATGCTTTCTAACACAGTTTTAACCCTCTAGATGTAGAAGTAGGAGCATTAAGTGATTTTTCGCAAAACCTGAAAACGACAAAAAATCTAATACCCGGCCAAGCCAAAAATGGCTGATTTTCAGCCAAAATTTTTTTTCCACAAATCAAACATGCACTATACCCCCTCTTTGGGAACTCCTTTGGGATGCTTTCTAACATAGTTTTAACACTCTAGATGTAGAAGTAGGAGAATTAATTGATTTTTCGCAAAACCTGAAAATGTCAAAAAATCAAATACCCGACCAAGCCAAAAATGGCTGATTTTCAGCCAAAATCTTTTTTCCACAAATCAAACATGCACTATACCCCCTCTTTGGGAACTCTTTTGGGATGCTTTACAACATAGTTTTAACCCTCTAGATGTAGAAGTAGGAGAATTAATTGATTTTTCGCAAAACCTGAAAACGTCAAAAAATCTAATACCCGGCCAAGCCAAAAATGGCTGATTTTCAACCAAAAATTATTTTTCCACAAATCAAACACGCACTATACCCCCTCTTTGGAAACTCTTTTGGGATGCTTTCCAACATAGATTTAGCCCTCTAGATGTAGAAGTAGAAGAATTAAGTGATTTTTCGCAAAACCTGAAAACGTCAAAAAATCTAATACCCGGCCAAGCCAAAAATGGCTGATTTTCAGCCAAAATTTTTTTTTCCACAAATCAAACACGCACTATACCCCCTCTTTGGGAACTCTTTTGGGATGCTTTCCAACATAGTTTTAACCCTCTAGATGTAGAAGTAGGAGAATTAAGTGATTTTTCGCAAAACCCGAAAACGACAAAAAATCTAATACCCGGCCAAGCCAAAAATGGCTGATTTTCAGCCAAATTTTTTTTTCCACAAATCAAACACACACTATACCCCCTCTTTGGGAACTCTTTTGGGATGATTTCTAACATAGTTTTAACCCTCTAGATGTAGAAGTAAGAGAATTAATTGATTTTTCGCAAAACCTGAAAATGATTTTCAGCCAAATTTTTTTTTTCCACAAATCAAACAAACACTATACCCCCTCTTTGGGAACTCTTTTGGGATGATTTCTAACATAGTTTTAACCCTCTAGATGTAGAAGTAGGAGAATTAAGTGATTTTTCGCAAAACCTGAAAACGACAAAAAAATCTAATACCCGGCCAAGCCAAAAATGGCTGATTTTCAGCCAAAATTTTTTTTTCCACAAATCAAACACGCACTATACCCCCTCTTTAGAAACTCTTTTGGGATGCTTTCCAACATAGATTTAACCCTCTAGATGTAGAAGTAGAAGAATTAAGTGATTTTTCGCAAAACCTGAAAACGTCAAAAAATCTAATACCCGGCCAAGCCAAAAATGGCTGATTTTCAGCCAAAATTTTTTTTTCCACAAATCAAACACGCACTATACCCCCTCTTTGGGAACTCTTTTGGGATGCTTTCCAACATAGTTTTAACCCTCTAGATGTAGAAGTAGGAGAATTAAGTGATTTTTCGCAAAACCCGAAAACGACAAAAAATCTAATACCCGGCCAAGCCAAAAATGGCTGATTTTCAGCCAAATTTTTTTTTTCCACAAATCAAACACACACTATACCCCCTCTTTGGGAACTCTTTTGGGATGATTTCTAACATAGTTTTAACCCTCTAGATGTAGAAGTAGGAGAATTAAGTGATTTTTCGCAAAACCTGAAAACGACAAAAAAATCTAATACCCGGCCAAGCCAAAAATGGCTGATTTTCAGCCAAAAAATTTTTTTCCACAAATCAAACACGCACTATACCCCCTCTTTGGAAACTCTTTTGGGATGCTTTCCAACATAGATTTAACCCTCTAGATGTAGAAGTAGGAGAATTAAGTGATTTTTCGCAAAACCTGAAAACGTCAAAAATCTAATACCCGGCCAAGCCAAAAATGGCTGATTTTCAGCCAAAAATTATTTTTCCACAAATCAAACACGCACTATACCCCATCTTTGGGAACTCTTTTGGGATGCTTTCCAACATAGTTTTAACCCTCTAGATGTAGAAGTAGGAGAATTAAGTGATTTTTCGCAAAACCCGAAAACGACAAAAAATCTAATACCCGGCCAAGCCAAAAATGGCTGATTTTCAGCCAAATTTTTTTTTTCCACAAATCAAACACACACTATACCCCCTCTTTGGGAACTCTTTTGGGATGCTTTCTAACATAGTTTTAACCCTCTAGATGTAGAAGTAGGAGAATTAAGTGATTTTTCGCAAAACCTGAAAACGACAAAAAATCTAATACCCGGCCAAGCCAAAAATGGCTGATTTTCAGCCAAAAATTATTTTTCCACAAATCAAACACGCACTATACCCCCTCTTTGGGAACTCTTTTGGGATGCTTTACAACATAGTTTTAACCCTCTAGATGTAGAAGTAGAAGAATTAAGTGATTTTTCGCAAAACCTGAAAACGTCAAAAAATCTAATACCCGGCCGAGCCAAAAATGGCTGATTTTCAGCCAAAAATTGTTTTTCCACAAATCAAACACGCACTATACCCCCTCTTTGGGAACTCTTTTGGGATGCTTTCCAACATAGTTTTAACCCTCTAGATATAGAAGTAGGAGAATTAAGTGATTTTTCGCAAAACCCGAAAACGACAAAAAATCTAATACCCGGCCAAGCCAAAAATGGCTGATTTTCAGCCAAATTTTTTTTTTCCACAAATCAAACACACACTATACCCCCTCTTTGGGAACTCTTTTGGGATGCTATCTAACATAGTTTTAACCCTCTAGATGTAGAAGTAGGAGAATTAAGTGATTTTTCGCAAAACCTGAAAACGACAAAAAATCTAATACCCGGCCAAGCCAAAAATGGCTGATTTTCAGCCAAAATCTTTTTTCCACAAATCAAACATGCACTATACCCCCTCTTTGGGAACTCTTTTGGGATGCTTTACAACATAGTTTTAAACCTCTAGATGTAGAAGTAGGAGAATTAATTGATTTTTCGCAAAACCTGAAAACGTCAAAAAATCTAATACCCGGCCAAGCCAAAAATGGCTGATTTTCAGCCAAAAATTATTTTTCCACAAATCAAACACGCACTATACCCCCTCTTTGGGAACTCTTTTGGGATGCTTTCCAACATAGTTTTAACCCTCTAGATGTAGAAGTAGGAGAATTAAGTGATTTTTCGCAAAACCCGAAAACGACAAAAAATCTAATACCCGGCCAAGCCAAAAATGGCTGATTTTCAGCCAAATTTTTTTTTTCCACAAATCAAACACACACTATACCCCCTCTTTGGGAACTCTTTTGGGATGATTTCTAACATAGTTTTAACGCTCTAGATGTAGAAGTAGGAGAATTAAGTGATTTTTCACAAAACCCGAAAACGACAAAAAATCTAATACCCGGCCAAGCCAAAAATGGCTGATTTTCAGCCAAAAATTTTTTTTCCACAAATCAAACACGCACTATACCCCCTCTTTGGAAACTCTTTTGGGATGCTTTCCAACATAGATTTAACCCTCTAGATGTAGAAGTAGAAGAATTAAGTGATTTTTCGCAAAACCTGAAAACGTCAAAAAATCTAATACCCGGCCAAGCCAAAAATGGCTGATTTTCAGCCAAAATTTTTTTTTCCACAAATCAAACACGCACTATACCCCCTCTTTGGGAACTCTTTTGGGATGCTTTCCAACATAGTTTTAACCCTCTAGATGTAGAAGTAGGAGAATTAAGTGATTTTTCGCAAAACCCGAAAACGACAAAAAATCTAATACCCGGCCAAGCCAAAAATGGCTGATTTTCAGCCAAATTTTTTTTACCACAAATCAAACACACACTATACCCCCTCTTTGGGAACTCTTTTGGGATGCTTTCTAACATAGTTTTAACCCTCTAGATGTAGAAGTAGGAGAATTAAGTGATTTTTCGCAAAACCTGAAAACGACAAAAAATCTAATACCCGGCCAAGCCAAAAATGGCTGATTTTCAGCCAAAATTTTTTTTTCCACAAATCAAACATGCACTATACCCCCTCTTTGGGAACTCCTTTGGGATGCTTTCTAACATAGTTTTAACACTCTAGATGTAGAAGTAGGAGAATTAATTGATTTTTCGCAAAACCTGAAAATGTCAAAAAATCAAATACCCGACCAAGCCAAAAATGGCTGATTTTCAGCCAAAATCTTTTTTCCACAAATCAAACATGCACTATACCCCCTCTTTGGGAAGTCTTTTGGGATGCTTTACAACATAGTTTTAACCCTCTAGATGTAGAAGTAGGAGAATTAATTGATTTTTCGCAAAACCTGAAAACGTCAAAAAATCTAATACCCGGCCAAGCCAAAAATGGCTGATTTTCAGCCAAAAATTATTTTTCCACAAATCAAACACGCACTATACCCCCTCTTTGGGAACTCTTTTGGGATGCTTTCCAACATAGTTTTAACCCTCTAGATGTAGAAGTAGGAGAATTAAGTGATTTTTCGCAAAACCCGAAAACGACAAAAAATCTAATACCCGGCCAAGCCAAAAATGGCTGATTTTCAGCCAAATTTTTTTTTTCCACAAATCAAACACACACTATACCCCCTTTTTGGGAACTCTTTTGGGATGATTTCTAACATAGTTTTAACGCTCTAGATGTAGAAGTAGGAGAATTAAGTGATTTTTCGCAAAACCCGAAAACGACAAAAAATCTAATACCCGGCCAAGCCAAAAATGGCTGATTTTCAGCCAAAAATTTTTTTTCCACAAATCAAACACGCACTATACCCCCTCTTTGGAAACTCTTTTGGGATGCTTTCCAACATAGATTTAACCCTCTAGATGTAGAAGTAGAAGAATTAAGTGATTTTTCGCAAAACCTGAAAACGTCAAAAAATCTAATACCCGGCCAAGCCAAAAATGGCTGATTTTCAGCCAAAATTTTTTTTTCCACAAATCAAACACGCACTATACCCCCTCTTTGGGAACTCTTTTGGGATGCTTTCCAACATAGTTTTAACCCTCTAGATGTAGAAGTAGGAGAATTAAGTGATTTTTCGCAAAACCCGAAAACGACAAAAAATCTAATACCCGGCCAAGCCAAAAATGGCTGATTTTCAGCAAAAAAATTTTTTTCCACAAATCAAACACGCACTATACCCCCTCTTTGGAAACTCTTTTGGGATGCTTTCCAACATAGATTTAACCCTCTAGATGTAGAAGTAGAAGAATTAAGTGATTTTTCGCAAAACCTGAAAACGTCAAAAAATCTAATACCCGGCCAAGCCAAAAAGGGCTGATTTTCAGCCAAAATTTTTTTTTCCACAAATCAAACACGCACTATACCCCCTCTTTGGGAACTCTTTTGGGATGCTTTCCAACATAGTTTTAACCCTCTAGATGTAGAAGTAGGAGAATTAAGTGATTTTTCGCAAAACCCGAAAACGACAAAAAATCTAATACCCGGCCAAGCCAAAAATGGCTGATTTTCAGCCAAATTTTTTTTTCCACAAATCAAACACACACTATACCCCCTCTTTGGGAACTCTTTTGGGATGATTTCTAACATAGTTTTAACCCTCTAGATGTAGAAGTAAGAGAATTAAGTGATTTTTCGCAAAAGCCGAAAACGACAAAAAATCTAATACCTGGCCA